>NC_083095.1:157429605-157757855 GCF_949774975.1 Lagenorhynchus albirostris | reverse complement strand
AAATGGGGATCTATTATATTACCCTCTATGCTCATCTGCATGCTTGAAATATTTGATCACACATTCACACCTATTGGCTCCCATAACTGAAAAGGTCAGAGATTAATGCTGTCTTCAGGACAAGTTTGAACCAGGAACTCAATGTCACCAGAGTCCCAATTTTTTCTCTACCTTCTGCTTTGAAGTCTCATCCTGGGCCCCACAAAGAAATCCTCAAGCTTTTCTTTTATGGTGACTAAGTATCTGTGGTGGTTCCCAGTCTCAAACCACCGTTCCATAGCAAACCAGAGCATTTCTTCTAGAAATTCCATTTAGGTCCTGGAATTCACTCTCTCACATTGACTGAAGTTGGGTTCCTGAAGCAATTGCTATGACAAGACAGTGGGTACAATGATGAGTTTAAACTTACTAGGACCCACTCAAGGAGTCAGAAGTGGGGTCAACCCTAAGAATGGAAAAGGGAAACGGAGATGAACAAAGGAGAAACGGATTCCGTGAGGCACCTGCAGCATCCCTGACAGGGACCGTTGTCCTTGTGGTAGCTTCTCAGCTTCACAGACACTAGCCCTCTGCTGACCCCTCTGGGACCCCCAGACATGATCAGACACACCTGTGTTTGCTGTGAGGCCATACGAGGCCCCTGCTTTGCTACACATATATAGTAGGATTCATATAAAAAGCACAAGGTCCTTTAGAGATAGGACAACTTTTATAATACTCACCTGAGGAAGACAAAACAAATTAGAAATAATTTTCCCTCACTTCCTCCTAATCCTGACCAAGAAAAAAAATGAAGGGAAAGCCAGCACATAATTAAAATAGAGTTGATAGTCAATGAACAAGTCCTACTCAAAGATGAGAGAGGCTGAAAACTTCCCCTGGGTACTCACTCCATGAATACTCATTCATCTACTGCAAAAGCAACTCATCAATAATTTAACTCACTTAAGAAAGGATCTTTCCCATTATTTTATCTGGATGCTATCTTATCGTGATGTTTGGAAGTCTGACAGTTACCAAAGCAGATAAAAATACTAATGCTCTAAATGCTAAGATGATCATTAATAATACATTTGGACTGAAGCTTTCTTGATGACTTTTGCTTCCTTGTTCTTGCCATAAATTAGCTTTTTTTAAAAAAGCTAAAATCTAAAGCATTTGCAGGACTCTAAAACCACCAGAAGGTAAGTGAACTAAGTCAGAGAAAGACAAATACATGATATCACTTGTATGTGGAATCTAAAAAATGATACAAATGAACTTATTTACAAAACAGAAATAGACACACAGACATAGAAAAACAAACTTACGGTTACCAAAGGGGAAAGAGGGGGAGGAAAATACTAGGAGTTTGGGATTAGCAGATACACACTACTATACATAAATAGATAACCAACAAGGACCTACTGTATAGCACAGGGAACTATAGTCAATATCTTATAATAACCTATAATGGAAAAGAATTTGCAAAAGAACGGATTTATGCACATGTATAACTGAATTACTTCTGTACACCTGAAACTAACACAACATTGTAAATCAACTATACTTCAATAAAAATAAAAATAGTAATAATAAAAACCCCCTAGAATGTAAGCACACTCTTTATTTTTTTATTGGTAATATTATTTTTATTTATTTATTTATTTTAGGCTGTGCTGCGCAGTTTGGGGACTCCCAGCATTGCTTGATCACCCCTCCTACATCTGGACAATGTCCCCAAGGTAGAAGCAAGATCCTGCTGTGCAGGATCTAGTTCCCCGACCAGGGATCAAACCTGGCCCCCCTGCACTGGGAGCACAGGGTCTTAACCACTGGACCTCCAGAGAAGTCCCAGCACACTCTAATTTAAAACAAACTTCATCACCAAAAGTTAACCCCCCTAATAGTGATGTTCTTCGTGCTCATTTATCTTTCTCCAAGGCCCGACTGACAACAGACTCATTCATTCATGCAGGCGGCAAACATTTACTAAGTGTCTTACACATTCTGGAAGGGATCTGAAACACCACACTTCCTGAGCCCTTTTTCACAGATGAGGAAAATCAGGTCAAAGAGTGTAAGTGATCTGCCCACAGGCACGGAGCTAATAAACACGAGAAGTCACAGAAGCAATCATGCGTCCTCAACTCCGCCTGATGCCCTGGCCGTCCTGGCACGCCTCCTCCCTTGTGCCTCCAACTCGGTCCTCCTCCCGACAGACAACACTACTATAGGAGGCGTTACTATAGGAGGCATCTGTCTCCAGTTTGGGGACTCCCAGCATTGCTTGATCACCCCTCCTACATCTGGACAATGTCCCCAAGGTAGAAGCAAGACCTCATCCAGCCCCCTTGCAGTTGGGCCTCAGGCTTGTGACTCAGCTTTGCCATCGGTGGGCACAGCGGGGAGGCAGCAGTGGCTGGTGGAGCTGCTGGCACTCGATCCCCAGCAAGCACGGTGTCTGTGCTGAGTGGTGGTCACAGAGCTGTCTTCACTTGTCACAGCCCAGCGCAGTGCTCCTGGCACTGGTCCTGGCTACATGGAGTTTTGCGAAATTGGCTACAAAAACGGACTCTGTTTTTTGCAACTAAGAACCCTGACTGCTATTCCACCTATGTACTCAATTATCCAAATGCTCAGCAGATATGCCTCAGAGCTATATTCAAAGTAAAGGGAGCCTCTGCTCGGAACTTCACTATGCATCCCCAGTTCTCATCTACCTACCCAAGTCACAAACTTTAAAAAATATAAATGCTTCTTGTCTATAAAAAAGACAATGATGGAAAGAGAGAATGGGCTTGTGCCAAAATGTTCCTGTAGGCATATTTGGGGAACCTGTACTTCTTTGCTTTATTGAACAACCTTTATTCATCCTTTTATAAACAAAATGTCCCATTCATAATTGCAAAAACATTTTCCTTCGGTGCAAAAAGAGTTTTTTTGTTCACATTTTCAATAAACTTATATAGATCAAAAACAGACAGAGGGGGACTTCCCTGGTGGTCCCGTGGTTAAGATTTCACCTTCCAATGCAGGGGGTGTGGGTCCAATACCTGGTCGGGGAGCTAAGATCCCACATGTCTCATGGTCATAAAAACAAAAAATAAACCAGAAGCAATACTGTAACAAATTCAATACAGAGGGCTTCCCTGGTGGCGCAGTGGTTGAGAGTCTGCCTGCCGATGCAGGGGACACAGGTTCGTGCCCTGGTCTGGGAAGATCCCACATGCCGCGGAGCAGCTGGGCCCGTGAGCCATGGCCACTGAGGCTGTGCGTCCGGAGCCTGTGCTCCGCAACGGGAGAGGCCACAGCAGTGAGAGGCCCGCATACAGCAAAAAAAAAAAAAAAAAAAAAATTCAATACAGACTTTAAAAATGGTCCACATAAAAAAAATCTTAAAAAACAAAACAGTACATGTACTTTTAGCAATATGTACTGAATTGTCAAATGCCTCCTTACTTTAAAGAAAAAACATTCAGAAGATGGCACAGTGAAAACCAATACCAAATATCTTTCCCCCCAAATTTAACAACACAGCAAAGCTGGGCCCAAGCCGCCATCCGAGCTGCACAGCAAGTCCCCACAGCTCCGGCGCTGCCCTCCTTGGAAGCAGGAAGCAAGCGAGAAGCAAGTTAATAAAATCCTGAACAACCTCACTAACAGCCACCAACTTCAGAGAGTAGCGGAAGGGAAACGGCTGATGCAACCTCCAGAGAATAAGGAGAATTTCCCCCAACACTTCTGTGTCATCCCAGAAATAGAAAAAAAATACTGCGACTCCTGCAGAGAGGAAAGCAAGACACTCTTTCCAAGGGTTACAGCAGGGAAATGTTTAAAAATGACATTGCAAAAGGAATCGTCTTCTCAACTGGACAGGATGGAGGGGGGAAGGCAAAGATGTCTAAAGGCCTTCATTTCCTCGTCTAAGATAGGGCCTAAAACTGGTAAACCCAGAAAGAGTCTTCAACTTGGTATTTAAAGTTAAAATGTAACAACAATAACAACAACACCACAAAAACTAAAGATAAGAATATAAGAAACAAAACTCAGGAAATAGAAAATGTGATAATTTTTTCATTTTCATAGCAAGCAAACAACAGATATAATTTAAGAATTGCTAAACCATGAAGGAGAAGGTTATATCTAATAAATACACAGATTTAGACCAGTAACCACTGTAAAAACTAAAAGGAGACTAATGCACCAGGAGAAACACCACAAATATACACTCAGGTAACAAACAAGGAGGAAAAATGCAATTAAAAAATGAACAATATGGCAGCCAGGGTGATAGCATTCGGACCCAATGTATCTGTTTTATCCCCAAATGCGAGTGACACAGAATTAGGGTAACTGGCAAATGATAGGTTGCATCTGGTAAGCACAAGAGAAAAGAGAAAGAGAAAGAAAATGAGAAAGAAAAAAAAAAAAAGAAAGAACCAAGGGGGAAGGAGCACCATCACATTTTAACACATAGTGAATCGAAGTCCATCCATTAATTCATTGAACAAATGCACATCAACTGTGTACAGGTTCTCACAGGCCAGGCTTTACAGGCAGAGTAGTGTACAGAACCTTCGTCTTTATGGGGTTTCAATTTTAGTGAGACAGACAAACAAACAGAAATTAACAAAAATTAATTTCAGGTAATATTAAGTGCTCTGAAGGAAAATAAAAATCGGGATAAGAGAGTGGAAAGAGGATGGTCAGGGCAGGCCTCTAGGAGGAGGTGATGACAGAGCAGACCCCAGTGAAGGGTTTGGGGCTTTCCCACTTACTTGCTAGGTTTATGAACCATGCAGCCTGTTCCTGGGGCAATTTGCAAAATCTGCCTCAATCTAAAACGCATGGACCCCTCCACCTAGAAATCTGCTGGCTAGGAAATTCCCTATGAAGGTGCTTACCCAAGTCAGCATACACTTTCAAAGTAAGTTTTAACAGGAATGGAAATCACCAAAGTGTCAGATCAACAGGCGTTTATTAAATAAATGATGTTCTAGTTATTCAATAGAGCACCACGAAGATTTAACAAGAAGTACGCTGAAAACCACAGAGCCACATCGTTCAGTGACAGTAGAAGGCTGAGAACAGGGCACAGGGTATCTCCCCTTCTGACTCACCCAGGGACCAAAAGACGTCCTCTTCCTTGGAACACCTCTGGGGAAGGGAAGGAGACTTCAACCTCTCATTCTGTACCTTTCTGAGTCCCTTGAATTTTCTAACAAGATGCTGTACGCTTCCCGTTTGTCCTGTAAACACCCACAGCAGTTATCTGGGCTGTGGATACAACACATGTGACAGCTGGGGCTGTGTGACAGCTTCTCCCCAGGGAAAGAACTGAGGTTGCCATAGAGGCGTGTTTCCTCTTCTGGGAGTCTTTATATTCTCAAAAACTAACAGAATGATAGTTTTTAAGTAGAAAAGATTTAAGGAGAAAAGCACTCTAACAACAAAAGACGAAATGGTGCTAAAATACTCCCATTCTCTTGACTATATGAAAGCCTGCAAAATCCTACCGCAGAGCCCAGGCAGTGAACACTGCTCTACGTAAAGGCAGCCCTTCCCCACTGTTCAGAGGACCCCTACCCCAGTGATCCGGCCCCCGACGTTCAGATCCCCCACCCAGCCCCGTTGGCACGTGCCAACCAGTTCAGACCTGGGAGAGAAGAGCTGTGGGCCAGGCCCTCCCGATGACCCTCCGAGGGCAGCCACTTCTTCCCCCGCCCTCCGCCCCCCGCCCCCTTTCCAGAGCTCAGCAGGACCTGGGTCTCCCTGAGCAAATCAGACACACCTCTGGTGATACACGGAACGATTCTTTATCCACCACCGCTCTACCCACACCCTCCGCTGCAGCCCCCAAATCTTCTGCACGTGTGCGATAGCTTCTCCCCAAAGAAAGAATCAAAATTCCCCAAGAACAGAGACAATAAGTATTTCCCAACTCATGGGTTTATTCAGTATTTTCATCACCAGAAAACGTCAGGAACCAGTTTTTCCACGACTGGTGAAAACAAAACCTTACACTGAGCCTTGCCTGCAAGATCAGTCGGGGTAACCCCCCAACCCCCCGGCTGACTCGTTCGTGCAGGTGTCTGGCGCCATGACCTCCTCAGATTTTCCTGTCTCCATCATGATCTCCTCCTCCATTCAAGGGTTTCTCCCCTGAAGGGTTCTCTCCCCTGGCTTCAGCCCTACGCGGTCTCTACATACACAGACACCTGTAGCACCGAGAACGGTCGGAAGTTCACCACTCCAAGTGTGACTCGGGGGGCCGGGCTGTCGTAGGGCGAGGAGTGGAGCAGCCATCTCAGGCCCAGAGCCTCTGTCCCATGACCAAAGGGATGGACACTCTGTCCCTGGACACCTGGCTGTGCATGATACACCGTGTGGCCTTTCAAATGTGTCCACATGCAAATAACCCATGAAGAGCTAGCTTCACTCACTCACAAAGAACACAAAAGTACAAGACGAGTCTTTCTACTGCTTGCGTGATGTGAGTTCTAGGCGGCTCCTCAGGTCCAAACCTGGCAGCCCCTCCCCTCCCCCCCCATGCCCCACCCTTGCGTTGAGGGAGGGTCCCCAGCCAGGCTCCCTGCATCCTGTATGGTGCCTCCACTGGGCTCCCGAGGGCTCTTTCAGGCCAACAGACTCAGATCAACACCACCTTCGGTGACCCTGACTTTGACTCGCAGGGAGCTGGGGTGGGGTTTTGGTTTCTTGCTCTGAAAGCTCAGAGCCAGATGCAAACGGATCTATCCCATTCCTGGCCACTGGCTTCGCAGAAGGGGTGGCAAAGGGTAGAGCAAGAGTGAGACCCGCTCCCATCCCCGGCCCCTCTCCCCACCTCCAAGCCCTCCCTGCATCGATGCAATGAAGGGACCCGTTCCAGACTCTAGCCAGGATAAAGCAGCTGCCCCGGAGCGACCCAGGTCTCCATGTGACACAGGGGAGGAGGGGCTGGCAGGACTTCTGGACGCCCACACCCACTCGACAGTCCACTCGACAGGCGGTGTGCAGTGCTCACTTGGGACCGAGGGGGAATACATCACTCCTTGTTGAAGGGTCTGCAACGTGAGCCCACCTCAGTGACCCTGCTCCGCTGCCAGGACCCTGGGGCAGGAGCCGGGCCCTCCGCAAGCTGCCCTGGGCGGCCGGGTTCCCACGCTACCCCCTTGCCAGAGCACCGGGGTCACAGACCTGCCCCGATGCCCAGAAACCTGTGCCCACTGCTCTCATTTACCTTAGAAGGTTACGCTGTTTACATTCTCCGGTAAGCTTAATGAGTAAAATGACCATTTTCTATGTATTTACCAACCTATAGCAGAGTCTGGCTTGGAAACAGACTCAGATCCAGTCCCCACTGTCCACAAATGAGAAAAGCGACGCTCAGAGGTGAAGAATTAGCCAAGTCTTTCTTCAGTCAGTCCACAGACTTTTTCTTAATTATTTTTAAAAAATTTTAATTGAAGTATAGTTGATTTATAATGTGTTAGTCTCTGGTGTACAGCACAGTGATTCTGTTTATATATATATATATATATATATATATAAGTCATATTTTTCGGATTCTCTTCCATTGTAGGTTATTTTAAGATACTGAGTAGAGCTCCCTGTGCTATACAGAAGCTCCTGTTGTTTACCTAATTTATACACAGTAGTGTGTATCCACTAAACCCAAACTCCTAATTTATCTAGTTCTTAAAGGCTGGGTTGGTCCAAACTGCTGGGTCCACCACCCCGGAACTCATGTGACCTTTCACATATGCATTTTCCAAGATGACTCTGGACAATGTGTGAAGGGCAGACGGGGGGACAAGAGTGGAAGTGAGAAGCCAGGTAGGGGCCATGGGAATGATCTGGAAAAGAGACACACATGGGGGACAGGCATAGATACTTGAGAGGAAGAGTCAACAGGACTCGGGGACCGACAAGACGTGGGTTAGCTGCTTTGAGGAGGGTGGGTGTTGAGTGGGGAGCGGTGAAAGCACCCCCGAGACCCAGGAAAAGACACCTGCATGGAGGGAGGATGAGGAACGTGGGTGGGGACTCCTGAATTTGGTGCTGAAACTCATCCAAGTGGAGATGGGAAGGGGGCAGTGCGTGTCTCAGAGGAGGGAGAGAACGGTCTCAAGTGCGAAGAACTCTGTGAGTGAACCAGGCGCCCACTGGTGCAGGGAGAGAGGAGCCCCCCTGGGAGGTGTAGCCCACCCGGGCGCATCCCCATCCTGCAGGGTCAGCCCCGCCCTCGGCGAGTCTGTGGCAGAGGTGGACCTCAGGGGACAAGGCAATGTCACCAACCCCGGCGAGCGTACCACTGGCCCTGCTGCCTCTGCCCCAACCTCACCGCATCTTGGGGGGTGGTCCTGAGGACCCTGAGCCTGGGCCATGGTCTGCACAGCGCCCACTGCGGATGCTCTGACCTATCATCTCATCTAGGGGCGTCTCTCTGCCTCCACTGAGGGGCCCTCACTCCAAGCTTCCTTTGACATGCCTCACATGTACACAGAAACCTCCAGACGTCTTTATCCCACACACGGGCCACAGGAAATCTCGGGCCCAATCATTTAGATGAGAGGTCAGCAAACAGTGGTCCGTGGGTCAAACCTGGCCTGCTGTGTTTTTGTGAACAAAGTGTTGTTGGGACACAACTACACCCATTCACTTACGAAGTGGGTAGGGCTGCTTTCACACTGCAGTGGCAGAGTGGAGTCCTTGCCATGGAGATCACCCCGCCCACAAGGCCTGAAATACCTACTGCCCTGGACAGAAAGGTTTCCTACCCTGGTCTAGACACTTCCTTCCCCAGCGATGCCTTGTGGCTCCTGCATCAGACTGGAAAGCATGAAGGGTGAAAGGGCTCCAGCAGCCCTCCGAGAGGGGGGTCTCATCCACCCACCTGGAGTCCGCCATGTGCAGTGGCGTGAGACGCCAATGTACCGTGTCCCTTCTCGGGGACCCTTTCTCTTTAATTTCAAAAAGAGTCTTTTAATTGTTCAAAACTGCACGAAACAACATCACACCATGGTAATACTGAGTCACTGGGGTTACTCTACAATAGATGCACGGCATACCGTTTCCAGAAACGAGAAGTCAAAGGGCGCTCGGGTAAAGGGACGGGGTGGGGGTGGGGGAACAATGGGACCAGGTGATGGGCTCCAAAGTAACTAAACGTGATGTTTCCACAGCAAAATACACTACAAAACAACAAACCAGAGGCCAGAGGGAGCCAGCAGGGGGCAGGGGTTGCAGAGGCTGGGGTCTCCGCAGCCACAGCTGCGTCTCCAGGGCAGAGAAAGGGGCTTTGAAAAGATTGGCCGCTCAGGGAGCTCCAGCTTCTCAGGGTTCTTCTCTTACCCCCAGAGGGCTTTCTGCCTCCCCTTCCTGACGGCGTCCTGCTAGATGGAAAAACCCTTCCATCCTCCGTTTACCAACACAGTACTTAAGACTAAAACAATCTTCAGGCCTTTAAGCTTTGCTCTCAGTAGATAAAGGAGAGCTCCCGGCACTGAAAGATTCCTTTTCTCTCGTAAAAAAGCCTGGTTTTCATGACTGTTGTCTCTCCAGAGACTCAAGGAAGTCAGTGTTGGGACTCAGAGCTGAGGAATGAGTTCTCTGTTCTCTTACCCTAAAGCCATGAATGTCCTCGAATGAATGGGTGAAAGAGCTGCAGGGTAATATGATTTACAGGAAGTTTAAAAATGGGTCCCTTTAAATTCTCAGAAATATTGTTCTTGCAATAACTAGAGTGAGGGCCAGAAAGTTGACACCAGGCAGTGGAAAGAGGGGTGCAATGCAACTTGGGGAGCTAGCCCAGGATGCAAGGGAGGCAGCTCTGCCATCCAGTCCCAGACCGTGTGAGCTGCTCCCCCTGAAGTTCTCCGCCAAGGCAGCTAATCTGGGTGCCAGAGAAGAAAAACAAGATCACTGAAAGATGTGAAAAAAATTTAAGCTCAGTTAACGGTGAAGGAACCAGAGGGAAGATTCTGGATCAGTGTATATGTGAGAGAAGGTTTTGGAGATGAGACCCCAGACCACAGGTCCCAAGGGCAAAAGCAAGACATGGGACCCAAAGAGCAAGTGACTACAGTCTGTCTGCAGAACTACAGATGGGCCTCAGACCCCCAGACCGCCTGCTCTCAACCCAGACTTACAGCACTGGTGTCTGCTCTCAGGCAGAAACCAAAAGAATGCTGTACGCACCAAAGAAACGAGCTTTCTGCCTCGTCTGCTTCCAAAGCGAGAATTCACACCCCAGAGCAGATGCTCTCTCAAGCACATGGGAGGAGAGTTCCCACCCAACATCCAAAGGCGAAGCTGCCAGGTGACCTGCTTTGCCCACACCTAGACAGAGCGAGGTCAAGCCCCTGTTCAATGGGTAGGACAGGAAAGCAAGGAAAACATGCCAAGCACTGCTATGAATCAACTAGTCCCTCAATGATAAACCCCAAAGGACACCAAGAACAGCCAGACCATTAGGAATAATCAAAACCACGGAAGAGGCAGATTCAGAAGAAAAAAATAGAAAAACGCTAGAGCAAACAATTCGAGAATAAGAAGAAACCTTCTTGACTTAATTAGTACCCTCAGGCAGAAATGGAAAATAATGCAAACAGAAAATAAGAGGAATATTAAGAAAAATTAGCAGAAAAGATGAAAGACAGCATCACAATCTTAATTATGGTTACTGTATCAATACAGGGTTCATCTCCCCCGGGTGGTTACCAAGCTGTGCTGGTGTCCAGAGAGGCTTGGAACAAGGGTGCAGACAGTTAGCCAAATCAGAATGAAATGCAGAAACTTGCAACTGATGTTGACCCATGCTGGAGTCCCAAACAGAGCAGGGGAGACCTACACCACTTTGTCAGATGGTTTATAGAAAGTGTTTGCACCTGTTCTCTAGGTTTTTGTTTTTGAACCTGGTAGCCTCGTTTTGGCTCTGTAATCAGAAGGATAGAAAAGACCCTGCCTCAGATGAGACAGTTGGTCTCAAACACCTTGGGCTTCACAATTCAAAGTGCATCCTGTGTGGCAGAGGAAGGCCCCTGGGTGGGGGCGGGGGGGGGGGGAATCCAACTTCTGTGATATCTGCTTCCCTTGCCCTTCAGCAAAGCCTTGGGATTGACATGTACACATTACTACACTTAAAATGGATAACCAACAAGGACCTACTATAGCACAGGGGACTCTGCTCAATATTATATAACAACCTAAATGGGAAAAGAATTTGAAAAAGAAGAGATATGTGTGTTTGTATAACTAAATCACTTTGCTGTACACCTGGAACTAATACAACATTGTTAATCAACTATGTTCCAATATAAAAAAATTAAAAGAAAAGGAAAGGCTTACTCAAGTGCAGCCTGCAGACCCCCAGGGAGTCCTTTCCATTGGCCAACCCTGTCTCTGCTGCAATTATTTTTTAAAATTTCAACACCTGATCCAGAAGCTGAAGCTGAAACTGAAGAAATCTCTCAGAGGATAAAGTAAAAAGTAGTGGCATGGCAAATAGGAGAGAAAAGTTAAGATGCCCAGAAGATCAACCCAGGAGGTCAAACAGCCAAAAAACAAAAGTTCCGAGAAAATAGAAATAAGGAAATAATCAAAGAAAAATATTTCCAGTATCAAAGAAGGGACACACTGAGTGCCTAAGTCCCTTCACGAAATACTGTGAAATAATCAGGACACCAAGAATCAAGAGTAGACCCTAGAAGCTTCCAGAAAGGAAAAACAGGCTAGGTCACCAACGGAAGAAGATGAATCAACACAGGATCAGACCTCTCGTCAGTGACATCTGATATAAAGACAATGGCGCACCTGCCACCAAAGAAGTAACAACAGGGGACTTCCCTGGCGGTCCAGTGGTTAAGACTTCGCCTTCCAATGCAGAGGGTGCAGGTTCAATCCCTGGTCAGGGAGCTAAGAGCCCACATGCCTCCCAGCCAAAAAACCAAAACATAAAACAGAAGCAATATTGTAGCAAATTCAATAAAGACTCTAAAAATGGTCCACATCCAAAAAAAAAAATCTTATAAAAAAAAGTAACAACAGAAAGGTTGAAAATATTTAACTCCAAGGAATGGGGAAGGCGGGAGCTAAGGGTTCGATTTAGCACTTCGATTTGCACCATTCCATGCTGTTTTAATTTCCATGAAATTAAGTCAATAATGCTTTTATCATCATCATCACAATCACCATCAAAAAACAGAGAGAGATACATTGCGTGCTTTCACCAGAATATGTGATATCACGGCTCTTTCTCTTAAACTCTGATTTTATGCGTCTCACCTGAGAGGCACACCATCTGGACCACAGGTGTAATTCTTGAAGTCAACGGGCAGGTGCCTTGCTCAGGGGCTTTCTGACTTTTTGTTTCATTTTCTTTTGGTTTTTGTTATTCTTTATACAGAAAAAAGATAAAGCATCATATATATATACACACACATACATATATATGTATTATATTTACACATTCTCTTTTTTCGAAGAGAAAGTCAATCTTCAGAAGCTATTTACCACTAGTTATGACAGACTCCAGCTCTCTTAATCCACTCACACCTCTTGGGTGTTACTTCCTCATCTTGAAAAGGGTCAGCTCTGAGCCTCACAAGCTGCCTCGGCACCAAAAGGCAATGACAAGCATGGAGAGAGGCCCCGGGGACACCAACGCTGAATTTAATGAATTGGCAGGTGAAAAGCAGATGCTTTGACTTTTTCTGAGACTGGGTCAAACGTTAGTTTCTACAAAGGCAGTGTCCCTTAGTGAACAGTTGTAAAGAGCTCTGGGGGGTATAATTGAAAAAAAAAAGATGTATTCTTTTTAAATCACAAGATTCTGATGAGTATATGCTCTTTATTATACGTATTATACTTAATATACATATATAGTATATGCTGCTTATTAACACGTTAAACAGGGACCATTCTCAGAGTCCTTTCAAATTCTGAGGGTTCCAAAAATGTATTTCAAAATCGCTATTTGTATCACTAGCTACAATTTAGCTACAATTTCTCATTACAGATGAGAAACAATACTCATCATTACGTCGCATCAATGTTTTTCAAAGAAAAATTTGCTTTTTCATGAAGTCCTAAATTCTCTATACTTTTTCTGTAAAAGGATGAGCTGAAATTTTAAGGGTTTATCTTCGAACAATTAAGTTGCTTGTCTCTGTGACAGATAATTACGTAATAGGCTCTGGTAGCTGCTGATGCAAAAGAAGTAGTTTGTTTACATTTATCATGTACTTGACTGAAGGCATCCCCCTCCCCACAAAATGCCAGTATCCCCAATTCCTGTGGTCTCCACCTCACTGTACCGCACCCTTTAAGTGAAATAGCACACTTTCATCATCACTTGGATGCAAAGGCGGTAAGAGCAGGCCATAATGATCAACTGAAGCTATCAAGGTTAGATGGGTAAAGTGCCTAAATGCAGAAACAGAATTCAGGCAGGCCTGAGCCTGGGCACGTCTCGGACAGCGGGCCCGGAAATCTCACCTTCCCTAGGAATTGTACCTGGTCGCTGGAAAGGAAGGTCTCAGGGCTGCACTTGGTCAGCACACAGGCAGGCGTGCCTCCAGAAAAGAGAACAGGAGCCACTACACGTATGGCCCCTGTGGGGCAGGTAAAAGGAGTCCTCCCAGGACCAGAGGGTCCTCACTTCATCAGGCAAACTTCTCAGCAGAGGGTGTGGTCCTGCAGGCTGGAAGGCAGCCCTGTCACAGCCGCCTCTGCATCTTCCCTGCGGCCCACCATCTCTCCTTCCATCACTGTCACCCCAATGCCAGCTCTGCAAGAGCAAAGTGCTCGCATGTGGTTTGAACTCATCAACAAATATGGAAATAATACAGAGTCGTCTTAAGAACCCATCACCAGCTTTATTATATTTTCCTGACTCTGCAATAAGACCCTAGGATACACTACTTTTTGAACTTTTCAAGATTCAAATTCAAACTTATCCAATAAAAGACTGAAATCTGAAGCAAAAAAAAGTTCTCCCTCACATACTCAAATTATGTAGACTATATAATGTTCAAAGTCTGTTTTCTTTTGAACTCATCTTTCAGAATGAATCAGGGACACAGAAAAGTTCCAAAGGTTTCATCCTGTGGGGTTTGCAGGATAGGAGGTGAGGGGGTGGCCAAACTAAGGGATGAGAAATTACAAAGAAACCATTTGGCTTGAAGGAGAAGGTTAGCAATGATATCTATCATTCAATTGGGTGTGCTAACAGAAAATTCAGATTTCAATCGATTGTCAAAGATGAAAATATAACTATTAGGAGAATGGAGACGCACAGGAGAAGGGGTTTGGGGAATGGAATAAAAATCAAAATGGGCAGAAGATCTAAATATTTCTTCAAAGAAGACATACAGATGGCCAAAAAGCACATGAAAAGATGCTCAACATCACTAATTATTAGAGAAATAAAAATCAAAACCACAATGAGGTACCACCTCACACCGCTCAGAATGGCCATCATTAAAAAGTCTACAAATAACAAATGCTGAAGAGGGTGTGGAGAAAAGGGAACCCTCTTGCACTGTTGGTGGGAATGTAAACTGCTACAGCCACTACGGAGAACAGTATGGAGGTTTTTTAAAAAACTAAAAATAGAATTACCATATGATCCAGCAATCCCACTCCTGCACATATACCCAGAGGAAACTATAATTCGAAAAGATACATGCACCCCAATGGTCATTGCAGCACTATTTACAGTAGCTAGGACACGGAAGCAACCTATATGTCCATCACCAGAGGAAAGGATAAAGAAGATGTGGTACATATATACAATGGAATATCACTCAGCCATAAAAAAGAATAAAATAATGCCATTTGCAGCAACATGTATGGACCTAGAGATTATCATACTAAGTGAAGTGACACAGACACTCAGACACAGAAAGGCAAATATACAATATCGCTTATATGTGGAATCTAAAAAAAGGGTACAAATGAACTTATTTACAAAACAGAAGCAAAGCCATGGATGTAGAAAACAAACTTATGGTTACCAGGGGATAAGGAGGGGAAGGATAAATTAGGAGATTGGGATTGACATATACACACTACTACATATAAAACAGGTAATAAGAACCTGCTGTATAGCACAGGGAACTCTACTCAATACACTGTAATGGCCTATATGGGGAAAGAATCTAAAAAAAAAAAGAGTGCATATATGTATATGTATAACTGATGCACTTTGCTGTATACCTGAAACTAACACATCATTGTAAATCAACTATACTCCAATAAAAAAATTTTTTAAAAAGCAGCTTGAAAAGAGATATGTGTACACCCGTGTTCATAGCAGCATTATTCACAATAAGCCAAAAGGTGGAAGCAACTGAAGTGTCCATCAACAGAAGAATGGAAAAACAAAATATGGTCTATCCATACAACAGAATATTATTCAGCCTTCAAAAGGAAGAAAATCCTGATGCGTGCTATCACATGGATGAATCTTGAACATATTATGCAAAGTGAAATAAGCCAATCACAAAGGAAATACAACTGTATGATTCCATTACACGAGTTGCCTGAAATAGCCAAATTCACACAGACAGGAAGTAGAAAGGTGGCTGCCAGGGGCTGGAGGTGGGGAAATGAGGAGTCATTGTTTAATGGGGACAGAGGTTCAGTTTTACAAAAGTTCTGGAGAGGATGGTGGTGACGGTTGCACAATCGTATCAATGTTCTTAATGCCACAGACCTGTATGCTTAAAATGGTTAAAATCATAAATTTTATGTATGTGTATTTTACCACAATTTTAAAAATACATATTTTTTAAAAAAATTAATTATATCAATCCAGCAAAAAGAAAACAGAAAACAGTAAAGTATAATAATAAAGTCAAAAGGAATGACTAAATCTATCACACATCTTAATAAATGGGAATGGCCTAAATTCCTTGAGCTCTCTAACTTAGAACAAATCTTTCCTATGCTAGTCCGCAGAAAAATACGGAGAGCTCACCAATTTATGTTACAAAGCCAGTACAACATAACAAGGTTTAATAGAGATAGTGTATGCTTGTGTACATGTGTGAACGCACAAACTCCAGACCAATTTTGTATGTGGCTATGGAAGCAAACATCTTAATATTACAGCACATGGATTCTAACAATATGTTAAAAGAATAAGTGATAAGGATGATTCCAGAAAGCCAAGGATAATTCAACATTAGGAAATCAATCAACATCCTTCAGTACGTCAATTACTGAAAGAGAAAAACCAAGGGATTACATAAATAGATGACACCTGAAAATTTCAGCAGTCATTCCTCGTAAGAATTCTAAACAGGAAACTACATAAGTTTGACTTTTAAATTCCTAATTTGAATACTGGACTAGAGAGCAGGTGAGGGAAATATTTATAAAGAACATTCTGGGGACAACTGGCAAAATTTGAATATGGACTGTGGATAGTGTTGTATCAATGTTAATTTCCTCACTTTTACGGTGGCTTCATGTTTATGTAATGCCTATTTAGGAAATATACACTGGAGTATTTAGGGGCAAAGGGGCATGCAACGTACTCTCCAGTGATTCAGAAAATATATGGAGATGGAGGTATCAATCAGTCGACCAATTGATTGTTCAGGGGGTTTGGGGGTCTGGAAACAACAAAATGAAAGGGGCAAAATGTTAATAACTGGTGAATCTGGGTTAAGGATATATGGCATTCTTTGTACTTTTTTGCAACTTTTCTCCAAGTTTGAAATTACAGCAAAATTTAAGTCATCAAAATTACCTACCTAATAATAAAAGCAATGAAACTAAAGCTTTTCCCAGTAAATTCAAGAGCAAGACATGAATGCTTCCTTTCACAGTACCATTAAAACTGAAGATTCCGATTAATGCAATAAGGACAGGAGTAAGCAGCATATGACAAATATTGAGATATGAAAACACTGAATATAAAGAAAATTATTTATCGATGATATGGATGTAGAAATGGAAAGCACAAGACATTTACTTTAAAAAGTAGAATAAATAATTTCAAAATAAGAGAGAAAAGTCAACAGTTTCTCTGTATAGGAGCAGTAAGTCCTGGAGAAGGGGAAATTTCAAAGACAAACACCACAAAAGCTTGGAGCACATTTGACAAGAAAGGTACAGCAGCCATAGGACAGAGGGTTAGAACACTTCACCTGCTCAAATATTTAACATTCATATTAAAAACATTAATCACTGAAGCAAACTACAAAGATACAACATTACACTGTATCACGAATAAGCAAGAATATATGAATCCTACCTTGCCTGGTACCAAGAGTGAGGCCTCAGACATAAGAGAACAGACCTGTGGTTGCCAACGGGGAGGGGGATAGGGGAGGGAAGGATTGGGAGTTTGGGGTTAGCAGATGCAAACTACTATACATAGGATGGATAAACAACAAGGTCCTACTGTATATATAGCACAGGGAACTATATTCAATATTCTGTAATAAACCAAAATGAAAAAGAATGTGTATATGTGGAAAACTGAATCACTTTGCTGTACAGCAGAAATTAACACAACACTGTAAGTCAGCTACACTTCAATTTAAAAAGAGAGAGAGAGAGAGGCCTGCTTTCTTTTTATTTGAATTTGCCCGGTATATCTTTTCCAGTCCTTTTATTTTTGGCCTTTCTAAATCTCTTCATTTTAACTCTATCTCCAGATCTTGCTTTGTTAAGTCAACCTGAAAAACTTTTTAAACTAGGTGAATTAAGCCCATTTATATAATGTTAGTACAGTCTGTGTGGCATCAGCTTTGCAGATTTTTAGCCTTATATTTATAACACTGACGCACAAACTCAGTCTTTTTGTCCGTGGGCTGCAGTCTACTTGCTTCTCTCTCTGTGTTTCTGTAGGTACGTAGGAAGGATTTGGTTCTAGTTGCTCCTTTTATATTACTACCTTATATAACTCCCTTAGCACCCTCCACTTTTAGATATTATTACCTCCCTCCTATGAGCAATAATGTAATTAGCTAGTAATTGCTTCTTCATCTCCCCCCGCCCCCCGTCTCCCCACCCCCGCCCCCGCCACCTGCTCTTCCTAAAGCATCCATTTTAGTCACCAGTATTCAATCTGCTGTTAATCTGTATGGTCTTCAATAAACTTAACCTTCCACTTCTTGCTTTGTCAGTTTCCAGAGACATTTTTCCATCCCAGCTCACCCCACTGTGCCAATTAAGCAGCTGATTCTACTTCTCCCTCATCTCCTTCCATTTATTTTTCTAGCTGTACGGTTCCACATAACCCAAACGTCTAATGCTATGTATTAGTCTGCCTCCCTTATTGCTACCTTTGAGTTTTAATTCTACAGTGAAACCTAGTCATTGTTCATCACTAGACCTTATGAAAAGCTTCACCATCATTGAACAGTTTTCTGAAGCTCACTCTCTAGTAAACAACTATGAAAGGGCTCACTAGGGGGAACAGTCCCAGAGTTCTTGCAAATTCATAACCCTCTCTCTGTTTCTGCTTTGTAAATAAGTTCATTTGTATCATTTTTTTTGATTCCTAGAAGTGATATCATGATATTTGTCTTTCTCTGACTTCACTTAAAGAATCTGAAAAAGAATGGATACATGTGTATGTATAACTGAATCACTTTGTTATATATCTGAAACTCACACAACATTGTAAATCAACTCTACTCCAATAAAAAATTAAATTTAATGAAACAAAACTCTATGTCTCTGGCCTTTATATTTAAAGGACAATTCTCTGAAGACAGGATGCTTGGCTCACAAAGGAAGCAGATTAAAAGCACTGAGGTTTTATCCCAGGTGGAGGAAGCACACACCACCCTGTGTCTCCCACTGATTGCAGCCGTGGACCTGATGGGATGCAGAGAATAGACCACTGGGAAACTCAGAGCAAAACAACAGGCAGATGGGTGGAGAGCGATGGAACTCCAGTTACTACCACAGTGGCAGAGGGTTGTCATTGCTCCCTCTTGAGCATGCATCCCCCAGCCAAAATGCAACACAGCCCAAAACCCACAATTGAGCATGCGGGCAGACAGACAGGGCCCAGGAGAAGCCCCCGAGCTCTGGCTCAAGGATTTGGAAATCGGCTCCCTAGTGCCCAAAGAGAGTGAGCAAATCCCCAGTGTTTTTGCTTCTGGGTTTCTCTCTCTTCTCTCTGCAGCACTCTCACACCCCAGCACCCAAGCAACACCACAGCAGAAACAGGAGCTGGCAACGCACAGAAGACCCTTCCCCTTTGCCTGCTCCAGAGGAGGGGCTTGGTCCCAAGAGGGCGGGACAAAGCCTTGTTGCTGGTTCTCTCGCTTTGTCCCCCCACTGCACGGCCCCTAAGCAAGACAAGGTAAAGCCCTAGCATTCTTTTGTTTATTTTTATTTTTATTTCCATTATTCTAGAATGGGGGTCAAAAAATATCTTGCTGTGATTTACGTCAAAGAGTGTTCTTCCTATGTTTTCCTCTAAGTTTTATAGTGTCCGGTCTTACAAAAGGGACCTAATGAAACTTAAAAGCTTTTACACAGCAAAGAAAACCATAAACAAGACAAAAATACAACCCTCAGAATGGGAGAAAATATTTGCAAATGAAGCAACAGACAAAGGGTTAATCTCCAAAATATAAAAACAGCTCATGCAGCTCAATAACCAAAAAAAAAACAACCCAATCAAAAAATGGAAGACCGAAACAGACATTTCTCCAAAGAAGACATACAGATGGCCAAGAGGCACATGAAGAGATGCTCAACATCACTAATAATTAGAGAAATGCAAATCAAAACTACAATGAGGTACCACCTCACACCAGTCAGAATGGCAATCATCAAAAAATCTACAAACAATAAATGCTGGAGAGGGTGTGGAGAAAAGGGAACCCTCTTGCACTGTTGGTGGGAATGTAAACTGATACAGCCACTGTGGAGAACAGTATGGAAGTTCCTTAAAAAACTAAAAATAGAATTACCATATGACCCAGCAATCCCACTCCTAAGCATATACCCAGAGAAAACCATTAATCAAAGAGACACATGCACCCCAATGTTCATTGCAGCACTGTTTACAACAGCCAGGATATGGAAGCACCTAAATGCCCATCAACAGACTAATGGATAAAGAAGATGTGGTACATATATACGATGGAATATTACTCAGCCATAAAAAGGAACGAAATTGGGTCATTTGTAGAGATGCGGATGGACCTAGAGACTGTCAAACAGAGTGAAGTAAGTCAGAAAGAGAAAAACAAATATCGTATATTAACGTATCTATGTGGAATCTAGAAAAATCATACAGGTGAACCCATTTGCAAGGCAGAAAGAGACACAGATGTAGAGAACAAATGTATGGACACCAAGGGGGGGAAGGAGGGGGTGGAATGAATTGGGAGATTGGGATTGACATATATACACTAATACATATAAAATAGATAACTAATGAGAAGCTGTATAGCACAGGGAACTCCACTTCACTGCACAGCAGGAGCTAACACAACATTGTAAAACAACTACACCCCAATAAAAAAAAAAGTCACGCATTACTCCTAAAAAAAAAATCTTTTTAAATAAACTTAATATTTACTTGAAAAAAAAAAAACAAGCCCTAGCATTCTTGGAGGACTGGATAAGAGAAGCCCCAGGGAAACAGAAAACATCAGGAAGATCACAGAGGGAAGAACTGCGGGAGGTGATCCCTGAAATTTGTTTATGAACTAGTGGGCTCATCCCTGAGGTGAAGACACGACCCTAAACAGAATCCTTTCTTGTTTTTTTAATTTTTATTGGAGTAGGGTTGATTTACAGTGTTGTGTTAGTTTCAGGTGTACCGCAAAGTGAATCAGTTATACATAGACATATATCCACTCTTTTCTAGATTCTTTTCCCACATAGGCCATTACAGAATATTGAGTAGAGTTCCCTGTGCTATACAGAACTACAGGATAGATCACCATCCCAGAACCAGACTGGCCACTGGGCGTTGTATGTGCAGGACAGGCTGAAAAATACTACAAGGACTTTGAAAACTGGACTGACATCAGAATGACAATCCACAGAAGGCTGGGCTCCACATGGTCTAAATCGGAGAGAATGGATACCCTGTTAACACAAAAAGAGCAACATTCTTTTTTTAAAAATTTTATTGAAATATAGTTGATTTACAATGTTGTGTTAATTTCTACTGTACAGCAAAGTGATTCAGTTATACATATATAAATATATATTATTTTTCAGATTCTTTTCCATTATGGTTTATCACAGGATATTGAATACAGTTCCCTGTGCTATACAGTATGACCTTGTTGTTTATCTATTCTATATATAATAGTTTGCATCTGCTAATCCCAAACTCCCACTCCATCCCTCCCCCGCCCCCTCTCCCTTGGCAACCACAAGTCTGTCCTCTATGTCTGTGAGTCTATTTCATAGATAAGTTCATTTGTGTCATAAAAAATAGCAACATTCTTAATTGCATTTAAACAATGTACAGAGACTCACAACATAATATTCAAAATGTCCAGGATATAATCCAAAGTTACTCAGCCTACAAAGAATTAGGACTGTCAACTCCCAGGGGAAAACACAATCATTGATAGATCTTGGAATGATCAAAGACTTTAAAGCAGTGAAGATAAAAATGTTCCAGTAAGTAAGAGTGAACGTTTTGGGAATGAATGAAAAGCTACAAAAACTAAAAAGAAAAAAAAAATGAGTTGATATGAAAGGAAACCCAAGGAAAGTTTTAAAACTGAAAAACAGAATAACCAAAGTAAAAATTTCACTGGGTGAGTTTAATAGCAGAATGGAGATGAAAGGAGAAAAAGTCAGTCAACTCACATGGGAACAACAATTTAAATTACCATGGACTGCTCATCAGAGAATACGGAAGACAGAAGGAATTGAAAGAACATCTTGCACCTCCATTCTGCTTTTCACTCATTTCCAAGAACGCATAACCCAAGAGTGGCCATGAGGATAAACCGGATGGACACAGGTTCAGGGTCATCCTATAGAATAATAAGGCTTATACTCTTTAAGACCATGGAAAACACAAAGGAAGACTGAAGAGCGCAAAGAGAAATGAGACACGCATATTCCTGGATAGGATCCTGGGCCAGAAAGGGGAAAGGAACACTATTTGGACAGTTGGTGAAATTGCAATGGAGTCTATGAATCGGGTGACAGTGTTCTTTCAATGTTGATTTCCTAGTCTGGAGGAGTTTGTGCTGGTAATACAGAACAGTATCCTCGAGTGGCGGTGATATACTCTGAAATTATTAGGGGTGATGGGGCATCACGTCTGCAGCCTGCTCCCAAAAAGGTCAAGAAAAAAACTAATGATAATGGATTTTTTTTCCCCCACTGGGGAAGAGAGACAGGGTACACAAGTGCAAGCCATGGGGCAAATACAGTAAAACGGTTACAATCAGGGAACTTAACTGAAGGGATACAGCACAGGAGTTCTCAGTTCTGTTCTAAAACTTTTCTACAAGTTGGAAATTTCAACTTTTTCCCCCCAAAATTTACTTTTTTAAAATATTGCTTTGGGCTTCCCTGGTGGCGCAGTGGTTGAGAATCTGCCTGCTAATGCAGGGGACACGGGTTCAAGCCCTGGTCTGGGAGGATCCCACATGTCGCGGAGCAACTAGGCCCGTGAGCCACAACTACTGAGCCTGCGCGTCTGGAGCCTGTGCTCCGCAACGAGAGGCCGCGATAGTGAGAGGCCCGCGCACCGCGATGAAGAGTGGCCCCCGCTTGCCACAACTAGAGAAAGCCCTAGCACAGAAACGAAGACCCAACACAGCAAAAATAAATAAATTAATTAATAAACTCCTACCCCCAACATCTTAAAAAAAATAATAATAAAATATTGCTTCACCTTTTCTAGCAAAGAATTTATTTGGCTATGAGAATTCCAATGCACAATACAAATGACTAGGACTTTTTATCTGGATGCCCAAAGGATTTTTTCCTTATCTTTAACATTCATTATTTAAAAGGGATATATCTCAATGTTGATTATTCTGCATTGATTTCCCGCCCCCCCCTCCCCAAGTTACATGGTAGACACTTTCAGGTCTTCTTTTATTTTTAGGAGCGTTTTCTTGCATTATAGTTCTAAATATTTATTTTATTCCATTGCTTTATTCTTCCTGTCTTAGACACTCTAATTGTATATATACATATATCAGATGTCTTTTGCCTGTCTCCTATACTTTCTAATTCACTCTATTGGCTATTGTTTTTATTGGCTATTGTTTATTGGCTATTCTTTTCTTTATTGGCTATTGTTTTCATTTTTCTCCTTTTCAT
Organism: Lagenorhynchus albirostris; assembly: GCF_949774975.1. Classification (NCBI taxonomy): domain Eukaryota; kingdom Metazoa; phylum Chordata; class Mammalia; order Artiodactyla; family Delphinidae; genus Lagenorhynchus; species Lagenorhynchus albirostris. Next base: position 157,734,581 of record NC_083095.1, on the reverse strand, counting down.
CCTGTATTTTTACTCCTGTGCTGTCTATGGAAACCATTTGCTCTTGTGTTCCTTCTGGACACAATTTAGCCTTCCTTCCTAAAATTCATTTTTTCCTAATTCTTTCCTGACATCAATCTGTTCTCATTTCATAATTTTCTGTTACCTAGCCATATCCTTTGTCGTTTCTAAATTTCTGCTGGATGTTACTCTTTCAAATTGTTTTTTCTTTTAGCTTATCTTGAAATATTAGTTTATGATTTTTCTGGTGTGCTCTCATTTTCTGTAGCACCATTATGTTCATTTTCATCATTTTCCTTTGAATCAATTTTGCATAAAGTTACCTAATGTTCCATTTTTTGTTCCCCATGTATGAATGAGGTGGATTTTCCCGATGTGAGAAGAGAAAGCTCCTAAAGAAGGGAGGATGGGCTAGGACAGCTTTCCCAGCCGGGCTCTATGGATCTGTAAAGAACTGAAGTGTGAGATCTCTATGTATTCACTTATTTGTTTCTCAGAGTTAAATCCAGAACCCTCATAAAGCTCACTCCCACCCTGGCCCTTTGCTCCAGCTCTAGACCCCCGAAGTCCTTAATTTCCAAGACCACACTCTCTGCTCGGGGTCTTCTCTTTTGCTGCTGGAGCAGTTTCTGAGATCTCTTTCCCCCGACCTGCACCGTCTGAACCTCCCCTGCCTTGCCGTCTGTGTACCCATCCTGCTCAGTTTGGTTTATGTTTCCAGTCATTCAGCTCAGGGTAAGGCTCTGACCTTCTAGGAGAAAAGACTCACTGTGCATTTGTCGGATGCTCCCAGGCTTGTGCTCCATGTCCCTGCACGGCTACTGTTCTCACCCACAACCAGAAGCCCCAGAGCACCTCTCCGGCGCCCACCCACTTTGCCGCTTGAGTAACTTGTGGTGATTTTGGTTCCCACAGCCTGTCAACAGCTCCCGTTCACTGCCCACCACCCACGCCCCGCCTCCCCTGCTGTTCATCTGCAGCTCTGGCTGCTGCTGGTAGACTGGCTACACCGTCTATGTCCTGACCTGTGGGCGTCTCCCATCTTTCATCAACCTGTCCTTGCTCAGCTTTTTCTAGGATGATCTTAGAAACTGGTTTACTTTTCAAAAGCAGTTTAGGGGAGACTGAAAATCTGTCCCCATGAACGCATCCCCATAAAAGATTTTTCTGAAAGGTATAAAGACAAAGGACAAAGAAATGAAGATGCAAACCATGTTCCTGAATTGGAAGTTTTCATATGATAAAACTGTCAGTACTTCCAAAATTGATCCATCAATGTAATGCAATTGCAATCCAAATCCTAAGAGGGTTGGGCTTCCCTGGTGGCGCAGTGGTTAAGAATCCGCCTGCTAATGCAGGGGACACGGGTTCAAGCCCTGATCCGGGAAGATCCCACATGCCGCGGAGCAACTAAGCCCGTGTGCCACAACTACTAAGCCTGTTCTCTAGAGCCCGCAAGCCACAACTACTGAGCCCACGCACCACAACTACTGAGCCTGCGCTCTAGAGCCCACAAGCCACAACTACTGAGCCTGCGCTGTAGAGCCCGCGCGCCAAAACTACTGAGCCCACACTCCTAGAGCCTGTGCTCCACAACAAGAGAAGCCACTGTAATAAGAAGCCCGTGCACCCTGCTTGCCACAACTAGAGAAAGCCCGTGCACAACAACGGAGACCCAATGCAGCCAAAAAATAAAATAAATTTTAAAAAAAATCCTAAGAGGGTATTACTGGAAACTACTAATTTATGAGTAATAAACACAGATATTTTAAAGTTAATACAGAAGAAGAGCCAAGGCACTTTTGAAAAAGAAAACAGTATGGAGGGACCTGCCTGACCAAATAGCAAAACTCACCAGGATGTTGCCTTAATCAGAAGTATGCGGTATTGACCCTAAAACAATGAAGAGAGTAAAGTTGTCACGGGATGTGACGTACAGCATGGCGACTATAGTTAACAACAACCCTGTACTGCATGTTTCGAAGCTGCTAAGAGACTAAATCCTAAAAGTTCTCATCCCAAGAAAAAAGAATTTTGTCAACTACGATATATATGGTGATGAATATGTAAGTAGACTTATTGCATAAGTAGACTTATTGTGATCATTTTGCAATACATACAAGTATCAGATCATTATGTTGCACGCTTGAAACTAGTATAATATTGTGTCAATTACATCTCCATGAAAAAAAATAAAAGAGAGTAAAACTGAATAGAATCCAAAACGTAAGCATAGGTACATAGGAACTTTGCAAGCAAATAAAGTTAGGCCCTTTTTCCATACCATATGCAAAACAAATTCTGGATGATGTAAAATTTGAATGTAAAAAATAAAATAAAAACATTAGAAGGAAATGTAAAGGAATGTTTGTGTGACCTCTGTAATGACAACCATCTTAACTAAGAAAACAGCCCTCACACTGCAGAAGAGAAAACTAACAGATTTGACTACATAAAAAGTTTTAAAATTTTATATATGGTAAAAGACACCAAAAATTAAGCCACATGAGAAACGAAAAACTGCAAGAAAACATTTGCAACATATGAGAGAAATAACCATGGAAAGTCAGATCAAGTGAAAACAATGAAATATGTTTTTCTTCATCAGAGGAATAAAATGTTAAGGAATGCTAACAGCCTGGGCTGGTAAGAGGGTGGCAAAAGGGCAGCCTGGTGTCATGCTTCTGTGGGCAGGGATGACTGCAACCTTTTGTGGAATTAATCTGGCAATATCTAATGAAATTCCAAATTTGAATACCCTCCGACAAGCCATTCCACTTTGGGGAATTTATGCTCAGAAAACAAGCACTGGTCTCTAAGGCTAGATAAGCAGCATTGTTTATAGAGACACAGAACTGACACAGAGTATTCTCAGCAGGAAAAGAACTGAATAAATTATAAAAATTCATACTATGGACCCTTATGCAGTCATTAAAAATAATGGGAATAATAAGAATAATAAATTATGGCTGGGAATATTTATTATACACGAAATAAAAGAAAAAAAAGAAGCCACGGAGTAAGGTGTGTAGTATGACCTCTTGTAAAGATTATTTAAAAGAAAAGAGACATATTCCACACATATACATAAATCCTAATATTTTTGTGATTGTAAAGGAAAGTATGGAAAGGTCACATGAAACGACACCATCAATGCAGGTTACCTGTGGGTACAGAATTGGGATGGAAGAAGGCACTGTCGCCATTTTCTTTATACCCTTCTGTGTTTTCAGTTATTGCAACAAGCATCTGTTGCTTTTGGAGTACAGTGTTGCTTTTAAAGGGAAAAAAATACATACACACACGTGCATAAACAGTCAGCTCCTAAGGGCTATGTCTGGCTATGTCTTTATCAACACGGGTAACTGGCAATGTGGATAATTCACAGGGTACTTATTTGTCGCTGATGTCCTGGGCATGAAGAGAACTTCAAAGAAAAAGAATGAGGCTGGTCTATCAAAGGATACCTACTCAAGACCTCCACTAGTGCCAGAGGCAGCACTGCAGATTTCCTTCCCCTCCCCTTTAATTCCATTTTTAATATTTTTTATTACATATACTAACCTGTTTAGTCTATTCTATGATATAAGGTTCACTTTTTTAAAAAAAACTGAATTCGATGATCATTTAAAAAAACACACACAGCCCTGGTAGTCTTCTAAACTGTCCATATAGATCATCATCTCTCAAAATGGGCCAAGCATTTATCCCCTGGGGAAGTCAGCCCACCCCTAATTTCCAACTGGATGGCAGGGACCCAGAACAGGACCACCATTTGCAGGTGGTTCTCAAGTCACTGAAACAGCAGCTGCTCCCTGGCCAGACCTGCCGCCCCTTCCCGTTTCCAACCTTGCCAAGGACCCCCCCAGCCCTGTCCCCGATCCTCAGACTTCCTCAATTTCCCTAATTTCATGCCTCCCCAAAGTGCTCTTGAATCATCACCTTTCTACACATATTTTGTGCTTTTCCTAAGAAACAGGTGTGTCCTGCCTGTGGCGGCTCTACCTTTGACCCTTTACACCTGCTCTATTGCACCACCCCACCCCCCATCAGCCTCTGCCTGGGGGGCAATTAAGTCTAATGGCTAGGACAGTGGCCTCACAAGTCAGAGCAACTAAGTGCAAACCTGCGTCTTTATTGCTGTCCTGCTCCTAGGTTCATCAGAACCATTTTTTTTTTAGATTCCATATATATATGTGTTAGCATACAGTATTTGTTTTTCTCTTTCCAACTTACTTCACTCTGTATGACAGACTCTAGGTCCCTCCACCTCAGGGAGATCAGCTCGGTGCTTTTTAACCCCCAGAGGGGTGGGACAGGGAGGGTGGGAGGGAGGCGCAAGAGGGAGGGGATATGGGGATATATGTATACAGACAGCTGATTCACTTTGTTGTACAGCACAAACTAACACAACATTGTAAAGCAATTATACTGGAAAAAAGATGTTAAAAAAAAAGTGCAAACCTGACATTGGCCAGGTGTGACCTTGGGCAGGCATGAAGGTTAATTTGATGTATCCACTTGACTAGATGAAGGGGTGCCCAGATAGACAGGAAAACATCATTTGGGGGTGTGTCTGAGAGGGTGTCTCTAGAAGAGATTAGCACTGAAATCAGCAGACTGAGTAAAGAAGGTCACCTTTATCCACGCAGATGGGCCTCATCCAAGCCAGTGAGGGCCTGAGTAGGACAAAAAGGCGGAACAAGGGCAGATTCACTCTCTCTGAGCTGGGACATCCATCTGCTCCTGCCCTCGGCCATCAGCACCCCGGGTCCTCAGGCTTTGGGGCCAGGCTGGGAATTACACCACGGGCCCTCCAGTTCCTGGGCCTTTGGACTTGGACTGAATTATACCAGCAGCGTGCCTGGGTCACCAGCTTGCTCATATGTATTTATTGGTTCTCTTTTTCTGGAGAACCCTGACTAATACAGCAAGTTCCTTAATCCCTCTTCACCTCAGTGGACTCTGCAGAAGTTGCCAGGACATCTCAGGGCTTAGGCCTAGCCCTGGAGACAGCCTTAGTTCTGCTGCATCCCACTGGCTAAGGCCAGTCAGAGGTCCAGTCCAAGTTCAAGTGCAGGGAACTGTGCAAGAGCAGGGGCGCCAGGGGCCACAGACGAAATGTGCTATCGCAGCACAAAAAACACCCAGCTTAACGCCTGGCACACAGTATGTGCTCAATAATTGCAAGCCATTTTCTTGGGTATTGTTTTTTCTTCAATAAAGGAAAATTATTTTTACAATGGTTCTTCACCATGGACACACCACAGAGAAGGCCTAGCAACCTAGAGAGTGCTAAAGAGCCCACACCTCTTATTTCAGGAAATGCAGAGGAAACACAGGGCAGCCCTAAACCACGCAGAACAGATTTTGGTGTAAAGCCGGCCATCTTAGTCACCATTCGTAAAAGAAAACTATCCTTGCAAAGTGGCTTCCAGGTCCAGGCAGGCAGGCACATCCATGGCAAGGGGCCAGCGTTAGCACCGAAAGCCACGCCAACATGCAGACCTGTCCCAACATCACTGGAACCAACCACCATGTCTGCAAAGGGCAGAGGTCATATGTAAAAAATGGTATATACTGTTTGGAAAGAAGTGTAAAGGTGCATGTGGTAGATTCAGTTTCAAGAAAGACAACTAGTACATGAAACAGTGGGTGTAAAGAGGCGGGGAGCGGGACGTGGACGGAGAGCAGAATCACAACCTCTAAAACGTAAGCAGAGAATGTTGTTCACTGTTGTCCCCAGAGCCTAGAGGCACGTCTGCACACAGCAGACACGTGTGGAATTATTCTGAATCGCAGGAAGTTAGGACTAATAGGTTATAGCTGTGGAAAGGAATAACCATGAATCACCCAAACTGAATCCATGGATTACATATTTATTTAACTCTTTAGACTAAAATGCAGTGAATGTACATTTTTCACATAAACAGCTTTTCTACCGTTTTTGACGAGTGTTTTCCCTTTTAAGTTTATTATTAAAAGGCAGCTCTTTTTCCATGCCCTTTGAAAGTGCCAAAGCCACATAGCTAGGACTAGGTGGAGAAGCAGAGGCCCAGGGAGAAGCCAGGAAGAGAAGCTCATTTACCAGTCTGCCACCTGTAGGCCGCTCCAGCAGACACAAACTCGCGCCCACTAGACAGACCACATGGAAACAATGCATACTAAATCATGCTAAAAACTGAGCTACAGAGGTAGGAAGACTATACAGGGGCCCGTTTTAATCATGATTTCTGAGTCTTGCTTCCAAACCCCTGTCTTTGATTAGAACACTGCGAGCTATGGCCTAATTAGCCATAGCTGATGTCCTAATCAGCTCTCAAAGACTCACCCCTGGTCTGAAAGAAGCTTTGAAAATTAATACCCCCATTAGGATGAACCACCATACCTGTATCGATCAGGGTGTCACAGAGTCAGTTCTGCTCAGATCTCATTTTACCAGCCGGGCATCGGACTTAGAGAACAAAGGCCATTACAGAAGAACAACAACAACAAAAAGCGAAGCTGGACAGAATTTTTAAATTTCAAAACTCAACAACAAATAGCAAACATTCGTTACAAAGGCTTGGTTTGGATTTCTGGAGATGGAACTTAAACACACTGGGTTTACAGTTTAAACCTATAAGATGTACTCCAGCACCAGAAACCAAATGTAGTTACAGATGTCAAGAGTTCGCAGAACAAGTGCCTCTCTTTATAAAGACTATCTGCTCTGCATCGATTATTACCGTTTCCATATGTCCGTTCTTTACTAATACAGGAAAAAACAACTTCAATCAAAAAATACCCCCCAAAATTAACTCTTGGAGACAATCATTTCCTTTAATGGGATTTCCTGGTGGCTTTGCTCCTATGGAGGTTTGTCAGCCACTGGATTCTCTAATTTGGGGGTCAAAATCCTGAAAATCGGTCACCCTCGCGGCGACGAAGCTCACTAAACACGCCCCCCGACGCCGCCAGCATTCGCTCGCCCAGGCCCGCCGCCCGCTGAGCTCGCCGGCCCGTTCCCGCCAAACGCGGGACGCGCCAAGTCCTGGACGCCAAGCGGGTGGGCGGCCAAAGCGGGTCCGGCCGGTTCCCGCCGCCTCGACTGACCCGCGACCCGACGCGACGCGCCCTGCTCCCCAGTGCCCGGCCAGAGCCGCCGCGGAGGCCCCGCGCACGGAGCCGCGGCCCGGCACCAGGCTCGCACCCCTGCTCCCGCCTCGCTCAGGGCCGCCCAGCCCGCCCGGCGGGTCTCCGGCCCCCGGGAAGCAGGGGGCCCCAGGGCGCAGCCGCCCGCCTCGGAGCGCGCCCGCCGCCCACCCTCACCCGAAGGCCCCTCGGGTGGTCGCGGGCGCCTGGCTCCTGCTTCCTCGAAGAAAAGTTACTCAGGGACCAGCGCGATGGGAAAGGGAAAGCCACGCTCCCAGGGCGGCGAGCGGTGAGTCGGGTCCCCGGAGTTATCCTGCCCGAGTTTTGAACCGCACCCCGGGCTGCGGCAGCTCGCCCGGGCGCTTGAGCCCCGAACCTGGCGCCCGCGGGTTGGTGGGCTCGCCCCCCCCTGTAGCCCCGTGCGCGCCCGACGCCGACACTCACCGAGAAGCCGGCCCAGAAGGGGCAGGAGTGGCGGACGCGGGCCGAGGTGGTGAGCGCCAGCGCAGCGAAGCTGACGGCCACGATGAGGCATCCGAGCGCCATCTGCGTGGCCCCGAGCGCCAGCACGATGCGAGAGCGGCCCGGGCACTCGCGCAGGCGGGACAGGCTGCGGGGCAGCGCGGCGGGGCGCGGCGCGCGGAGACCGCCGGCCGGAGGCATAGCGCCCGCACGCCTCTCCTGCTCCCGTCCGGCCCCGCGCGCCGCCCCTCCTCACCGAGGGTCCGAGGCAAGTTGCTTCAGCTGCGGGGTTGGCCTCCCCGCGAGCCGCGGGGGCTGCGACGGCAGCGCGCTGGGAGCGGGCCGGGCCGGGCGGGGAGCCGGGCACCCGCAGCCCCCGCCGGTGCCCGCGCCCATGCCGCCGCCGCCGCTCAGCAGGGCCGCCCGCCGGCCGCGCCGCGCCGCGCTGCGCCCTCTCCCGCCCGCCCGGCGCGCTCCCCAGCTCAGGCGCGGGAGCGAGCCGCCGCCGCCGCCTCTGTCCCCGGGCGCGAGCCCCGCCGCCGCGCGCGGGGCCGGGGCCGGGCCCGGAGCTCCAGCCGGGCCCGAGCGGGGCGGGAACGGGCTGGCGCAGGTGTGGTCCCAGCGGCTGGGCCTCGGCGCTCGCGCCCCTCGCCGCGGAGGGGAGTGGGGATCGCGGGCGCTTCAAGGGCGAGGGCGGCAGGCGGAGCCCCGGGCCAGCGGCGGGTAAGGGGCCTGGGAGCCGGGCCCGTGGCCCGGCCGCGCCACAGGGGGCGAGACGCCGCCTAGCCTGGGGCAGGCCCGGGGCGCCGGAGAGGCGTGCGTGGCGGGGCGGGGGTCGGGAGGATGTGAATTCCGAGCGCTCTGTCCCAGGTGTGGCGAGCAGGAGCCGCTCTCGAATGCGGAATTCCAAGATCCAGAATTTCTGTAGTTCCAGAATTTCTCAAGGCACCACTGAGAACTCGGCCCTGGAGGGCTCGGCATTTAGAATATTCTCAGCTCACGAACGGATGTCTCTTGCCCACCTTCCATTTGCAGGGCTTTTGATACAAGTAAAAAGTTGGGGCTGAAAACAAATTGCACAAAACGAATTTAACAGTATCATGAAGGACCTACGAAATCGTCTCTACTCCCTTTTGCCCGTATTAGGTTTTAAACACCTGACTGTTGGCTTCCTTAGGGTACCAAGAAAGCTTGGAAGTTTTGTCACAATTCACCTTGTGGCCCTGTTGATGTGACCACTTTAAGACTGCCAGTGTTGAAAAGGCTTGTGTTGACATGAGAGGCCCACGAGTGTCAGGCGACCTAAGGAGGTTAGACACAAAGAGGCAACGTTCACAGTAATAATAGTGGGAAATGGTGGGTCAGTCTTACACAGCCTCAAGGCGGGACTGAGGGAGTCCGCCTCTTGATCGGCGACACTGCAGCGTCTCGCCCCAAAATATTTCAGTTGCTGTGATGGAAAATTACATCTTTAGAAGAGATACTGATTCCTTTGGGGCTGATGAGCCTCTATTAAAATGCAAATTCCTCTTGAAGGGGCAGTAGCTCAAGCCTTTATCAATCAACACCTGAGCAGGGATGGGATTTATTTTCCAATTCAAAGGGATGGCCCAAGGATGAACAGGTGTGGGAATTCCACAGGTGAAGTGGCTGACCTCAGAACGCTGGCCTGTGGCCAAAGCTACTCCTCCTGCAGTTCTTACCTGTAACAGGACTGAGCCTCTGACTGGCATGGTTCTGAGCACTGGAGTACAAATTGAAATTTCCTGGAGACATTCTCTATCTAGAAATGTGCAGGCCAGCACTTTTTAAGGGCTTGGAATTATACCAAACAAGATCCTGGACTGCCAGGAAGTTAGGTTCTCACTGTAGTCAACTCACTCATTCATTCATTTATTCATTCCTCCAACAAAAGATCACAAAGGGCCCTCTAAGCACTGGGCCCCCTTTTAGGCTGTCAGAGAACATGGGTGAACAGAACAGCCAACCCCCTGCCTTCCAGGGGCAAGGTGAGAAACAGATAACAAGCATAACAAATAAGTAAGTTACATAGAGTTTATTGACATTATGTAGTATTTTAAAAAATATGTCAAACACTCACCGTGTACCAGACACTGAGGGTGTAAGGATGAGCAGAAGCAGACCAGCTTCCTGTACTCAGAGACCTTTCAGTGTAGTGGGGAGACCAGCAGCATATGGATAATTGCTCCAAGGCCAATTGCAAATGGGTTCAGTGTTACGGAGAATTCTACACGGTGCCAAAAAACAGATGATAAGGAGCTTTGGAAAGAGCTTTCTGACCACAGTATAGAAAATGGATTAAGGGATCCCCAAGGGCATGTAGAGAGATGAGATGCTGTTGCTGTCATGGAGGCAAGAGGTGACAGTGTTTTGGATTAAGGTGGAGAATTGGATGGATTTGAGGCTGTATGGCAGGTGTCAGTGGTGAATTAAACATGGACTAAAAATATAGGGGGCTGCCAGTTGACACACCATGGGAAGAGTGACCAAGTGTTGGAAACCTCCAGTGAACTCCCATTTACGTATTAGATGTGCTTCCAAAATATATGTGAATCAATTCCTTCTATTTATAAATGACATGGAAAAAGCTCCAGGCAGCGCAGCAAGGGATTTTGGTGTAGGTGGGTTAGGATAGGGATCTACCTCCTTGGTGAAATTTGATTCGGGGGCTGAGGGAGAGACTGATCTAGAAATTTAAATTACTTTGCTCTTTTAAAAATCAATTCTGTATTTTAGAAAATCTTAAAATTCTGTCGTATTAAATGCAATAAATAATTAAGGTGAGTCAATTTCCTAGAAGTGAATCATAAAGAAAGGAAGGAGGGAGGAGGGGAAAGGGGAGGAGAAAAATAGGGAGGGTAGGAGCTGGCAACTCCTTGGCCCTCTTTGCTCCTCAGTGCTTTTCTCTTGTGAAAGGTTGTAGTAATACATGTCCTAGTGTTATGGGGGATTCCTGGAGACCCCTGGAACCACCTTATAGCAACTTTTTCTTCTCCCTAAATCAGATAAGACTAATAGACCATTGTTCTTTTTTTAAAAATTTTATTGAAATATAGTTGATTTACAATGTTGTGTTAATTTTTGCTGTACAGCAAAGTGACTCAGTTATACATATATATGTATATATTTTTCATATTCTTTTCCATTATTGTTTATCACAGGATATTGAATATAGTTCCCTGTGCTATATAGTGGGACCTTGTTATTTATCCATTCTGTATGTAATAGTTTGCATCTGCTAATCCCAAACTCCCAATTCATCCCTCCCCCACCCCCCTTCCCCTTGGCAACCACAAGTCTGTTCTCTATGTCTGTGAGTCTGTTTCTGTTTCATAGATATGTTGATTTGTGTGGTATTTTAGATTCCACCTGTAAGTGATATTACATGGTATTTGTCTTTCTCTTCCTGACTTACTTCTCTTAGTATGATAATCTCTAGGTCCATCCATGTTGCTGCAAATGGCATTATTTTATCCTTTTTAATGGCTGAGTAATATTCTATTTTATATATATATATATGTATATGTGTGTGTGTGTGTATATATATATATATATATATATATATACCACATCTTCTTTATCCATTCATCTGTCAATGGACATTTAGGTTGTTTCCATGTCTTGGCTATTGTAAACAGTGCTGCTATGAACATCGGGCTGCACGTATCTTTTCGAATTGTAGTTTTGTCTGGGTATTTGCCCAGGAGTGGGATTACAGGATCATATGGTAGCTCTCTTTTTAGTTTTTTGAGGAAACTCCATACTGTTTTCCATAGTGGCACCCACCAACAGTGTAGGAGGGCTCCCTTTTCTCCACACCCTCTCCAGCATTTATTATTTGTAGACTTTTTTTTTTTTTGGCGGTACGCAGGCCTCTCACTGTTGTGGCCTCTCCCGCTGCAGAGCAACAGGCTCTGGACGCGCAGGCTCAGCGGCAATGGGTCACGGGCCCAGCCACTCTGCGGCATGTGGGATCTTCCCGGACCGGGGCATGAACCCGTGTCCCCTGCATCGGCAGGCGGACTCTCAACCACTGCACCACCCAGGAAGCCCTATTTGTAGACTTTTTAATTATGGCCATTCTGTCCAGTGTGAGGTGGTGCCTCATTGTAGTTTTGATTTGTATTTCGCCAATAATTAGTGATGATTAATGGGGAGTAGCTTTTCATGTGCCTGTTGGCCATCTGTATGTCCTCTTTGGAGAAATATCTGTTTAGGTCTTCTGCCCATTTGTCGATTGGGTTGTTTGGTTTTTTAACTATTGAATTGTATGAGCTGTTTGTATATTTTGGAAATTAAGCCCTTATCGGTCGTATCATTTGCAAATATTTTCTCCCAGTCCGTAGGTTGTCTCATTATTTTGTTTATGGTTTCCTTTGCTCTGCAAAAGCTTATAAATTTGACTGGGTCCCATTTGTTTATTTTTGCTTTTATTTCTATTGCCTTGGGAGACTGACGTAAGAAAACATTTATGTCAGAGACTGTTTTGCCTATGTTCTCTTCTAGGAGTTTTCTGGTATCTTGTCTTATGTTTAAATCTTTAAACCATTTTGAGTTTATTTTTGTGTACAGTGTAGGGGAGCATTCTAACTTCATTGATTTACATGCAGCTGTCCAATTTTCCCAGCACCACTTGCTGAAGAGACTGTCTTTTCCCCATTGCATATTCTTGCCTCCTTTGTCGAAGATAAATTGTCCATAGGTGTGTGGGTTTATTTCTGGGCTCTCCTTTCTGTTCCATTGATCCATATTTCTGTTTTTGTGCCAATACCATGCTGTTTTGATTACTGTAGCTTTGTAGTATTGTGAGACCATTGTTCTTAAGCAAAGAAGGTGGCTGAGCTTTTTGTGAAAGGCAAGCCTCACGCCTTCTTGCACAAAGGGGAGATAAGTAATTCTGATGCCTCCCTTACAGGCCCCTTGTTCCAGATTCCTGCTCTTTTCAACATATACCTCTCCATAAATGGATAAGAAATGAACTTGTCCCTTTGTGTCTCCTATAAGACAGAAGAAATTTGTACTTGGATCTCACAATCCCTACCTCTGGAAAAGTAATAATCAGCAGAGAACTCCTCTTCCAGGAACAGCAGGCTAGCGGATTCTCCTGCTGAAGACAACTAAGAAGCCAAATGAAATATTTTTTAAATATGTTTTTTTAAAGCATCAAAGAATTATGGGGATAATGAGAGAATACCAGGCCAAGATCTAGGAGGAATCCAGAGAGCAGCACTTGGACAGCTTCTGCCCTGAGCACTTGCATTCTGGCTCTGGCAACCACACAGGGTTAGAAAGATGAGTTTTGAGTCCAGGTCCCTCCAAGGGTGGGAACCCAGGAAGCCAGTCCCCTGCTTTGTGATGGGCCCCCAGATGGCTGTGCCTGGGGATTAAGGGAGTAAGCCAGCCTTCTCTCTGGTTGCAGGTGCCCAGAAATCCCAAACTCGAAATTTGAATTAAAGTAATTCTGCATTGCTGAAGCCTCTAGGAGCTGACAAAAGCAACTGAAAATCGTCTCTGGAGAAAAATAACACCAAAATAACATCATCCTAGGCCTCAAATTATTTCTAAAAATAACATTTTAAAGAGTCACTTTCCTTTAACTTCTTCACTATGATAAAGGACATTTATGAAAAACCCACACCTAGCATCATACTCAGGGTGAAAGACTGACAGCTTTTCCACAAAATCAGGAATGAGATAAGGGTGTTCATATTCACCACTGCTATTCAGCATTATACTAGAAATTCTGACTAGAGCAATCAGGCAAGAAAAAGAAGAGGCATACAAACTGGAAAGGAAGAACTAAAATTGTCTCTGTTCACAGATGATATTATCCTATATTTATAGAAAATCCTCAAAGAATCCACAAGAAAGCTACTAGAGGTGATAAATTCAGCCAAGTTGCAGGATACAAGATCAACGCACAGAAGTTAGTCATTTGTTTATATACCAGCAAAAAACAACCTGAGGAGAACATTAATAAAGCAATTCCATTTACAATACATGTAAAAGAATAACATACCTGGGAATAAATTTACCCAAGGAGGTGAAAGATTTGTATACCAAAAATTATAGAACATTGCTGAAAGAAATTAAAGAAGACCTAAATAAATGGAAAGACACCATGTTCATGGATAGGAGGACTTAATATCAAGACATCAATACCCAAAACACTCTACAGATTCAATGTAATCCCTGTCAAAACTTAGATTTTTTTTTTTTGCAGAAATGGAAAAGCCAATCCTCAAATTCTTCTGGAATTGCAGTGGGCCCCAAATAGCCAAACAGTCTTGAAAAAGAAGAATAGAGTTGGAAGACTCACACTTCTGGATTTCAAAACTTACTATAAAGCTACAGTAATCAAAGCAGTGTGGTAGAGGCATAAGGATAGACAGACCATTAGAATAGAATTGAGGGTCCAGAAATAAATCCATCCATTGAACACCAGTTGAGTTTTGACAAGGCTGCCATTCAATGGAGAAAGAATAGTCTCTTCAACAGATGGAGCTGAGACAACTGGATTTTCATAGGCAAAAGAAGGAAGTTGGACCCCAACCTCACACCATGTACGAAAATTAACTCAAAATGGATCAAAGACCTAAATATAAGAGTGGAAACCATAAAGCTCTTAGAAGAAAAAATAGGTATAAATATTCATGATCTTGGATATGACTGTGGATTCTTAGCTATGACACCAAAACCATGAGCAACTAAAGAAAAACTAGATAAATTGTACTTCATCAAAATTAAAAATTTTTGTTCATCAAAGAATACTATCAAGAAAGCAAAGGGACTTCCCTGGTGGTGCAGTGGTTAAGAACCTGCCTGTCAATGCAGGGGACCCAGGTTCGATCCCTGGTCTGGGAAGATCCCACATGCCGCGGAGCAACTAAGCCCGTGCTCCACAAGTACTGAGCCTGCATGCTAGAGCCCACAAGCCACAACTACTGAGCCCACATGCCTAGAGCCCATGCTCCACAACAAGAGAAGCCACTGCAATGAGAAGCCTGCACACTGCAGCAAAGAGTAGCCCCCACTCACTGCAACTAGAGGAAGCCCATGCACAGCAATGAGGACACAACACAGCCAGAAAAAAAAAAAAAAGAAAGCAATAGACAAACTATAGAATGGGAGGAAATATTTGCAAATTATATAGCTGATAAGGATTTAATATCCAGAATGTATAAATAACTCCCACAACTCAAAAACAAAAAGACAAACAACCCAATTTTTAAATTGACAAATATCCGAAATAGACATTTCTCCAAAGAAAATATGTAAGTGGCCAATAATCACATGAAAAGATGTTCAACACCACTAATTAGAGAAATGCAAATCAAAACCACAATGTAATACCACTTGGCATCCATTAGGATGGCTATTAACCAAAACAAAACAAACAGAAAATAGCCAAGTGTCATTGAGAATATGGAGAAATTGAAACCCTTGTGTACTGCTGATGGGAATGTCAAATGGTGCAGCCACTGTGGAAAACAGTATGGAAGTGCCTCAAGAAAATTAAACATAAAATTACTATACCCAGCAAACCCACTTGTAAGTATATACCACAAAGAATTGAAAGCAGGGACTCAGAGAGATATCTGTACTACTATCTCCTGAACCTTGAGGACATCATGCTGAGTAAAATAAGCCAGTCAACAAAGAGACAAATATTCTATGACTCCAATTATATGAGGTGCCTGGTGTAGTCAAATTTATAGAGACAGAAAGTAGAATGGTGGTTGCCAGGGGGTGGGGGGAGGACAGATGAGGAGTTAGTATTTAATGGGTGCAGGGTTTCAATTAGGGAAGGTGAAAAAGTTCTGCAGATGGATGGCAGTGATGGTTGTACAGCAATGCGAATGTGTTAGGTATATTATACCACAATATGAAAAAACACAATGAAATACCACTTCACATCACTAGGATGACTATAATAAAAAATTAAAAATGAAAAAACCCTGCAAATCACAAGAGTTGGCAAGGACATGGAGAATTTGGAACCCTTGTTCATTGCTAGTGGGAATATAAATTTATCACATGACCCAGTAATTCCACTTTTGGTGTAGAATTGAAAAACAGTGACTTGAACTTGTTCCCCAGTACCCTCTGTTCATCACCAACAGCTCTGGTGCACGTTTGTTCAGATAACTGTAACTGGAGGGGTGAAAACATTACAGGCGTCTCTGGGCTTTGATAAGAGAATAACTCATGTATGAAAACTTTGACTTGTCTCTGTTCATTGGGTTATAAAATGTCTATCTCATTATCACCTGGGAATAAATTTAACCAGGGAAGTGAAAGATTTATTCACTGAAAATTACAAAACATGGCTGAAAGAAATTAAAGAAAACATAAATGGTTGGAAAGACACTGTGTTCATGGATAGGAAGACTTAATATTAACATGTTAATACCTAAAATGTTCCACACTTAAATAAAATAATTAAAGTACAATTTAGTACAGAGAAGGAAGAAATCTAATTTTGACAGGCCTTGAAGCACTCATAAAACCTCATAGTTTCTGTGATGAGATTTAAATTAGATCGCAAATAGATAAAAGTATTTTGCAAACATAAAAGCACTTTGTGAATGCTGGGTGATGTTATTCCATCAGTAATGAGTTCCTTATAAACAGGAACACAGTTTCATTCATGCTTTCAATCCCTTAATGTACCTGGCATAGTCCTTAGCAGATTGTAGTATTTAATTACTATTTATTTCAATTGAATTCTCTATCCTAAACTCTATGTTAAAGTTAAATTTTTTATATATAGAAAGGATAAAAAACAAGGTCCTACTGTATACCACAGGGAACTATATAGTCAATATCCTGTGATAAACCATAATGGAAAAGAATATAAAAATGTATATATGTATAACTGACTTTGCTCTACAGCAGAGATTAACACAACATTGTAAATCATCTATACTTCAATTAAAAAATGAAAAAAATGTAAAGATAAAATAAGTAGATCCAAAGTTAAGTCTTTAAGACTTCTGAGCTACTGACTAGAATTTTGTGAGAAGCCCCTGAGAAATAAACGATGTTGGATTACTCAGGAAAGGCAATGAGGCTAAGAAGTAGGTTCCACTTAAATTAACTCAACCAGCACCATTAAGTCAGGTTATTAGAAACATATATTGTAATGATTTCGTTAGAATAAGCAGTTATTCATATTCACACACACTGACTCAAACAAAATTATGCATGAAAGAAATGTTTTGCCTTCAGGGAAAATGTATCAAAATTACAAGTCAAGCCACATGAGATTTGGTAATTCTCAACCATCAACTGAACAGAAAATAATGGAGTAAAATTTGTCATTTGGTTTTGAAGGATGAGAGTCACCTTCAACGAGAACTCCTTGAATAGCTTCTTTATTGTTTAAGTATGAAACAAAAGTAAAGCACTTCGCTCACGGATAAATGGGAAGTCCCTGGAAAAATAAACATCAGGACTCACTGCTCTTCAGTGTCAATTACGTCATTGGCCCCACTTTTCACAGTGCAGATATAATTCTCAGGGGATAGTTGGCCTTTCTCATGCAAGTAAGCTGTATGCTCAGTGACAGCTCAGACCATCCAGCAACCCCCACTTCTCTCTCTGCTCTCCCAGACATGTTCCCCAGCCCTCCGCTCCAGCAAGGCACTGGCCTCTGCTTTTTTAGCTTCTGGACATTAGTGGGCCATTCCTGCTGAGAATGACCTACTTTATCACCTATGCAAACTGTATCTCTAAATGCTTTCTCACATCTAAAAGGCAGGCAGGCCAGCAGAGTAGTTAGGGCATTGGTGCCTTAAATGCTGGTGTCATACGGCCTTGGTCCAAACCCCAGCTCCATCACTTCCTACGTGATGTAATAATAGTACCTGGCATATAAGCTTCTTGTGAGGATTCCATGAGTTAATTCATCTAGAGTACTTAGAACAGCACTACCATACAGCATACACTAAGTGCCCATTACTCTTCTGTGATCGTGACACCATCCTGTATGAAAGCAGTCCTGTTGGGTTCAGCTGATCCTGGCCCAAATCAGCAGAACAAGTTAGGTCAGAAAAGACCAAAACGTAAGTTAGATGCATAGGATATGAAACCAGAAGGTGAAGTTAGGTTAGGACCCAAATGCCAAACCAAACCAAAATAGGAGGAAGGGTAAGCTTTAACACCATTGGTAGACAGAGCAGAGTACAGATGTCCAGCAGAGGTGACTTGGTATCTGGAAACCACCTTCCAGGACACTGTAGGGAAAAACAAACTAAGCTGTTTCCTCAAATACTGTATAGTAACTTTAAGGAGAGAATTCACAGTATTTCTTTGGATTTCCCACAGTTCTCAGAATAGTGCCTTATTAGAATAAAGCTATAGTAAGTATCTTTTGTTTGATATTGATACAGCTTTCTTAAAATAATTTATATTTTTCCTGATGTCATCCATCTATTCTAAAATATTATTAGTGGTATATGTGCAAAGCATTGTCCTAAACATGTAAAGATCAATAAGACTCAGTGCCAGACCTCATATTTATTTTTTTTAGTTTTTTTTGCGGTACGCAGGCCTCTCACTGTTGTGGCCTCTCCCGTTGCGGAGCACAGGCTCCGGACGTGCAGGCTCAGCGGCCATGGCTCACGGGCCCAGCCGCTCCGCGACATGTGGGATCTTCCCAGACCGGGGCACTAACCCGTGTCCCCTGCATCAGTAGGTGGACTCTCAACCACTGCGCCACCAGGGAAGCCCTCATATCTCTTATGGATTAATTTCTATCTAGAATTCAAAAGGCATTATTGTAAGGCCTTTATTAGTTCTACTCTTCCAACTATACAATATTCCGATAACTTTAGGATAAATGGACAAAGTAATGAAACTTCAGAAATCATTGAGTGATTTAAATGTGGGATCCAGACCAAAACCTCTTCCTAGGAAGTTCCAGACTTGATTATAATGATCCCCCTAACCTGGAAAGGTGGTAGAAGTCCCTTTTCTACTCTTGCAGAATTCCTTCTTGTTCGGGGCAGTGGGGGGGGGGGACATTCTTTGTTCTAGTAAGGCCTTCAACTGATTGGATGAGGGCCAGCTGCCTTATGGAGGAGAATCTGTTTTGCTCAAAGTCCACTGATTTAAATGTTAATATCTTTCAAAAAATACCTTCAAAGAAACATACAAAATGATTTTTTATCACATATCTGGGCACTATGGCCCAGCCAAGGTGACCAGAAAATTAACCATCACAATGATGAAGTCAAAAAATACCTAAACAGGGACTTCCCTGGTGGTCCAGTGGTTAAGACTCTGTGCTTCCCATGTAGGGGGTGTAGATTTAATCCCTGGTCAGGGAACTAAGATCTCACATGCCACATGGCAAAAAGAAAAAAAAAAGAACTAAACAAATGGAGAGACACACTGTGTTCGTGGATTGGAAGATGCAACATAGTAAAGATGTCAGTTCTTTCTGAATTTCCCTATAGGTTTAATGAAATTCATGTCAAAATCCCAGCAAGGCTTTTTTTAGACTTAATTTTAGATTTGTGTGAAAAAGCACAGGCCCTAGAATAGCTAAAATAATCTTGAAAAAAAAGAGTAAAGTGGGAAGGATCACTGTACTCAATACTGAAACTTACTATAGAGATATAATAGTCAAGATATTGTGGTTAGGGCAGAGGGATAAACACATTGAACAGTGGAACTGAATAGAGAACTCAGAATAGACCCAAAACGATATGTCCAATTGATTGTTAAGATAGATGTACAAGCAATTCAATGAAGAAGGAGGGATAGGCTTTTCAACACAGGTGTTGGAGCAATTATCTATAAGCAAAAAAAGTGAACTCCATGGGCTTCCCTGGTGGCGCAGTGGTTGAGAGTCTGCCTGCCGATGCAGGGGACGCAGGTTCGTGCCCTGGTCCGGGAAGATCCCACATGCTGCGGAGTGGCTGGGCCCGTGAGCCATTGCCGCTGGGCCTGCGCGTCTGGAGCCTGTGCTCCGCGACGGGAGAGGCCACAGCAGTGAGAGGCCCGCGTACCGCAAACAAACAAACAAACAAAAAAAAGTGAACTCCAGCTTAACTTCACACTTTATACAAAAGTTAACTAAAAATGGATCACGGGATTAAATGTAAAACAGAAAAAGAATAAAAAGATTTCAGAAATAAAGGCTATGCTAGAAAAAGTTACAAGAGTGAGTAAATACAATTGCTAATAACCTGAGAGAAATAAAAGGTAAAAAGGAAGATGAAATTTAAATCATTGGGACTTCCCTGGAAGTCCAGTGGTTAAGATTCTGGGCTTCCAATGCAAGGGGCACGGGTTTGATCCCTGGTCGGGGAGCTAAGATCCCACATGCCACGTGGTGTGGCCAAGAAAATAATAATAATTAAATCATAAATAAAATAGGTAAGAAAAGATTTGTGAGAAAGCATATACTGAACAGTATTAAAGAAGATCGAACATATGGCTGAAAGGAGCTCCTGAAAAAGGAAACTAAAGCAAGGGAACAACACAAATATTAAAAACTATAATTCAAGAAAATAATACTTAAAAAAAAGACTTGAAATTGCATATGGAAAGAGTACACTCTGTGCAAGAGACTATCAAACCAGTATGGTCATTACCAAGACATATTGTAGTAAAATTACTGAACTCTAAAGAAAAAGGAGATATCCTTTGGGTATTGAGGCAAAAAGAGCAAGTGGCTCTTAAAGGAAATAATATATTTAACAATAATGCATTATGCCAGAAAATCAATGAAGAAGCATTTCTAAGATAGTCAAAAGTAAAGAAAATGTCACCCAAAGATTTTATATCCAGAAACTGAACTTCAAGTATAAAGCTCACATATAAACTATGATCAGTGTGCAAGAACTCATGGAATATTGTCCCATGAGCCCTTGATGAAGAATCTTATTCGTTCATGAACCTCGAACAAACAAAATAACTAGAGAAACTTTAACATAAGTACAGGCTGAAGAGCAATAAATATAAATTTCCTTTTAGAACTAAGACTAAATGAGGACCCTACCTCATAACATATATAAAAATTAACTCAAAAATGCATCAAAGGGCTAAATATTAAAACTATGAAACTCTTTGAAGAAAACATAGCTATAAATCTACGTGACCTTGATTTAGGCAATGGTTTCTTAGCAATGACAAGCACGAGCACCAAAGAAAGAACAGATAAACTGGATTTTATCAAAATTAAAAATTGTCTTCAAAAGACATTATCAAGAAAATGAAAAGACATTCTATGGAAAGGTAGAAAATATTTACAAATCACATATCTTATAAGAGTCTAGTATTCCAGAATACATATTCTTTTAAACTCTTGCAATTCAACAAAACAAATAACCCTATTAAAAATGGGCAAAGGGGGCTTCCCTGGTGGCACAGTGGTTGAGAGTCCGCCTGCCAATGCAGGGGACACGGGTTCGTGCCCTGGTCCAGGAAGATCCCACATGCCGCGGAGCGGCTGGGCCCGTAAGCCATGGCTGCTGAGCCTGCGCGTCTGGAGCCTGTGCTCTGCAACGGGAGAGGCCACCACAGTGACAGACCCGCCTACAGCAAAAAAAAAAAAAAAAAAAAAAAATGGGCAAAGAATCTGAATTGACAATTCTGCAAAGAACATATAGAAATGGCCAATAAGCATGTAAAAAGATGTTCCACATCACCAGTTGTTAGGGAAATGCAAATCAAAACCACAATGAGATACCACTTCACAGCCACTAAAAGGGCTGTTATTACAACTATGACGAGAGCAGGTATTGGCGGGATGTGGAGAAAATGGACACTTTGGATGTGCTGGTGGGAATATAAATGGTGCATCCACTTTGGAAAACCATTTGGCAGTTTCTCAGCTTAAGTGCCCAGCTTAAGTTACCACAGGACTCAGAGATTCCACTCATAGGTAAATACCCAAGAGAATTGAGAACATATTTTCACACAAAAACTTGTACATGAGCGTTGATAGCAGTATTATTCATAGTCACCCAAAAATGATAACAGCCTGTGTATCTCCAACTGATGAACAGGCAAAATATGGTGCATCCAAACAATGAAATGTTTTCAGCCATAAAGAGGAATGAAGTAGTGAAAAATGCTATAAGATAGATGAACTTTGAAAACATTATATGAAAGAAGCCAATCACAGAGGACCACATAATTGTATCATTCCATTGATATGAAATGTCCAGAAGAGGCAAATCCATGGAGACAGAAAATAGATTAGTGGTTTCCAGGGGCCTGGGGAAGGAGGAATAGGAGTTTCTCCTAATGGGGACAGGTTTCTTTTTCAGGTGATGAAATATACTAAAATTAGGTCGTGGTAATGGTTGCATTCTGCTGTGAACACACTAAAAACTACTGAATTGCACATTTTAAAAGGGTGAATTTTGTGCTATGTGAATTATATTTTAATAAAGCTGTTCTATTTCAAAAGACCAAATGAGTGTTAAAAGAAAAAGTGTAGTATGTACTGGTTATGTGCTCCACTATAAACTGAATGTTGTGAACCTCCAAAATTCATATGCTGAAACCTAATCCCCAATATGATGATATTTGGAGGTGAGCCTTTGGGAGGTGATTAAGTCATGAGGGTGGAGTCCTCATGAATGGGATTAGTGCCCTAATAACAGAGACCCCAGAGAGCTCCCTCGCCTCTTCTGCCACGTGAGGACACAGGAGGAAGATGGTCATCTATGAACTAGGTAGCAAGCCCTCACCAGACACTGAGTCTTCTGGCACCTTGATCTTGGAATTCCCAGCCTCTGGAACTGTGAGGAATAAGTGTCTGTGTTTATAAGCCACCCAGTCTGTAGTCTTCTGTCATAGCAGCCTGAATAGACTAAGACATGCTCTGACAATGTAGCTATAATACGACTATTTTTTAAAACTGGGGTTGAATGGGAAGAGCAAATGCAAAAGCTTTAACTGTGTCCAGTAATTAATTGGTTGCAGTAGGATTTGCATTATTATTATGAGACTCTTTGCACATAATACCAGATTAAGCAAATGAGGAATTATGGGACATTCTAATTCTATCATTTTTTGTGTCCTTGAGAACTAGGATTCTCAGTGTAGAGAAAAGCAGTTAGAGATGCAATATAGATGTTAGATAAAATTCCTGCAGTCCAGAATTTGAATTGGAAATAACAGTATGAATTTATGAACTATTTTGTCTATCTGTGTAGCTTACTCTGTGTGTGTGTGTGTTTCTCTTCATTCTGTCCCCTGAAAAAGCCTAGAAACAGTGACCAACCCAGTTGCAATGAATATCCCTAGTGCACTGATTATGGTCTTAAAATACCAGTTCTCAATAAAAGAATTGGCTGATCCCAGGTTTGGGATCATACCAGATAGCAAAAAGCCATGAGAGATTATTAGAGTAATGGCAAAAGGAATCAGAGCTGACTTCAGAAGTTTTTACTTGCTAACAATGGGAAATTTTGAGTGTCAATTAGGATGCTCATTGCAATGCATTGGAACTTATCAAATATGTTTAAATCCATAGGTTCATGATGATATTTTTTAAAAACTCATTGGTTGCTCTCAGAGGATGATAGGGAAATAACTCATAATCTTAAAAACTGGCAAATAACAAGAAAATTATCAGGCATTTATCCTGTCTTTCTTATATAAAATGTACCCTTGGGTAATCAGATAGTAGGTGAGAGGAAGTATCATTGTATAATAATATCAATTATTACTGACAAGTGATCATTGAAAAAAATATTGAATTAAGATATTGCCACTTTGCATCCCACAATGAATTAATAGATACAGGAATTGAGCACCAACAGCTGCTGACATCAAAAAAAGAGTGAGGGCTTCCCTGGTGGCGCAGTGGTTGAGAGTCCGCCTGCCGATGCAGGGGACACGGGTTCATGCCCCGGTCCGGGAAGATACCACATGCCGCAGAGCGGCTGGGCCCGTGAGCCATGGCTGCTGAGCCTGCGCGTCCGGAGCCTGTAACGGGAGAGGCCACAAGAGTGAGAGGCCCGCATACCGTAAAAAAAAAAAAAAAAAAAAGAGTGAAAACCAGACATGATGGTCCTCCTGATGGAAGGACACATCATTTGTATCTTGTGAAAGGGATTGAGCCTGACTCCAATCCAGTCTTTGGATCCAGCTGCCAATTGACAGGACACCCAGAAGGCAGAGTAACATATTGAATTGTACCATGAGAATGCAGTCAGCAAAAGCCAGACTGTCAGATAGTCCAGGTTCCTCCACAGATAAATTGTAGGGAAAAGAGAAGGATGGTGGGAAACCTGGAGATTGAGACTTGAAAGACATTACAAAATTTTTAATGGGCAAGACTAGCCTGTAGTGTCTAGGGAGAGATGCTCGAATGTTAAAACTACAAAGAAGTGAAAGGAAGTGATGACTACAAGTCAGAAAGTGGTTACTTTGGAGGAGGAGGAAGGGGTTATCATCAGGATGGGGCAGGTGGGGGGAACTCTGGTGTCGTTTGTGGTTAATTTCTTCACCTGGGGGCATGGTTACAAGGCCACTCACCTTATAATAACTTACCCAGCTCTACACTTGATGTGTGTGGATTTATGTATCTGTTTTCCCTTCCCTTCCCTCCCCCACCCAAAGCATGTTTATTTACATGAGATGGAAAACCTCACATTCTTGGCTTGTCAAGTTCGTCATGACCTTCCTGTACCATGACTTTTGTGCCTGTATCGGAGAGAGGGTGTGAATTTTTAAACAACTCCATTTTGTGTCTGACATCCTTGAACAAAGATGTATGTGCTGCTCTCCTGCGACGTGCCTCTGTGTGTCTTCATTCATCCTGGAAAAGGGGCTGCGTGTCATCTGCCAGATGCTTCTTGACAAGCAAACCCTTCATAGAACGAAAGGAAGCCACGGCTGGGAACACCTCCTTCAGCCCCGCCCCCCGCCGCCCTGCCCCACTTCTGCAGTCTTGTAGATGCTAACGTACACTGTGTGCTGTGCCGCGGATTTATAGCTATTTGGATGTCGACTCTTTTTTTTAAATTTTATTGAAGTGAGTTGATTTACAATGTTGTGTTAATTTCTGCTGTGCAGCAAAGTGACTCAGTTATACACACATGTATATATATTCTTTTCATATTCTTTTCCATTATGGTTTATCACAGGATATTGAATGTAGTTCCCTGTGCCATACAGTAGGACCTTGCTGTTTATCCATCCTATATATAGTATTTTGCATCCGCTAATCCCAAACTCCCACTCCATCCCTCCCCCATATTCCCTCCCCCTTGGTGACCACAAGTCTCTTCTCTATATCTGTGATCTGGATATCAACCCTTTATTCCTCCCAGACTTAATCTGCAGCAGATTTGTCAAAACAGGCAGCTGTGAAGCAGAGTGGGAAAAAGCAATAAGTTTGGAATCCAAACACATGGCCCAGCCGGCCACCCCTCCCTGCCCTATGACCAGGGCCAGGCCACGTGCCATTCCTGCCTCCATCACCTCATCTGGAAGGTGGGGGTGACTCATGGGGTTTGAGGCTTCAGTGAAGAGACGAACATAAAAGCAACTTGTAACCTCAGCCGTGGAATGTCTGCCTCACTCTTCCACACTTTCAATGAATTTCTTTCTCTGTCAGTACCTATGACTCTACAATGGGTCGCATTATAACTCTGCCCATCAAACACAAAAAAATGGCCCAAAGAGCTTGACACCCTCGCAGCAAGACCACTGGGAAACCGAGGATCGAGAGGAAGAGCCTTGGGATGTGAAGACTCAGAGCCATCCGGCCCAGATTGTCAGGCGGGTCCCTCCTGAGGAGCCTGGGGTTCACGGCCAGCGGCCACAGCTGCCTCAGGGCCAGGAAGAGGAAGCCAGCCTCTGACCCCACCCACTTCTTCCGGAGCTGTTCTGCGTCATCCAATCTATTTCTTGGTGCCCTGTGTACGGGTTCATTCTACAGGTTTTGAAAAGAACACAAAACAGAACAGAAACATAGCCATTCTAATTCTCATTTTACAGATGAGTATAAAGACCTAGGAAAGCTTAGAGACTTCTCCGGCATCTTCCAATGAGTGACAGGCACAACTGTGGCCAGAATGTAGTTCTTCCAAATTCCAGGCCAGCATCCTTCCCACCAGGTCCCTCTCCGTGGTGCCTCAAGGCTCTGTCTTGCCCTCATGGACAAGAAATTGAATGGGCAGCTGGGCCACCAGGGGTGGCTGTTCCCTGCACAAGGACACCCTGCCCAAGGACGCCCCGTCAAGGGGGCTCGGTGAACCGAGTGGGTCTAATTCACCCCCACTCACCAGGCCAGGCACCCTGGCCTGGCGCTTGTCCCTTTCTCATTTTCTGCTTGGCACCAAGGTGCTGTGCATACTGGCCTCAGCCCTGGCCACCAGTGTGACCAGCTCTGTGTGCCACAGCCCTCCTGCTTTGCTCCTTGGACCACTTTCAAGGTGTCCTTCCATCCAGCCTGCGGCTGATGTGTGGCCATGCAGACAGGTGAGTTTTGGATGAAACACATCAATAGAATTGTGAAGCGAGGTCACTTTTCCAACAGGCAGTGTCCTTGAAATACTGGTAGGACTGGAAACTGTAATAGCATGTCCCGGCCACTAGGGTACCATTTAGGAAATTACATCCTCAGTAAAATTTAGTAAATTACGGTTGTAGTTTAGTAAAAGTAGGCTACTCTTTGGTAAATTAGTGTTTCAGGGCAGTGGAATCATTTACTGTACAGCATAGTATCCAAGTGACCTAAAATCCTTAATGCTCCTTCCAGATGAGCCTGTACAAAGGAGAAAGCTTCCATGTCGGAAAAAAATACTCAGTTTAATTATAATTCATGGAGAAGGGAGAAACCAAGGGTCCTTGGAGGTCAGAGGGTCCCCCTGTGTTCTTTAAGGAAGACAGCTCAAAGCACAGTAACTGTACGTGTAAATGTCTCCAGAATGGATCCAAGATGCTAAGCCTTCCACAGCCTCACAACTTCCAGGAAAAATTAATTTGGGGGGAGGAAAGAAGGAAGGAAGGGAAATTTTTCATGATTGATGTAATGGGATATTTAAAGATATAACACAAAAGGCTTTTAAGGGATCCAAATATTCATAAACATGCTGATAGGATGACTGTGCTTTACAAACGCTCTAACATAAATTATTGTTAATATGCAAATAACACCCCAGAGGACCTATAATTTGATTCTCCTCAGAATTTTAACAAACTGCTGTGTCAATTAGCTATGAATACTGTCTCCATTAATCTTATACATTAATTAAACCTTCAAACGTTACTGTCATTTATCTTTTGCCAGTCTCCCGTCAGTCATTATTAAATACAACTTCTCATTTCTTTCTTCTTAAAAAACATCACTTTTGAGCTTCCCTCGTGGCGCAGTGGTTGAGAGTCCGCCTGCTGATGCAGGGGGCACGGGTTCGTGCCCCAGTCTGGGAAGACCCCACATGCCGCAAAGCGGCTGGGCCCATGAGCCATGGCCGCTGAGCCTGCACGTCCGGAGCCTGTGCTCTGCAATGGGAGAGGCCACAATGGTGAGAGGCCCACGTACCGCAAAAAAAAAAAAAAAAAATCGCTTTTTTTCTTAAATCTTTCCAAAACGGTGTACCATACTAAAAGAGTTGAGAAAAATCTGTCTTTGCTAAAAGATGCCCATTGCAAGTCGATTCCTTCGAAAATAATTAATTTTCTTGAAATCAATGCCTAACTCATTTTTCAGTCTTCTTTTAAAAGATTCACTTAATTTTAGAAGACTCTTGTAAGGAGAACTTCTTTCCTGTCTTCATGCCCCCAAAAGGGCTGTATGGCATGCACAGTTCAGGTTTGTCTACTTCTTTGCTCCTCCCCATAAGAGAGGAGTGAGTTACTAGGTTAGTGATTGGACCACATTACCTGTAGGACAGTGATGCCCATCTCACCTGCTATGCATTGAATTGTGTCTCCGAAGAGGGTATGTTGATGTCCTAAACCCTGGTACCTGTGAATGTGACCTTATTTTCAAATAGGGCCTTTGCAGAGGTAGTCAAGTTAAGATGAGGTCATTAGGGTAGACCCTGATCCAATGTGACTGGTGTCCTTATAAGACCAAGAGAAGAAACACAGATGCACCTACAAGCCAAGTGGTGCCCAGGACTGCTGGCAAACACCAGCAGCTGGAAGAGGCAAAGAAGGATCTTCCCCTACAGGTTGCATAGGGAGCAGAGTCCTGCCAACACTTTGACCTTGGACTCTTGCCTCCAGAACTGTGAGAGCATAAATGTCTGTTGTTTCCAGCCACCCGGTTTGCAGTACTTTGTTACAGTGACCCTAGGAGACCAACATGCCACCCTTGTTCCCTCTGCCTCTTGGATCTGTTTGCACCCAGCATGGTGACGGCCTGCTCCAGCCACATCTGATCTTTCTGATACAGCTCTCACCTGTTGCAAAACTAGGAAAATCAGGGTCATGAAGTGCTAAAAGTCTAGGTTGTGGGAGAAGGGTCCCTGCCCTCTCTCTAATCCACACCTGTCACTTACCAGAGGTGCTCCAAAACTTTGCTTCACTTTGTTCCTTGTGTCCATTTGCAGATGCTTATAACGGGGAGGCAGCTGCTGCTAGGCTGTGACATGCTCCCCATTTGTGTCTCCCTGCACACCCTGTGCTGGTTCACAAGTTTGTGTCAGCCCCAAATCCACCCGCTAGGCTCTGCTCTACATGGTGGGTACGTTCCAGGGTTTCCTGCCTTCTTCATCCAAGTCCTGCCATCTCTCGAGTAACTTCAACATCCTCATGACAGCCCACCCAGCAGCCTTGACCTCTCACCTCCTGCAAAGCCTCACCTCCGTGTTCTGCTCCACTGCATCTCAGCCGCCCCCCTCCTGGAAGCACACCCAGATTTTGCCTTCACCAGAAGCAGCTCTCCACCAAGATAATGACCATGAAACCCATCCCCTCCCTGAAGTTTCCAGCTTGATCACTCAACCGTGACCACCCTTGGACCACTGTTTCTCCTGTGGATTCTCTCCCATCTGTCCAGGCCCCTCCACTCTGCACAGTAGCAAACATGTCATATTTGGTCAGGTCACTCTGAGTATGTCAATCTTCTTCTTAAAAAGTAAATCATAAAAAAGTATATAGAGATGGAGAGCAGAACAATGGTCACCAGGTTAGGGAGGGGATGATGGTGGGTGTGGCTACAAAGAGGTACCACAAGGAAGCCTTGTGGTGATGGGACATTCTCTTGATTGAGGTGATTACATGAGTTTCCCTCAAGTGATTTTTTTTATTTCTTTAATGATTAGACTGGGGCAATATGTTTTTGGGGAGAAAGACCACAGAGGTAAAGCATCATTCTCAGCACATCTTACCAAGGGAACATACTATCAATAAGACCCATCACTGTTGATGTTGACCTTGATGACCTGGCTGAGGGAGTGTTTGTCAGATTTCTTTCCTGTGAAGTGACTGTTTCCCTCTCCCATGCTGTGCTCTTCGGAAGGAAGCCACCACACACAGCCCACAATTAGGAGTGAGAAGTTATGTCCCTCTCCTTAAGGGCTGGGTATCTACATAAATTACTTGGAATTCTGCCCGGGAGATTTGTATCTTCTCTGCTATTTACTTATTTATTCAATCATTTATATAAATGTGGACTCATGAATATTCATTTTGTGGTCTGTATACTACTTAATTTTCTTGCTCAGATTGTTCCAACTTGAGCCACTGGGGGCTCTTCTGTTGGCTCCTGTGTCCCTAGGACAGACCTTCATCACGGTGGGTGCTTGGGTTTTTTGAGCACTTCCTTACTTTCTGGACCACAAGATGCTCCTAGCTCATCTCATATATTTCAAGCCTGAGTCCTGGATTTAGCCATTCTCTGGGGAGCCCAGGTCCCTTCTATTGAAGAATGGTATTAGAAACCAAGGTCCAGACAGTAGGCATGCTCATTGCTGCTGCGGAGTCACTGCTTATAGGCCCTCAGCTCACAGAGCGAGGAAATGCGTGTGTGTATACTAACCTGTGTACATACACATATCTGTAAGTATTTCTATATGTAACCATCTCTAACTGTATTAAGATAAACATGAGGTCTCCAATTCTAATCCATTACCACGTGGATCCCTCTAGCTACTGCCCTTGCTTATCTGTAACCTCTCACTCCTACAGTGAGAAACCTAACTTCTACCATGTACTTCATTAATCATTTAATTCCAGGAAACCTGTACAGTGGTTTCAGAATTGTTCACTCATACCCACACGGGGAACAACTCTGTTAGCTAGAGTACAGCACTTGTGCATGGTTCTTTGTGCCTTTAGTCTTAGAGACTCCATTCATTTCCAAAGTTACTTAGGTCAGCACTTTATTCCCTACCCTCTTCTGTGAACTCGTTTCATACATTTGTTTTATATTTAGATTCTTTTGACACATTATGCATTTCATCCTAGGACCCCTAACCTCCTAAATTTTTTTTTTAATTTGCGTAATTAAGGTTTACTCTGTGCTGTAAAGTTCTTGGGTTTTACCAATGTTTGTCTTCATCATTATAGTATTATACAGAGTAGTTTCACCACTCCAAAAAAATCCCCTGTGCCTCACCTGTTCAATCGTCCCTCAGACTCCTAAATTTCTGGCAACCACTAACTGTATAGTTTTGCTTCTTACAGAATGTCATATAATTGGAATCATACAGAATGTAGCTTCTTTCACTTAACACTATGCATTTAAGATTCATCCATATCTTTTTGTGGCTTGACTCCTTCTAATTGCTGAAGATACTCCATTGTCTGGTTGTACTACAGTCTGTTCATCCACTCTCCCACTGAAGGACATCTAGGTTGCTTCCAGTTATTGGCTATTATGAATAAAGGTGCTCTAAACATTTGCGTGCAGGTTTTTGTGTGGACATAAGTTTCCAGATTAGTTGGGTGATACCTGGGAGTGTGATTGCTGGATCCTATGGTAAGACTATGTTTCATTTTGTAATAACCTGTCAAACTGTCTTCCAAAGTGGCTGTATTTGGGTGTTGCATTCCAACCCAGCATGGAATGAGAGTTCTTGTTGCTCCACATCCTCTCTAGGAATTGGTGGTGTCAGTTCTTTGGATTTTAGCTGTTCTAGTAGGTATTGTATGTAGTGGTATCTCGTTGTTTTGATTTTCAGTTCCCTGATAACAAATGATATGCTACAGGTTAATTATTCTAAAATCATCCCTGTGGGCAGATACCCCCCCATTATTTAAGTGACTTACAACTAATAACCATATTGATTCAAATATTGATTCAGCCAGTTACTGAAGGGAACGTTTTGCAGCTACTTTTGCTTGGACTGTTCAACAGTTTATTACATGGTTTAAAGTTGGTATTCTATATTTTTTTATTGAAGGATAGTTGATTTACAATATTGCGTTAATTTCTGCTATACAGCAGTGATCCAGTTTTATATATATATATATATATATATATATAAATTATGGCTTATCACAGGATATTGAATATAGTTCCCTGTGCTATACAGTAGGACCTTGTTGTTTATCCATCCTATATATATGAGTTTGCATCTGCTAATCACAAACTCCCAATCCATCCCTCCCTCACTCCCCCTCCCCCTTGGCAACCACAAATATGTTCTCTATGTCTGAGTCTGTTTCATAGATAGGTTCATTTGTGTCATATTTTAGATTCCACATATAAGTGATATCAGATGGTATTTGTCTTTTTCTGACTTCACTTAGTAGGATAATCTCTAGTTACATCCATGTTGCTGCAAATGGCATTATTTCATTCTTTTTAATGGCTGAGTAACAGTCCATTATATATATATATATACCACATTTCTTTATCCATTCATCAGTCCATGGACATTTAGGTTGTTTCCATGTCTTGGCTATTGTGAATAGCACTGCTATGAACATAGGGGTGCATGTATCTTTTTGAATTACAGTTTTGTCTGTATGTATGCCCAGGAGTGGGAATGCAGGATCATATGGTAGCTCTATTTTTAGTTTTTTGAGAAACGTCCATACTGTTTTTCATCATGGATGCACCAGTAAAGTTGGTATTCTGTAACTGCATTACAGAGATATTTTTATCACCAAGATTATATGTGTTTTAAAATTTTCAAACCAAAATGACTGAATGTATGGTAAAAATTTGAGGCTTCAATGATCTATTCATCCATTGCTGAAGTGACTAAAATCTTAACTCTGCAAAGTTACTCCCCGTCCCATCTCCATACACGAATGTTCCTCCTTTCAGAACCCGCTGATAGCAAGTCCATCATTTTTCATAAGTGGATTTTGAACCACCTACTCATTAAATTATGCAACCCTGAACATAATCAGCAACATGCTTCCCAAGACTCGTCAGGGAGGACACCCTCAAAGGCACTGCTTGCTGGACATGCAGGAAACTTAGGTAAGAGAAACAGTAGTAATGCGGCATTACTTGAAGGCTACATTGACCATCCACTCATTTAGACACATGAGGACAGAAATGGATTAGAATTGATTGTCACAATGACAATGCCCTAAAAAACAGACCATGAGGTCGTGCTTCCCAGATCCTCAGAGCTTTCCTGGTCCATCCAGGCTCCTTTGGAGCCCTGGTGGTTGAGATTTTCATTTGGTTCTTACAGCTGATAGAGCAAACTTCAGGAAGCAGAAGTAGAGGAGGAAAGATCATGAAATTAGGTACTGGATGACTGGGCCCAGCACCTAATACCAGAGCTTCCTTGGGCAAGTCACTCACGCTCTAGAAGCCTGTTTCTGAGTGTGAAAATCAGAAAGTAACTGCGTTATAACCTCTGCTTTGTCAGGATTCAGTGAATACTACATACAAAAAACAGCACCATCGTCTGACAGTCTCGCAGCCTGAGGGAGCAGAGATGTGCTTTGTTTGCCCTGCTCCGTGATACATTGTTTGAAAGCTGGAGTCAACCTTTTCAAATTGGGAAATTTCATGTATAGCTGAGATTGCTGGCTTCTTTTAAAATCGTTAATGGACCTCATAACTCCTGGGCCTACATTTCCCAGAGCTGAGTAGCAGCCTTGCCCTTTAGACAGAGCGTAAGCCCTCCAGAGCACCTGTACAATTATAAGTTGTTGTTGTTATTATTCTTGGAGAGAACTTAGGGCAGACTTCCTAAAACCTAAGAGGCCACTGGACCTACATCTTGCTCAGAGTAAAGCTGAGAGTGGTCTCTCCAATGAGAGAAGGCGCAGTTCAGTTGGTTGAGCGGAATCATTTTGTGCTCCACTATTCCACATCTCTGCTCTGAGCATGCTCGGCGTGAACACCACTTTTTAGGCAACACACTCTGACGTCAGGCAAGATGCTTGAACAAATTCCACAGCCAAGCAACCCACCTTGTTAACATTGTTCCTAAGGCAATGGTATTGCATGGGCTGCTATGTTGTTCTGCTCATACCTTTCCATGCTCCTGCCACCTTTCTTTCTCTGGGTTTGTCCAAATTGGAACTGTTGGCAGTGTCCACATTCCCATGGTCAGCTCTGTCTTCTGTGAGTCCCTGATTTGTTCTAGAATGCCATTCACGTCCAGCTCAAATTTCACTTCCATCTTTATTGCTTTGTGTTTCTTTGTTGCGCTTTCATCTTCGTTGGCCAATTCTTTCTTCTGATTATCCACTTTCATAAAGTGCCGATGATGAGTGGGCTGATCACTGAGAAGCAAGGAGGCACCACAACTGCACACTTTGCTGCCAGTACATGAGCTTAATGATCTGCTGGAATCAGGAGGTTCGCCCAGCAGTTGGGGTTTTCACAGCTCTCTGGGGGATTCTGACTCTCGGTCAAGTGTGAGATCCACTGGAATAGGTGATAGAACAGAGAGAAGAAACTCCAAAGGCAACTTCTGAACGAGGGAGGCTCCAGCTGAGAGCCTGGGTGGTAGCTATTCTCTGCCCAGGGCTGGCTTAAAAAAGCAAAAACAAAAACAACTCTGTCAAACACAAAGCAAAAAGACCACAAAAGCCCTTCTTAAACTCTGATTAACGTGCAACTCCGATTTTTTTTTTCCGCAGGACCCAATTGACAACCTAAAAATTAAATATTTCTATATGGCAAGATTTCTCACCAAAAATTAAGATGAGCAACAGGAGAGAAGATACTTGTAGTTACAATAGGGGGAAAAGATCACTATCCTGAATACGCAAAGAACTCACAGAGAAAACTTAATAGAAAACTAGATAAAGGATGTGAGTGGGCATTTCACAGAAAGAAGAAATACTGGCTAATTCTGAATGGAGAGGTAAGCAGTTGTGTTAGTAACGAAGTAATGCAGTCATGGCAACAGGATAGGCTTCTTGCCTGTCAGAAGGCAAAATAATTTTTTAGGGCTGATAACATCCAGTATTAGAGTTTCAGAAAATTGGGTGAATGGGCCACATTCTGACACTGTTGGTGAGAATATAAATTGGTACAATTTTTGGTTCTGTCAATTTGATAATCTTTTAAAACTTAAAAATGCACATTCTTTGTGAACCAGAAAAAAAAAATTTCCACAAGACATGCACCACAATATATTTTAAAGAAATCAGCTATTACACAGTTTAATTTCAATAAGATATCTTCTTATTCATAACATATTATATCAAGTAATTCTCAATTTACTTTCAGAGTAATTGTGTCATAAATCCCTGAGGTCATGGTGCCTCTCACCCAGGGAATTATTATATCTAGCAATAACAAAAAGCATTGAAAAGGAGTAACCTACTCAGAACATTTCAAATATTTTGAAATTCAATGTGGAATTTAAGCTGAGTGTTTTTATTGCTTTTGGTGTCGTAACAGAGAGCTATTTTCCCAGGGGAAAAAAAGAAAAGCTTTGGTCCCCTATTACATCCAGTCCATTCTAAAGAAGCCAATTAGAGGAGAGAAAGGAGTGTGGTGAGTGGGGTAGAGGGGGTCCTGGAGCAGAGAAGGAGACAGTCCCTACTAGTGGGTAAGAAAGGTGGGCAGTGGCCATGCCCTGTGCACTCTGGGCTCACTACACAGGGGACACGCGCCGTGGTGTTTATAGGGAAATTCAAAGGCAGGCGAACCCCAACCACTCCCAGAAACGTGCAGAGAATGTTTTGGGGTTTTTTAACATTATTTATTTATTTGGCTGCACCGGGTCTTAGTTGTGGCACACGGGATCTTTAGTTGCGGCATGCAGGATCTTAGTTGTGGCATGCGGGATCTTAGTTGCTGTGAGTGAAGTCTTAGTTGCAGTAGCGGGATCTAGTTCCCCAACCAGGGATCAACCCCAGGCCCCCTGCATTGGGAGCGTGGAGGCTTAACCACTGGAACGCCAGGGAAGTCCCCTGGCTTTTTTATAGACTCACTTTCTGTAAGCTGCTACCTGGTTATCCAGTGGTATAGCTCATATAGGAAAGACAGGAAAATGTTGGATTCTTTCCTTTGATTTCCCAGTTTTCAAGATAAAAGACTTGGTGCCCTAACATCTGAAGGTGATCAATTCTTTTTGTCTTAATATTACTATTAATTCATGGATTTAACATATTTGATGGATTTCAATCCGTTTCAATGATTATCCTTTTTAAAGCTTAAATGGCTCAATCTTGGGCCAATCTTTGCCTCTTCAAGTTGGCGCCTAGGTCCCTATGATCTGACTCTCCTGGTGCTGGACAGCTTCTCTGCCGTCTGGTGTCACAAGATGTTCCAGCCTCATCTTGTATGTTTCCTGCTCCAGCCCTCAAATCAATTATTTTGAAGCCCTTGTTTCTTTTGCTAAGAAGTAGTATTTCAATGCCATAGAATGGGTCATTATTTCTGGGCTGTTTTGGCAGACAGGGTTAGAAAAACAAAGTAAATAAATAAAATACCTCTTGAGTTTATATTTATATTAGTCAGGGTTCTCCAGAGAAACAGAACGAATTGGAGAGATATAGATAGATATGTTTGTGTGTGTGTGTGTGTGTGTGTGTGTGTGTGTGTGGTGTGTAGATAAAGATAGATAGATAGATAGATAGATAGATAGATAGATGGATAGGCAGATAGGAAGGAAAGAAATTGGCTCACAAGATCACATGATTCTGAAGGCTGAGAAGTCTCTATCTCCAGCCAGCTGGAGACCCAGGAGAACTGATGGTATAAGTTCCACCCTGTGATTTATGTTATAGACTCCACACATGGGAGGAAGGGAGCTCAGGGTCTTCTACTCCACCATCTTGTCTTCTGCCTCTAAGAAGGAAATTGTTAAAGATGATATTTATGAGTCCCACCACACACCTGCAGATTCATAACTTCTTAGAATGGGGAGCTGATCACAAAGGGATTTGTATTCACTTTAAAGCTTCAGAAAAACATGTTTAGGTAAGTAGTTACCTTCCAGTTTCCCCTCAGGATCAGATGAGCCGTATTAAGAAATAACATCACCTGTTCCCTGCCCACAGAGTCTGTTTATTCCTCCTGTGAGAGAATCAGTGTTGTACTAATTAAGTGCTCCAGGTGATTCTAAGGTGAGGCCAGGGTTAAATACGTGAGCTCTTGGTATATTTGTGAGAGTTAAGCCCAAGCTTTAGTCCAAGGAGAAGCAACAGTGTCTGTTCTGAGTTTGGAAGAGTGTCAGTGCATCCCACATACTTCATTGTAGTGGAGTTTTTGGACATCTATGAGGAAAGAATGTGTGTAGACAACAAAGGGAAACCTCAGTGTGGTCTCCATGTAAGACCTGATTATTCCTGAATCTCTCCTGAGACCAAGCGTGGGAGAGGTTGGCCTTTTCAGCATTTCAAGGTCCTTCTCCCTGTGGGTGCAGTGGGAGCAGGTGAGGAAGCTGTGCTGACACCTTTGAAGGTATTCAGTATATTCTCAAGATGCTGTTGTGATTCCTCCACATAATACTGGTGAGAAAACAACCCAGAGCAGGAGGAAGAAGAGGAGGAAATGGCGGCTTCTCAGGTAACTGTCCTGTCCTGGGTCAGAGGCTCTGTTTGCTTTTCCTCCTGATATGTCTTGGATTGAGAACCTGCAAAATTTTAATTATCTCCTTTTGATCTTTCTGCCTCATGAGGTTGTTTTCAAGTACTTATTTTTTCTTTTATTCTTATGACCCTCAGGATCAGCCTTTTAGAATAATTCTCTGTTGTTTCCCAGAGCCTTATTTTGGTAGTCGACCTCCTTGTTTCCTATAGAGTCTGAAGAATTCTCACCATGATTTAATGACATCCAAGTATTGAAAATATTCCCTTTGTGAGCGATTAACACAGAAATTCATTGACATCCAAGATTCCCATAGGGGTGTGGTTGGGTTTTGGGCTCCTAGGGTAGAATGAGAAAATGTAGTTATTCTCTCACATCCGGATGCAGGGTCAGCTTTTTGGATAGGATTAAGAAAAGGCATGTATAATTAGGATGACCTTAGTGATCTTGAAGTTCTCAGACTTCTGGAAAAAATTAAGAAAGTAGCAGAGTCTTTTCCCTATATTGATAAGAATGCTTTACTTTTTTTTTTTTTTTTTTTTTTTTTTTTTGTGGTACGCGGGCCTCTCACTGTTGTGGCCTCTCCCGTTGCGGAGCACAGGCTCTGGACGCACAGGCTCAGCGGCCATGGCTCACTGGCCCAGCCGCGCCATGGCATGTGGGATCTTCCCAGACCGGGTCACGAACCCACGTCCCCTGCATCGGCAGGCAGACTCTCAACCACTGCGCCACCAGGGAGGCCCTGTCTTACTATTTAAATGCACTATTTGGAATACAGAACATGGAAGGAATATAAGGATTAAAATTTTCATAAAACTGGCCTTTAAAAAAAACTTTATTGATGTATAGTTGATTTACAATGTTGTGTTAGTTTCTGGTGTACAGCGAAGTGATTCAGCTATATGTATATACACATTCTTTTTATTTTTAATATTCTTTTCCATATGGTTTATCATAGGGTATTGAATATAGCTCCCTGTCCTATACAGTAGGACCTTGTTGTTTATCCATTCCATGTATAACAGTTTGCATCTGCTAATCCCAAACTTCTAATCCACCCCTCCTCCAAGCCCCTCCCCCTTGGCAACCACAAGTATGTTCTCTATGTCTGTGAGTCTGTTTCTGTTTCATAGATAAGTTTATTTGGGTCATATTTTAGATTCCACATATAAGTGGTATCATGGTATTTGTCTTTCTCTTTCTGATTTACTGCACTTAGTATGTAATCTCTAGTTGCATCCATGTTACTGCGAAGGGCATTATTTCATTATTTTTATGGCTGAGTAATATTCCATTCTATATATGTACCACGTCTCTTTATCCATTCATCTGTCAATGGACATTTAAGTTGTTTGCATGTCTTGGCTATTGTAAATAGTGCTGTTATGACCATAGGGGTACATGTATCAGTGTCTTTTGGATTATAGTTTTGTCTGGATATATGCCCAGGAGTGGGATTACAGGGTTATATGGTAGCTCTATTTTTAGTTTTTTTAAGGAACCTCCATACTGTTCTCCATAGTGACTGTACCAACTTACATTCTCACCAACAGTATAGGAGGGTTCCTTCTTTTCCACACCCTCTCCAGCATTTGTTATTTGTAGACTTTTTAATGATGGCCATTCTGATTCGTTAGTGTGAGGTGGTACCTCACTGTAGTTTTGATTTGCATTTCTCTAATAATTAGTGATGGGGAGCATCTTTTCAAGTGCCTTTTGGCCATCTTTATTTCTCCTTTGGAAAAATGTTTATTTAGGTCTTCTGCCCATTTTCTGATTGGGTTGCTTTTTTGTTGTTGAGTTGTATAAGCTGTTTGTATATTTTGGAAGTTAAGCCCTTGTCGGTCTCATCATTTGCAAATATGTTCTCCCACTCCTTAGGTTGTCTTTTCGTTTTGTTTATGGTTTCCTTTGCTGTGCAAAAGCTTATAAGTTAGATTAGGTCCCTTTTGTTTATTTTTGTTTTTATTTCCATGCTTTCTTTTTTATGATGTGTTTCCCCCCCAAATTAGTTAATTTCACTTTTTTTTAAGCTATATTTCATGACTGTAAATGATAATTTTCAACTCAGTACACTTAAGACAATGTGGTATTGAATTCAAATCTGACTTTTCCATATGCCTATTGCCAGTAAAATATGTGATTGTTTATTACCCCTACTGTGTACCTGATTTATCAATATTATTTGTCTTCTTGGTTAATGATCAGTGTTTGTTTTATTCTGACTTGGTGAGTAGTTATTTATTATTTTTATGAGAAAATTTTGAATTAAAAGTATTTTTTTAAGTTTTTTACACTTCTATTTGGGGTATTTAATTTTTAATTATGAGAAACGTATCACAATATGTATCATCTTCACCATTTTTAACTGTACAGTTCAGTGCATTAATTATATTCACGTGATTGTGTCATCCATCTCTGGATAGTTTCACCTTGAAAAATTGACTGAATACTCGTTAAACAAACACTTCCCCATTTGCCTCTACTCCAAGCCTCTGTCAACTAACATTCCACTTTTTAAAATGAGGTTAACTACATTAAGTTGCTCACATAAGGGAAATACTATACTTTCTGTCCCTTTGTGACTATTACGTATCACAACATAATGTCTTCAAGATTTATTCATGTTGTATCATGTGACAAGATCTGTTTCTTTTTCAAACTTGAATAATAATACACTGTATGTATATGCTACATTTTTCTTTAACCATTCTTTTATGCATGAATATTGGGCTGTTTCCTCTGTTACTGATTTTGTGAGTAATGCTCCAGTGTAGCTGAGTGTGAAAATGTCTCTAACAGATCCTCCTTTGAAGTTCCTTATATACATACCCAGAAGTGGGAGAACTGGATCATATCATAATTTTATGTTTAATATTTTGAGAAAACTCCATATTGTTTTTTATGCTTGTTATATACTTTTTATGTTTCCTTGAACAGTAAATAAGGATCCTAATTTCTCCATATCCTTGCCAACATTTGCCATATAAATATATCATAGATATATACATAGATACATAGATACATATATAGATACATACATAGATACATAGATATATAATATAATACACAGATACATAGATAATATAATATAGATAGAATAAAGATAGAATATAATATATAAAATATATGTGTAGTGGTCATCCTAATCACTATGAGGTGATACCTCATTGTGGGTTTTTTATTTCTCTAATAATAACTTATTGTGAGCATCTTTCACATTTCTGTTTTTATTTGCATATCTTATTTGAATTAATGTCTGTTTAATTCTCAGCCCATACATTATGGTACTTGTTTTTTGAAGTTGTTGTGTTCTAGGAGTTATGTATGTATTCTTCACTTTGCTTCCTTATCAGATATTTGCTTTGCAGAATTTTCTATTCTTCCACAGGTTGCCTTCTCACCCCATTGATTGTTTCCTCTAATGTGTACAAGTTTTTCATGTGATGTGATCCTTTTCAATGCCACCGCTTTTGTTGCTTGAGCTTTAATTTCATATCCAAAAAATCACTGCCAAATCAAATGGCATAAAACTTTTCCCCTATGTTTTCTTCTAGGAGATTTATAGTTATATGTTCATATTTCAATCTTCAATCCTTTTTGAGTTAACATTTGTATGTAGTATTAGTTAAGGGTCCAACATCAGTCTGTCACATGTAAACATCCAATTTTTCCAGCTCCATTTCTGTATGAGACTATCCATTTCCATTTGCTTGTGATAGGCACCCTAGTTGATGATGATTTGACCATAAACATAAGAGCTTCTATCTGTGCTCTCTATGTTGATCCATTATTTTGTTTCTGTCTGAGGCTTTGTACTACCCTTTTTTTTGACAACTGTTGCTTTGTAGTATGTTTTAAAATCAGGACATGTCATGCCTCCAACTTTCTACTTTCTTTACCAGGTTATTCAGTATTTTATGATATTCCACATACATTTTAAAAGGAACTTTTCTATTTTTGCCTAAATTGTCATTGGAATTTTTTTTTTCAGTACACGGGCCTCTGACTGTTGTGGCCTGTCCCGTTGTGGAACACAGGCTCCGGACGCGCAGGCTCAGCGGCCATGGCTCATGGGCCCAGCCACTCTGTGGCATGTGGGATCCTCCCGGACCATGAACCCGTGTCCCCTGCATTGGCAGGCAGACTCTCAACTACTGCACCACCAGGGAAGCCCTGTCATTGGAATTTTGAAAGAGAATATTCTGATTCTATAGATCCCTTGAATAGTATTGACAGTTAACGATATAAGTATTCCTATCCTAGAGCATGGAATGCGTGTCTGTTTATTTACATCTTCTCGAGTTATTTCCAGAAATATTTATAATTTTCACCATACAAGTCTCCATTTCCTTCATTACATTAGCTCCTAATATATTATTCTGTTTTAAGCTAGTGTAAATGAAAATATACTCTTAATATCTTTCTTGGATTATTTTTTGTTACTGTATAGAAACAACTAATTTTTGTTTAATTTTGAATTTTGCTAAATTTGTTTATGATGTCTATGTTTATTTGCTTTTTAACATAGATGCTTTAAGTTTTTCTATGTAAGATTTTGTCATCTGTAAACAGAAGTATTTTACTCTTTCCTTTCTGGTTTGGATGCCTTTTTTTCTTTGCATGATCATTTTGATTAGGCAATCCAGTACTGTGTTGAATCCAAGTGATGAAAGTATGAATTCTTACCATTTTCTGAAATATAGAAAAAAAGCTTTGTCTTCTACTATTGAGTATACTGATAACTGTGGCCTTTTTGTATGATTTTTATTACATTCTGATAGTTTTCATTAATTCCTATTTTTAGTGTTTTTAACATGAAAAAGTCCTGAATTGTCTATTTATCTGCATCATTTGATATGTAGTGTGACCTTAATTCTTTGTATGTGCTCTTAGTATATTTTTTAAATTTCCATTTGTTGAAATACTTTTGAATTCTACAAATAATTCTGAATTTTATTGGTGTACAATCCTTAAACGTGCTTCTGAATTCATTTTTCTAGTATTTTATTGAGGACTTTTGTGTCAGTATTCAGCACAGTTATTGGCTTGTAGTTTTTTTCTTTTCTTTTTAAATTTGTAGTATCTTTGTCTTTGATATTGGGTAATGTTGGCCTCATAGAAAGTGTGATAATTTCTCTCCTCTTCACACTTTGGAAATATTTGTTGAGAATTGGTGCTAATTTTTCTCGAAATGTTGCTGGAATTATCCAGTTAATTCATCTGGTTCATAGATTTTCTTTGTTGGGAATTCTTTAAAATTAGTATTTTGTCTACTTAATAGTTGTAGGTTTGTTGTGATTTTTTAAATTCCTTCCTGCTAAATTCTAAGTAGGCTGTATCTTTCTAGAAGTCCAATTTGTTGTTGTGTAATTATTCATAGTAGCCTCCTTTAATTTCTTTTATTTCTATAGTATCATTTTTTTATCTCTGCTTTCACTTCTGATTTTAGTTGACTCTTTTCTGTTTTATCCTTAATCTAGCTAAGGGCTTATCAATTATACATAAAATTGTATGTATCTTCACCGAGATTACTAAGTGGGATAATTTATTATTTGGTATCTTTCAGCTATATCTTCTCATGATATCCAGGGTTTGATGCCAAAAAAGCCAGGCATAGAGGATTTATTCCAAACCATGCTGGTCAGAAAATATGAAAGCTATTGCCTTGGAAATTTAAACTTAATGAAAGACTGGGAAAGTAAGGGGTCATGTGAAGGGCTGAAAGTATGTTATTATGGAAATAATCATATTGGGACAGTTTCCCATAATAAAAGCATTACTGCCAAAGCAAACCAAGGGTATAAATGAAAGTGGGAGAAACTATACTTTACGTCAATATCTTTGGCAGAAAATTATGTTTTTGTAAGCAAAGACCCACATCATTTTTTTTAACATACACATTCTCTGAATGGAAATTTGGAAAACCTGTAAAGTCATCTAGTCTATACTGCAAATAGTCATTCAGGCAATTATGAATATAGGCTTGGATTAAACATTCATTTAAACTTGTCTGAAGACAAGGGATTTTATTTTATTTTATTTTATTTATTTATTTATTTTACGTTACTTCCATTTATTCCCTGGGCCCCATGCAAATTTGTTTTCAAGACAAAAATCAATTTATTGTTTTGTTCTCATCTCCTCAAATTTAGTTCATTTTCACTTACATTCAGTGTCCAATATTTTACAGCGCTTGATTAAAAGGTACACACTCCTACATATAAAATAGATAAAGACAAGAGATTTTAAAATGAAGAAAACCATCCCAATGTGACCAATTTGAGAGATCCTTTTGCAAGTGTTCTTAATTCCTTAACCAAGAAATATTTTCTCCATGTTCCAAAACCTGTAATGCTGATAATAATGGCAGAGTCGTTATTCAGCCAGCATTGTCCAACAGGTATCATAGTGTAGGTAATATGAAACAACTCTTCTTGGGTAATAAAATGAGTAAGGCCTTAAGCAAGGGTTCTATTTTCAACAATCACAAGGGTGTTTATAATGGTGCAAGAAGTTATCCATGCATTGAAACTTGGAAAAACTTTGACCAAGACTCAAATCTTATGAGACGTCAGAATTCAACTTTCAGAGAACCATCTTAAAAGTAATAAATGTAGAAATGTCTTTTATCAAAGCTGAAATCTTACTGTGTATAAGAGTGTTCATATTGGAGACAAGGCTTACAGATGTAGTGAATACGGTAAAGTTTTTAACCAGTCTTCAAAACTTACTCAACATCAGAGAATAGAGAGGAGCATTACAAGTGCAATAAATGTGGGAAGGGCTTTAAGCAGTCATTAAATCTAAGAAGACATAAGAAAATCCATACTGAAGGGGAATCTTACAAATGAAAGAATGTGGTAAAGACTGTAAATTGTGTTCAAACCTTAGTCAACATCAGATAATTCATCCTGGGGAGAAACCATACAAATGTAAAGAACATGGCGAAGCCTTTACCCAGGGCTCAAATCTTAAGCAGCATCAGAGATCTTATATTGGAGAGAAACCTTACAAATGCACAGAATGTGGCAAGGCTTTTAAAAGGCATTCAAAACTTTCTGAACATCAGAGAATTTATATTGGGGAGAAACCACAGGACTGTAAAGATTGTGGCAAAGCATTTACCCAGGGCACAAATCTTAAGCAGCATCAGATGCAGCAGAAAAGCCTTACAAATGTACAGAATGTAGCAAAGCCTTTAAAAGGCATGCACAGTTTACTCAGCATCACAGATTTCACACTGGGGAAAAACCATACAAATGTAAAAAATGTGGCAGACCTTTCTTTAATCAGCGTTCATGTCTTACTCAGCATCAGAGATCTCATACTGGAGAGAAACCTCCCAAATGTAGCCAATATAACAAAGCCTTTAACTGGCTCTCGAAACTTTCTAGACATCAGAAAATAGGTACTAGGGAAAATCGTACAAATGTGGAGAATGGGACAAAGCCTTTAACCAGAGTTGTCACCTTGCTCGACATCAGAGTCCATGGTGGAGAGAAACCCTGCAAATGTAATAAGTGATGAAAGATGTTTGTCTTAAATACATACTTTAGAAAACACCTGAGAGTTCATAATGGAAAGAAATTTGAATGACAAAAAAAAATTAAGTAATCAAAAATAAATACTAATCCAATGCCAGAATACATAGTAGAAGCATTCAATCAATACCGCTTTTCTGGCATTACTCTAAATCAGAATATTGTAGAAAATAATCTAAAGACAAAACACTTATAGAATTTATTTGTTGGTATTGATTACAGGATAAAGGGGATGGATGTTTGGACAAGTAAATCATTATCAATACCTTTATTTATATCAGCACTACTTGAGATTATTTGAAAACAAAAATTAATACAATTCAACTCTCAAATGACTACATGTTATGCTTTTCTTTCTAGTGTGAATGTACACTCATGTTTTTCTTTTGTTTTTGTTTTTGTTTTTTTTTGCTGTACGC
Source organism: Lagenorhynchus albirostris (assembly GCF_949774975.1). Taxonomy (NCBI): domain Eukaryota; kingdom Metazoa; phylum Chordata; class Mammalia; order Artiodactyla; family Delphinidae; genus Lagenorhynchus; species Lagenorhynchus albirostris. Next base: position 157,690,110 of record NC_083095.1, on the reverse strand, counting down.
GGGCCTCTCACTGTTGTGGCCTCCCCCGTTGTGGAGCTCAGGCTCCGGACGCGCAGGCTCAGCGGCCATGGCTCACGGGCCCAGCCGCTTCTCGGCATGTGGGATCCTCCCGGACCGGGGCACGAACCCGTATACCCCGCATCGGCAGGCGGACTCTCAACCACTGCGCCACCAGGGAAGCCCTTTTTTAATAGATCTTTATTGGAGTACAGTTGCTTCACAATACTGTGTTAGTTTCTGTTTTACACCAAAGTGAACCAGCCATATACATACATATGTCCCTATATCCCCTCCCTCCTGAGCCTCTCTCCCATCCTACCTATCCCACCCCTCTAGGTCATCACAAAGCACCAAGCTGATCTCCCTGTGCTATGCTGCTGCTTCCCACTAGCTAACTATTACGTTCGGTAGTGTATATATGTCGACGCTACTCTCACTTCGCCCCAGCTTCCCCCTTTCACCCCGTGTCCTCAAGTCCATTCTCTATGTCTACATCTCTATTCCTGCCCTGCAACTAGGTTCATCAGTACCTTTTTTTTTTTTTTTTTTTTTGCAGTACGCGGGCCTTTCACTGTTGTGGCCTCTCCTGTTGTGGAGCACAGGCTCTGGACGCACAGGCTCAGTGGACATTGCTCATGGGCCCAGCCGCTCTGCAGCATATGGGATCTTCCTGGACCAGGACACGAACCCGTGTCCCCTGCATCGGCAGGCGGACACTCAACCACTGCGCCACCAGGGAAGCTCTGTTTCTAGGTTTTTTGATAATAGCCATCCGGACCGGTGTGAGGTGATAACCTCATTGTAGTTTTGATTTGCATTTCTCTAATAATTAGTGATGTTGAGCATCTTATCATGTGCCTCTTGACCATCTGTATGTCTTCCTTGGTGAAATGTCTATTTAGGTCTTCTGCCCTTTTTTTTTTTTTTTTTTTTGCGGTACGCGGGCCACTCACGCGGGCCACTCACTGTTTGCGGTACGCGGGCCACAGTGAATGGCCACACAGGCTCCGAATGCGCAGGCTCAGAGGCCATGGCTCACGGGCCCAGCCGCTCTGCGGCACATGGGATCCTCCCAGACCGGGCCACGAACCCGTGTTCCCTGCATCAGCAGGCGGACTCTCAACCACTGCGCCACCAGGGAAGCCCTTCTGCCCATTTTTTAATTGGATTGTTTGTTTTTTTGATATTGAGCTCCATGAGCTGTTTGTATATTTTGGAGATTGATCCTTTGTCTGTTGTTTCATTTGCAAATATTTTCTCCCATTCGGAGGGTTGTCTTTTTGTCTTGTTTATGGTTTCCTTTGCTGTGCAAAAGCTTTTAAGTTTAATTAAGTCCCATTTGTTTATTTTTGTTTTTATTTCTGTTACTCTAGGAGGTGAGTCAAAAAAAAGATCTTGCTGTGGTTTATGTCAGTGTTTTTCCTATGTTTTCCTCTAAGAGTTTTATAGTATCTGGTCTTACATTTAGGTCTTTAATCCATTTGGAGTTTATTTTTGTGTATGGTGTTAGGTGGTGTTCTAATTTCATTCTTTTACATGTAGCTGTCCCGTTTTCCCAGGACCACTTATTGAAGAAGCTGTCCTTTCTCCATTGTATGTTCTTGCCTCCCTTGTCGTAAATTAGGTGGCCATTTGTGTGTGGGCTTATCTCTGGGCATTCTATCCTGTACCATTGATCTATATTTCTGTTTTTGTACCAGTACCATATTATCTTGATTACTGTAGCTTTGTGGTATAGTTTGTAGTCAGGGAGCCTGATTCCTCCAACTCCTTTTGCCTTTCTCAAGATTGCTTTGGCTATTCGGGGTCTTTTATGTTTCCATACGAATTGTAAAATTTTTTTGTTCTAATTCCGTGAAAAATGCCATTGGTAGTTTGATAGGGATTGCATTGAATCTGTAGATTGCTTTGGGTAGTATAGTCATTTTCACAATATTGATTCTTCCAATCCAAGAACATGGTATATTTCTCCAACTGTTTATGTCATCTTTGATTTCTTTCATCAGTGTTTTATAGGTTTCTGAGTACAGGTCTCTCACCTCCTTAGGCAGGTTTATTCCTAGGTATTTTATTCTTTTTATTGTGATGGTAAATGGGATTGTTTCCTTAATTTCTCTTTCTGATTTTTTGTTATTGATGTATAGGAATGCCAGAGATTTCTGTGCATTAATTTTGTATCCTGAAACCTTACCATATTCATTGATTAGTTCCAGTAGTTTTCAGGTGGCATCTTTAGGATTTTCTATGTATAGTATTATGTCATCTGCCAACAGTGACAGTTTTACTTCTTCTTTTCAAATTTGTATTCCCTTTATTTTTTTTTCTTCTCTGATTGCTGTGGCTAGGACTTCCAAAACTATTTTGAATAAGAGTGGTGAGAGTGGACATCCTTGTCTTATTCCTGACCTAAGTGGAAATGCTTTCAGTTTTTCACCATTGAGTATGATACCTGCTGTGTTTTTGTCGTATATGGCCTTTATTATGTTGAGGTTGTTTCCCTCTATGCCCATTTTCTGGAGAGGTTTTATCATAAATGGGTGTTGAATTTTGTCAAAAGCTTTTTCTGCATCTATTGAGAGGATCATATGGTTTTTATTCCTTAATTTGTTAATGTGGTGTATCACATTGATTGATTTACATATATTGAAGAATCCTTGCATACCTGGGATGAATCCCACTTGATCATGGTTTATGATCCTTTAATGTGTTGTTGGATTCTATTTGCTCGTATTCTGTTCAGGAATTTTGCATCTATGTTCATCAGTGATATTGGTCTATAATTTTCTTTTTTTGTGATATCTTTTTCTGGTTTTGGTATCAGGGTGATGGTGGCTTCGTAGAATGAATTTGGGAGTGTTTCTCCCTATGCAATTTTTGGAAGAGTTTGAGAAGGATAGGTGTTAGCTCTTCTCTAAATGTTTGATGGAATTCTCCTGTGAAACCCTCTGGTCCTGGACTGTTGTTTGTTGGAAGATTTTTGTCTTTTTTATAAATTTATTTTATTTTTGGCTGCATTGGGTCTTTGTTGCTCTCTGCGGGCTTTCTCTATTTGCAGTGAGTGGGGGCTACTCTTCATTGCAGTGCACGGGCTTCTCATTGCAGTGGCTTCTCTTATTGTGAAGCACGGGCTCTAGGCATGCAGGCTTCAGTAGTTGTGGTGCACAGCCTCGGTATTTGTGGCTCACGGGCTCTAGAGTGTGGGCTCAGTGCACAGGCTTAGTTGTTCTGTGGCATGTGGGATCTTCCCAGACCAGGGCTTGAACCCGTGTCCCCTGCATTGGCAGGCAGATTCTTAACCACTGCACCACCAGGAAAGTCTGGAAGATTTTTAATTCCAGTTTCAATTTCATTGCTTGTGATAGGTCTGTTTATATTTCCTAATTCTTCCTGTTTCAGTCTTGGAAAATTGTACTTTCGAAGAATTTGTCCACTTCCTTGTGGTTGTCCGTTTTACTGGATATAGTTTTTTGTAGTAGTCTCATAATCCTTTGTATATCTGCGGTGTCAGTTGTGATTTCTCCTTTTTCATTTCTAATTTTATTGATTTGCATCCTCTCCCTGTTTTTCTTGATGAGTCTGGCTAAGGGTTTATCAATTTAGTTTATCTTCTCAAAGAACCATCTTTTAGTTTTATTGATCTTTACTATTGTTTTCTTCATTTCTATTTCATTTATTTCTGCTCTGTTCTTTATGATTTCTTTTACTGACTTCTTTGGGTTTTCTTTGTTCTTCTTTCTCTAGTTGTTTTAAGTGTAGGGTTAGATTGTTTATTTGAGATTTTTCTTGTTTCTTGAGGTGAGATTGAATTGCTATAAACTTCCCTCTTAGAACTGCTCTTGCTGTGTCCCATAGGTTTGGGGTCGTTATGTTTTCATTGTCATTTGTTTCTATGTATTTTTTTTATTTCTTCTTTGATTTCTTCAGTGATCTCTGCGTTATTTAGTAGTGCACTGTTTAGCCTCCATGTATTTGTGTTTTTTTACAGTTTTTTTCCTGTAATTGATTTCCAATCTCATAGCATTGTGTTCAGAAATGATGCTTGATACGATTTCAATTTTCTTAAATTTTCCACAGCTTGATTTGTGACCCAAGATGTGGTCTATCCTGGAGAATGTTCTGTGTGCACTTGAGAAGAAAGTGTATTCTACCACTTTTGGGTGGAATATTCTATAAATATCAATTAAATCTATCTGGTCTATTGTGTCACTTAAAGCTTATGTTTCCTTATTTATTTTCTGTTTGGATGATCTGTCCATTGATGTAAGTGGCATGTTAAAGTCCCCTACTATTGTTGTGTTACTGTCGATTTTTCCTTTCATGGTTAGCATTTGCCTTATGTATTGAGGTGCTCCTATGTTGGGTGCATAAACATTTATAATTGTTAAATCTTCTTCTTGGATTGACCCTTTGATCATTACATAGTGTCCTTTGTCTCTTGTAATAATCTTTATTTTAAAGTCTATTTTACTGGATACGAATATTGCTACTCCAGCTTTCTTTTGATTTCCATTTGCATGGAATATCTTTTTCCATCCCCTCACCTTCAGTCTGTATGTGCCTCTAGGTCTGAAGTGGGTCTCTTGTAGAAAGCATATATATGGGTCTTGTTTTTGTATCCATTCAGCCAGTCTGTGTCTTTTGGTTGATGCATTTAATCCATTTACATTCAAGGTTATTATCGATATGTATGTTCCTATTACCATTTTCTTACTTGTTTTGGGTTTGTTTTTGTAGGTCTTTTTCTTCTCTTGTGTTTCCCACCTGGAGAAGTTTCTTTAGCATTTGTTGTAAAGCTGGTTTGGTGGTGCTGAATTTTCTTAGCTTTTGCTTGCCTGAAAAGCTTTTGATTTCTCCATCAAATCTGAATGAGATCCTTGCTGGGTAGAGTAATCTTGTTTGTAGGTTTTCCCCTTTCATCACTTTTAATATATCCTGCCACTCCCTTCTGGCCTGCAGAGTTACTGCTGAAAAATCAGCTGATAACCTTATGGGCATTCCCTTGTATGTTATTTTTTGTTTTTCCCTTGCTGCTTTTAATATTTTTTCTTTGAATTTAATTTTTGTTAGTTTTATTAATATATGTCTTGTTGTATTTTTCCTCGGGTTTATCCTATATGGGACTCTCTGTGTTTCCTAGACTTGGGTGACTATTTCCTTTCCCATGTTAGGGAAGTTTTCGAGTATAATCTCTTCAAATATTTTCTCAGACCCTTTCTTTTTCTCTTCTTCCTCTGGGACCCCTATAATTTGAATGTTGGTGCGTTTAGTCTTGTCCCAGAGGTCTCTGAGATTGTCTTCAATTCTTTTCATTCTTTTTTCTTTTTTTTTTTTTTTTTTTGCGGTACGCGGGCCTCTCACTGTTGTGGCCTCTCCTATTGCGGAGCACAGGCTCCGGACACTCAGGCTCAGCAGCCATGGCTCACAGGCCCAGCCGCTCCCCGGCATGTGGGATCTTCCCGGACTGGGGCACGAACCTGTGTCCCCTGCATCAGCAGGCGGACTCTCAACCACTGCGCCACCAGGGAAGCCCTCATTCTTTTTTTTTTTTTTTCTTTATTCTGCTCCTCAGCAGTTATTTCCACCATTTTGTCTCCCAGCTCATTTTTCATTCTTCTGGCTCAGTTATTCTGTTATTGATTCCTTCTAGTGTATTTTTCATTTCAGTTATTGTGTTGTTCATCTCCATTTGTTTGTTCTTTAGTTCTAGATCTTTGTTAAAAAATTCTTGTGTTTTCTCAATCCGTGCCTCCATTGTATTTCTGAGATTCTGGATCATCTTTATTATCATTACTCTGAATTCTTTTTCAGGTAGATTGCCTGTTTCCTCTTAATTTATTTGGTCTTGTAGGTTTTTACCTTGCTCCTTCACCTGTAACATATTTCTTTGTTATCTGATTTTTTTTTTTTTTTTTATGAGTGGCATTGTGTTCCTGTCTTACTGGTTTTTTGGCCTGAGGCTTCCAACACTGGAGTTTGTAGGCTGTTGGGTAGAGCTGGGCCTTGGTCCTGAGATGAGGACCTCTGTGAGACCTCACTCTGATGAATATTCCCTGGCGTCTGAGTTTCTCTGTTAGTCCAGTGGTTCTGACACAGAGCTCCCACAACAGGAGCTTTGGCCCAACCCCCAGCTCGTGAACCAATATCCCACAAGCTGCGTGGGGTGGCAAAAAAAAAAAGAGAGAGAGAGAACAATAACAAAATAAAAAATAAAATTAGACTAGGAAACTAACAGATATGTTAGAAAAAATACAAAAATTAAAATATAGATGAATCAACATCCGCAAGGTACAACAGTTCCACAATAGCAAGAAAGAGGAGGGAAAAGAAAAAAAAAATGGGGGGCTTCCCTGGTGGCGCAGTCGTTGAGAGTCTGCCTGCCGATGTAGGGGACACGGGTTCATGCCCTGGTCCGCGAAGATCCCACATGCCGCGGAGCGGCTGGGCCCGTGAGCCATGGCCGCGGAGCCTGCGTGTCCGGAGCCTGTGCTCTGCAACGGGAGAGGCCACAGCAGTGAGAGGCCCGCATACCGCAAAAAAAAAAAAAAGGGGGGGTGGGGAATGGGCCGTGAAGGGTGGGGCCTAAGCAAGGGCGAGGTTTGGGCAGTGGGCAAGGCCTATGCTTAGTACCCACAGGGCTGGAAAAGGCTTTGGGGGCTGTGAGGGGTGAGGCTTAGGCTCAAGGAACAGAAGGGGTGCAGGCGTGCCCCCCACCTCTGGTCTCACGGGTGGGGGATCTCAACCGGGAGCCCAGCAGGCTTCCTGGGCTCGAGCGGGTCAGGCAAATGCCCTCCTCTCCTCTCCTGCTCCTCCTGTCCCGGAGGGCCCCTCCCACCTGCCTCTCCGGATCTCCCTGGCCTCCCTCCTATGCCCCCAGGACCCACACGGCCTGGAGGGTCTTTGGAGAGCAGGGGACCGGCCTGGGAGCTCAGCAGGCTCTCCAGGCCAAGTGGGCCAGGTGATCTCCCTTTTCTCCTCTCCTGCTCCTCCCAGAGGGCCCCTCCTGCCTACCTCTCCTAATCTTCCCAGCCTCAGGGCCGCTGATCCTGTCTGGCCTCCACTTCTTCTCCCCTCTCTGTCCCCCTACATCCTACCGGTTCACTTGGGGGTTCCTCCCATCTCCTTGGGCGTCAGGGTCCCCCAGCAGCAGCCTGCAGGTGCCCCAGTTGTGGGGAGACGCTAACTCGGTGTCTTCCCACACCACCATCTTGACTCCACCCTCTACACTCACGTTTCTGATTGTTGATGCCTCCGAGGTAAGAGAAGTCCTTCTATATTAGGTGGCAATCGTTTATTTTTAGTACCATGGGTGTTTAAAGACCCTGTAATGTAAAATGTACAGTGAAAATCTAAATGGACATGATGTTTGTCATTGATTTAAATCATTCCTGTAGATCCCCGTTAGTTAAGTGTTCGGGGAATCATTCTTTGTATTAAAGACAGACCACTCTAAGTTTTAAATAGTTTTGCCAATTGCTTTTTGGGATAAAAAGATGGCAGTTCATTAAAATCCTGATAAACATTCACTGAATCAATAGATAGAAGTCATGAATATTAGTTGGCATGGTTTTTTTTTTTGGTTTTGGGGTTTTTTTTTGCGGTACGCGGGCCTCTCACTGTTGTGGCCTCTCCCGTTGCGGAGCACAGGCTCCTGACGCGCAGGCTCAGCGGCCATGGCTCACGGGCCCAGCCGCTCCGCGGCGTGTGGGATCTTCCCGGACCGGGGCACGAACCCGTGTCCCTGCATCGGCAGGCGGACTCTCAACCACTGCGCCACCAGGGAAGCCCTAGTTGGCATGTTTGAAATAAACACATCTTCATCCATATCCAGAAAAGCATAGGTAAACCTTGTCTTAGAGATGATAAAATTCATGTACATCCATGTTTACTAAATAATTAGCCTCCCTTTTGTAAACCATCCAAATCATAATTCTCAGATCATTCTACCAGAAGAAGAAAAATGCTTCTGAATGTCTGTAATCTGTATTTTGATAGAGAATCATAGGTGGATTGTTAAAGGTTTATTTAGGCTCTATGTGAACTTGTATGTTAATTAACAAAACTGAATGGTTTTTAGTATGTTAAACTTGATGTGTAATGAATGAAAATCAACTTCTCCCACATTATTTAAGCATTATTTTGAGTAACAAATAACCACAAAAGACTATCTGAGAACAGACTGGGGTGACATCTGTAGTAATCCCTTTCCTATTGGCCTTAAAGCTCAAATAATTTGAGATTGTATTTTTCATAATTTCTATATTGTATTTTTCCTCCTTTTTGTAACTACTGGCACATTGTGGTGGTTATAATAAGGATAATACAGGAGGATTGTTGAGAGCTGCCGAAGCTGCTGCCTAATACTGCTTCCCCAGCAATTTTGTGTAGCCAGGCAGCCTCCAGGTGCCTTGAACTGACACCAGCCATTCGTATGAGCACGTGCACTAGAAAGCAGGATGCAAATGCAAGTTCTTGCTGTGTCCTCCCCAGTAGCCCTTGTGATCAGCAGTCTTCCAGAAACCCTGGTCTGTCCTCTCAAGTATCCTTTCAGTAAGACCCTCAGCGCTTATGAAAATCCTGCTCAATTGGTTTTAATACAACAATACACACTTAACCCTGGAAACCGTAAGAAGTTCACCCATTGTCATAATAAAGGCATGAGCCCAACTACTGTGACGCTCTCTGCCTGCATCTTGCCTTGGCCTCCATGAGTGAGCCTTCAAGGTTTGCTATTAATTATTACAGGACCTGTGAGTAATAAACTCATTTGCTTCAATTTCCCTTCTGGTCTTTTACTAAACCTGGATTCACCGCACATTACTGAGAGCCTTATTTTTTTAAGTGTTAATTTAGCAAAGTCACAAGTATAATGAAAATCCATACTTTGAGCCAATATTTTAAATTTTGACACTATATTTTTCTTTGCACACGTTTCTTTGCTCAGCAGATGGAACACAAACTTTTTCATGATTTTGATATACAGGGAATGCAATATGTAAATATATGGAGATATATTTAGGAGTAAGAAAACGAAGAAGGAAGAGTGTGTGTGTACACATAGTATTAGAAAGAATTTAGAAATAATGGATCATAACTGGTAATTTCAAAATTGTGGATGAATTACAAACTCGACACAGATATGTAATATAAATCTATTTTGTCTACTTTACATTGAATTCATTTATTTCCATATGTCACAAGTCATGATTGAGATGCTCTCAGACCATCTTGTTTACTTGCCTGTTTATCATGAAAAATCTAGTTTATGATTTTATTATCAAAAATTCATAAACAATTGCTTTCATGATATGCTGAGACATTTTAAGGATGGCTTTCATTAAATTTAATGGTGTTCAGAAATTAATTTAAAGATGAGAATAACTCCCCAATGAGCATATTAAGTTGATTTTGTTTAATTAATACATTATTACTTCTTAACTGGAGAGGAACACTAAAATGACTTTTCTTCAGTTATTGTTTCTTCCACTTCTTATAAGTAACATTATCAAAGTTATTCATTTTAGTGTGACAGTTAGATCAGGTGAAAACCTGGAGACTTCATGAGTTATGGGATTGTTTAGGCATGTGCGTGAGGTGAACAAACACACATGATGGTGATGGGTGTTTAATAGATATTGTAAAATTAGAAAAATATTCTAATTTGAGTGAGACAGAAAATGTGCAAAAGAAAGAACTGCATGAATCCTGCATGTGGAGAGAGGAGACCTGTTCTCTTGTTGCACAACTGACCCTCAGAGTTTAGGAGAAAAATCTACTTGTTTCGTTTCCTGATTATTTCCAGGTTTTTAAAAAATTTAACCTTGTTGTCATCCTTGCTAACCATGAGTCCCAGTCATTGTCCTTCCTTGCCTTCATTATGGACACAGAGTTCTCACTGCTTTCCTCACCCCCAGTCATCCGTGCAGGGCCTGGTAGTTTCTGATGTGTACTTTCAATTTTTTCTAAAGCAATGAGAAACTTAAGTGATGAATTTGAGGTCACTTATAAGATTCAAGTGCAACGTTGCGATCACTTAATTGTGGTAAGAGTGGAGCAGCTTCAGTGGACCAGGAAGACCTGGTCCTGGACCTGGACCTGGAAGCTTCCAGGACTCAGAAAGTTAGCTCTAGGAGACGTGTGAAGACTGAGCTCTGCTCAGTACTCTGTAACAACCTAAACGGGAAAAGAATCTGAAAAAGAATAGATACATGTATATGTTATAACTGAATCACTTTGCTGTATACCCAAAACGAACACATTGTTAATCAATTATACTCCAATATAAAATAAAAATTAGAAAATAAAAAATAGACACATAAGACTTGCTGAAAGTACATATGGGGAGTTCTTTCAAAATGTAGGGAGGCAAGCACAAGGGGGCTCTCTTTAATTCTCCAAGGTCCTAGGCAACTGGTGGTGGTGTGCAAATGACAGAGATGGAGACTTGCCAAATGTGCTGGATTCCTGAGAATACAGGAAATCAGATACTGTCCTCTTTATTTAAAATATTTCCTGGAAAGTACTGAGGACTGGATGCTGTTAGTAGAGATTATTACATTTTCCCAGGCTCAGATCAGTGGCAGTTGGATGGAGAGGGGTGTGGAGTGAAAAACTTTGTTAACATAGCTTTAAAATGTCCTGTGGCAGACTAGATGTGGAGATGAGGAAGGATTCTGGACACTGTGATAGGCAGGTCAGCACGGCATGTGCTGTGGTTTTACAGAAACCTAGGTGCCAGGTATATACCTGCAACATAAATTATATCTCCTTTAAATGAGTGACCTTCCAGGGAAGCTGACCTGCAGATGTCAGGGACCCTTCTCACTTCCTCTCAACAGAGTGATGGTCTTATGATGAGTTCTGGGTTCTGTACCAAGCGTCACTTAGTTGGGTGAGAAGTTCACCATAAGAGGCAGTGAGCATTTCTTTTTCAAACAGTTTATTTAGTTTTTAAGCTAGAAGTTCTCAAGGTTTTCACAGCCCATTTTTTCTTTTAACGCATCTTGATTGGAGCGGAAGGACAATATTTTCAGTTGTGGTAGTTGATACGATGGAGTTGGTATCAGGTTATGCTCATGTTTAACATTGGTATAAATGAAATATAAGAATCTGTGTTTTTCTGTAACTGGTAGTTTGTTTTCAGTTATACCAAGAACAGACTAATGCATATGTATAGAAAAGAAGATGTATATTTGGTGCTGTGTACACAGGGAATAGGTAGATGTTCAATGGCTGCGAAAACAAAAGGGACCTTTTCTTCACTTCTTCTCTCTGACATGGTTTACATGCAGTGTTGTGCATGTTTTTGTTCTCTCATAACCCCAATATGTATGGTTGCCACACTGTCAAGCATCAAACCATGTTCCATGCAACAAGAAGGAAGCTGTGTGAATCTGATAGGACATAGGGGTTTTGATTTGAAGCCACTCCTTTTTGATTTGGGGAACAACATCCCCCCCTGCCCTTCTCACCCCGTATCATTGTTCAGAATTCTATCAAGTGACCACTCTAAGGAAATACATGTTCTGTAGCACAGGGAACACATGAGAAGATATTTGGAATGGCTGATGTTACTTGCACTCTTTCACAGAGCCTGACACAAAGGATATTACAGATGGTTAAATGTTTGAATTCAGGATTGTGTGGCCAGTGCAAAAAGGAGTGGTGTGTAGGGGACTTTGGCTTCATTTGGGCCAATTACCTTTCTCTGTTGTGAGTTCTGATGTCACCCCTTGAAGGACCATCAACTGTCAGGAGAGGTTATGGTGATATTGATGATGATGACAATGATTTGTATGTCTTTGAACTTAAGAATAAAATAGTTTCTAATATAATTGTCCCAGAAAATTGTGTTTATGTTAAATTGCTTTTATTTCACTATATAAAATAGGCAGGGAAGTGACTAAATGGGTTCAAATAGTGTGACTCTGGAGGTTAAGTTTCTGTTGGTCAGGCTTAGGGAAGGACGGTGAGGGAATGCCCCGGAGAGCCGGCGAGAGCAGTTCAGGGAGCCAGCTTCTTCCTCAGCCCCGCCCAGATCTGCCCCCTCGGGAGGCTGCATCCAGGTCTATCCTCACCCTGGGTCCTCCCCTCGCTGCACAGGTTACAGGAGATCAGAGTTTGGTTGGCTGTTCCTCCCACACTTCAGTGGCAGATGCTCGCATTTTGCTGAAACCCAAAAGCGGATATGTGAGAGCAAAGACCTGTATGTTTTGGAGTCTTAATTTCTCATTAAATCCTGCATTTCAAGAGCCATCCCATCCAGTACCCTGCTTTCCATTCCTGCAAGTTCAAAAATGTAAATAAACATGTATGTTGTGAAATGATTTCCACATTCAAGCTAATTAACCTGTCATCTCACTTATTTGCATTTTTTTCCGAGAGCACTTCAAATACACTCTCTTAGCAAAAGTATAATATACCCCATAACTAACTGTTTCACCAGGCCGTACTTAGATCTCTACAATTCATTCACCCTGCCTAAACAAATTTTTATACCATGTGACCAACATCCCCTGTCTCCCCACAGCAAGTTCCTGACAATCAAATTTCTGCTGTTTTATGAGTTGCACTTTAGTAGTTTCCACATATAATTGAGGTAATACAGTATTTTCCTTTCTGTGTTGCCTTATTCCACTTAGCATCATGTCCTTCAGGTTCATTCATGTTGTCCCAAATGGAAGGATGTTCTTTTTTTAAAGCTGACCATATATCACATTTTCTTTATGTAATTATGCTAGTCACCAGGGAAACAATAGTGAGATGCCACCTCAAATTTCTAGATGCCTAAAATTAATTAATTTAAAAAAAACAAAAACAGGGCTTCCCTGGTGGCGCAGTGGTTGAGGGTCCGCCTGCCGATGCGGGGGACACGGGTTCGTGCCCTGGTCTGGGAAGATCCCACATGCCGCAGAGCGGCTGGGCCCGTGAGCCATGGCCGCTGAGCCTGCGCGTCTGGAGCCTGTGCTCCGCAACGGGAGAGGCCACAACAGTGAGAGGGCCGCGTACAGCAAAAAAAAAAGAAACAAAAAAAAAACTGGTTACATCAAATTTTAGTGAGAACAAAGAGGAACTAAAATTACCCTGTATAGGGGCTTCCCTGGTGGCGCAGTGGTTGAGAATCTGCCTGTCAGTGTAGGGTATGCGCGTTCGAGCCCTGGTCTGGGAAGATCCCACATGCCGCGGAGCAACTAGGCCCGTGAGCCACGGCTACTGAGCCTGCGCGTCTGGAGCTTGTACTGTGCAACACGAGAGGCCGCGATAGTGAGAGGCCCGCGCACCGCGATGAAGAGAGGCCCCTGCTCGCTGCAACTAGAGAAAGCCCTAGCACAGAAACGAAGACCCAACACAGCCAAAAATAAAATAAATAAATTAAAATTACCCTGTATTGCTGATGGGGGTATAAAAAAATACATCCAGTTAGGAAAACTGATTGGCTTTTACTTATAAACGTAAAACTATACGTAAAACTTTATCTACCCTATCAGAAAAAAAAGTAAACAGGACACAATGAAAACTCTCTGAACTTCTAAGATACCCTTCCTTTCTGTATTCCTCCAGCCATCTATAGAGATCTTCTGTTGTATGCAAATACTTTAAAAAATCAACGATAGGGAAACAGAAGAAGAGACAGAAATGTGAATCCCAGTATCTGCATCGTCATGGTTACTATGAGACTCCTAGTGCCCAAATCCCAGGGTATTATGAGGGTTAACTCCAGTAATACCTGTGAGGTCCCCAAAACAGTGCACCATAATCTACTTGTAAACACATAGTAGATGCTCAATAGTCGTTGCACTAATGACTATATACATGTTGTCGTTTTCCAGATAGAGACTTACTCAGAGGTTACAGCCTTTATCGGCCTTGTGTGAACTTTAAAGTGCCAGCAAAACTTGTGGTCCTTCAAGATGGTGATGGTGGTCGTTAGTGGAACCAACAGTAGTCGTGTTGAGATAAGCTGGTTGGTACAAGGGGCTGAGGTGTGGTGTGCCTGCTTTCTCTAGTGTAAGGACACTAAAAATGGGTCTCGGAGAGTAGCATCAGCGCAAGGAAGAAACCTGATGAAGATGCAATCCATGGGCCGCACTCCAAACCTGCAGAATCACAATTTCTTCAATGGGTGCTGGAAAGCTTTGTATCATAGGAAAGTTTGAGAGGCAAGATTTACATACGTGCTTATCACTCTAGGCTTACAATAAAGATGACATGGTGAGTTTTAATAAGTACTATCACCTGTGACCTCCCTCACAGATTCTGGGTGGGGGTGGTTTTTTAAATGAAGTAGAGTTAGTTGAGAGTCCGCCTGCCGATGCAGGGGACACAGGTTCGTGCCCCGGTCAGGGAAGATCCCACATGCTGCGGAGCAGCTGGGCCCGTGAGCCATGGCCACTGAGCCAGTGCGTCCGGAGCCTGTGCTCCGCAACGGGAGAGGCCACGACAGTGAGAGGCCCGCGTACCGCAAAAAATAAATAAATAAATAAATAAAATATTGTGTTTGATTCAGGTGTGCAACATAGTTTCAGGTGAACATAATTTATATAGATTACAAATAACTTTGTTTTGATTAGGTGCTCCAGGCAATTACAGGGTGAAACCAGGGTTAATCAAGGTGGCTGTCAGGTGTATTTGTGGTGTGAGAGTTGAGTCCAGCCTTTGGTTCAAGGAAAGGTAATAGAATCTGTGTGGGCACATCAGGTCCTTGCAACCCACGTGCGCCATTGCTATAGTAGAATTAGTTGTTGACTGTGGGACAGGCGGGCCTGTGAAAACAGGGCAGGAGAAAACACGTTTTGCTTTCCCTGGAGGAGCTCATTTTTTTCTGAATCTGTCACGTGACCTTTTCTGCATTTCAAGATCCTTCCACCTCTGACTGGGGGCGTAGCATGTGAAGGGGCTGGGCTGATGCCTTCAAAGAGGTACAGGTGTGATTTCTCTCCACAGTATCGCCTGAGAAAGAAACCTCAAAATGGAGGGGGAAGAGGAAGCAATGGCAGGTTCTCAAGTAAGTATTGTGACCCAGGTCAGCGGCTGTGTCACCTTTTTTTGCTGAAATACCAAGTATTTAGAACTTGCAAACATTTACTTCTGTAGCTCTGGTAGTCCTAACAAATTTGTCTTTGATATTTTTCTGTCTTTCCTAATGACAGCC
The DNA here is from genome assembly GCF_949774975.1 of Lagenorhynchus albirostris. Lineage (NCBI taxonomy): Eukaryota > Metazoa > Chordata > Mammalia > Artiodactyla > Delphinidae > Lagenorhynchus > Lagenorhynchus albirostris. The sequence goes on along the minus strand of NC_083095.1, from coordinate 157,674,962 downwards.
ATGGGTAAGTCTTCCGGATATTCCTCTCTTATATCCCAGAGACTTCTTTCTGTTTTCTCCATCCAAACTCGCTTTACAGCATAAAGAATGCCTACCGTGAATTGCTGACTTGTAAATGTTGAAAATGTTCTCTTTTTGTCAAATCAGCTTGGGGGATGTGTTGATACACAAGATTCCCACTGAATATGGGGTTGGGTCCTGAGATATCAGTGAGGAAGGAGAATGTGTAATATTTAGGTCCTGTCTGGATCCAGCATCCGTATATGTAGACTAGGATTATGAAAATGCACCAATAATGCAGATTGATATATGGTCCAGGGTAACTCAAAGTTCTGAAAAAAAACAAAAACAAAAAAAACCCAGAGCTGTCAATTGCCTCAAGGAAAGACTTACTTATTTAAAATACACAAGAATACAGGATATCAGAATTATATGTGGCTTTAAATGTGCTTCACCCTGTTCTCATAATTAGATTAATTTTTTTTGTTTGTTTGCTTATTTGCAAAACTATCATAGCAATGATGAGTCCTGCGTGCATGGGGCAGCTGCTATCAATTTGTCCCATTATAGTTGATGCTAATTTTGTTCACTTGGCTCAGGGCCTGTCTGCCGTATTCCTTGACTGAGAAGCTAACAATTTTCCAATTATCATTAATAGGGTCTTGGAGGGATTTACTGAGAGATGTGCATAAACCATTGCATTTAATCTGAAAACTCCCCCTGTCTAGTTCATTTCCCTTTACTTGTAGATTGCTTTGGAATGGTTCTCACCTTTGTTCAGCCTTTTGTTAGTAAATGTTCTGTAAATTCCCTTTTTTTTTTTTTCTTTTTGCGGTACACGGGCCTCTCACTGTTGCGGCCTCTCCACTTGTGGAGCACAGGCTCCGGCCGCGCAGGCTCAGCGGCCATGGCTCACGGGCCCAGCCGCTCCCCGGCATGTGGGATCTTCCCGGACCGGGGCACGAATCCGTGTCCCCTGCATCGGCAGGGGGACGCTCAACTACTGCGCCACCAGGGAAGCCCTATATGCCTTATTTTGAATAGAGTAGTATTTGGAGGTAGATTTGAGCATCTGCAGTTTAGAAATACTTCCTAAGTGTCTTAAAGGGGCTGTCAGGAAGTAGTATTTGGTGAAGTAACTTTCTATGACTTACAATGTCCTCTCTTCTCTGTTGAACACAGTATTGGATTGAAAATTGTAGAATTCCCAGGATGAGTCATGTTCCTTTTTTTAATAAAAAAGGTCTTGCTGTCTCGAAGGGGAACCTGGCCACTTTTTTGAACAGAGAAAAGAACCCCGGGATGTGAGGAAAAGGAGACAACAGTCATACACCCAGGTATGTGGGAATGAATGAAGCAGATAGCACAGGTATGATGTCCAAAGGTGAAGGAGGAAGCTGGGCTTTAAAATGTGGGTTGGGAAGCTCTGCTTCAATGGAAATTATTTAGAGAAGCCCAGGTTTATGTCTCTTGCTGTCACAGAGGTACATCTCCATCTCCTGTGTGAAGGTTTGGGCTAAAGAAAAGGCAAAAAAGCGAAAGGTTGTCAAAAACCCTAGGGGTAACAACATGGGTCAGAGGGAGAACTGGTCTGTGCTACAGATTGTGGTACCAGCTTCCAGCTTGCCTAAACTGTGAACTCTAGGGTGTGGGGCTCGTTGAAATGGGATTCAAGACTGGTGAGCTGGAGCCCCGCCCTGGGGAAGGGAGGAGACTGTGAGTGGAGGTTCTGGCCCTGGGCAGGGCTGGTGTGTGCTACAAGTCCTCTGTGCGCTGCTCAGCATGAGGTGGGAGACTCAGTGCGGGCGTTGTGGTGTTATTATCAAGGGTGGAGTCTGGTCAGGTGAGGGCATAGCGGTGCTGTTGTGTTGCTGGCGTGAGAGAGTGGGGGCAGGGAGAAGTGGGCAAAGACATCACACTGAGTCCTCAGGCCACGCCGCACCTGGGTGAGGTGTTCAGGGACTACGTGAGGAAAAAGCGCAAAAGGAGGTGTGGCTCTATGTGGTGTTAAAGATAAAATGACGTACATTCACATTTTCAAGAGTTAATTTGAGCATCCTTCTGCTCAGTTCCAGTAGCCTCAAATCAAAGGTGGTTAGGAGCACTTTATCTGCAAAAGCTAGGGGAGAGGTTTTTCCAGAGAAGACACCACATCAAAGCAAGGATAGTATTTGACTGTATCTTTACCAGTCACCTTGTGTTTGGAAAGCCTAGTTGGCTGTGTGTGATTGGTTGTTCTTAATTTATTTTCTCAGATTAAAGTGCCTTGACTCTGGATTAAGTTTTGTTTGCTTATTATAGGCTACCAAAGCATGAAAGTCACCTCAACCTAATGGCCTCCTTGTTTAATTACTTTAACACTGGAAACGCAGTGTTATAATGGGACATTATACTTTTCACTCATTCGCACAGTAATTTAGCAATGCTCCACATAGTGTAGAAATGCACAGCCACGTTGGTGCAAAAATTTCATGTCCCAGAACCACCCAAGATAAGCCACATGTATACAAATCAAAGATCCACGTTCTGTGATCACAAGAGAAAAACACATGCAACTATGCAAATGCATAACCAGGGAGTGTTTCAATAAATTCATTTTATTCATAATTACCATGGAATATGATGTCGTGTGTTTGGGAATGCAGGAAACCCATTTCTACTGGTGCGACGATATCACCTTCATATGTCATTGGTTAAGGAATGTAATCTGATAGAAAGTTTGATTTGACAATATGTATGTAAATATTCAACCATGTACGTAATATTTTAGTGTTTGTCTATGTGTGGATGCATATTATACAAATTCAAATATAATTTCAGTTACACATAGAAATGCATAGCAAGGAGGATATACTTGGAACTGATGATGTTATATCTGGAGATAAAACTTATTGCCTTTGGGAATGGTTAATTAATGGGCACTGTTACTTGACTTTTACTGTTTAAATATTTTACAATGTTTATTATTTTATAATTAAATTCATTCCTATGCATAGTACTTTCTTATCACTGCCATAACATATGACCACACATTTAGCAGTTTAAAAAACATTCTACAGTTCATAAGTTAGAAATCCAGTTGTTTTTGCTGGGCTTTCTGTTTAGGGTCTTCCAAGGTCAAAAATCAGGGTTTCATGAGGCATAGGTTCTTATCTGCAATTTCCAGGGTAAAATCCACTTCCAGGACCATTCAGGTACTAGGCAGAATCCATTTCAATCTGTGAGCCCTCTGTGGTGACACTTTGCACCTGGTGTCCCTAAAGGAGAGAAGAAATATTGTATCATTGTTTAATTTTTTTTTTTCTCTAATCCTTTACTGTGTATTCAGTTGAAGGAATCATCACGAGTATTTTATATAAATAAGGTTATTACCTCAAGGTCTCAAATTAGAAACTATTCACAATTAAGTTATGATTTGAATGCAAATCATGGAATTAATGAATAGGAGAAAAAATGAGTGACCTTCAGTCTACCCACTGCAACTACCATCACCCCACCTCCACCCCTCTACTCCATCTTTCTCTATTCCTCTGTGACCTTTATCTCCAGAACTAATTCTTCCCCTTCTAGGCATCTTTGTTGCTCTCCCATGTCCATTCTGTGCATTTTAGACCTCCATTCCCATGAAACTTCTATCCCCTGGATTCCAGAGCTCTCAGCCCAACCCAACTCCCCCTTCTATTGCTCCCAAACCTTTTATCCTTCATATCTTCCTTCTCCCTTGCCCTTTATCCTGCCCTCATTCCAATGACTTCAGCCCATTTCTCATGTCCTGTATGTCCAGTGCCCTCAAATGTTCCAGGCATCAGTATTCACATGTCCTTGGTTTCCTCATGATCCTGCACCCATTTCCTCCAACGCTATAATTCCTGACCCTGCAATTTCCTCTGCAATTTTTTGGAATAGTTCGAGAGAAATAGGTGTTAACTCTTCTCTAAATGTTTGGTAGAATTCACTTGTGAAGCACTCTGCTCCTGGACTTCTGTTTGTTGGAAGTTTTTTATTTTTTAATTTTTATTTTACATTGGAGTATAGTTGATTTACAATGTTGTGTTAGTTTCAGGTGTACATCAAAGTGCTTCAGATTAATATATACATATATCTATTCTTTTTTAGATTCTTTTCCTATATAGATTATTACAGAATATTGCATAGAGTTCCCTGTGCTATACAGTAGGTCTTTGTTGATTATCTATTTTACATATAGTAGTGTGTAAATGTTAATCCCAACCTCCTAATTTATCCCTCTCCCCGACCTTTCTCCTTTGGTAACCATAAGTTTGTTTTTGAAGTCTGTGAATCTGTTTCTGTTTTGTAAATAAGTTCATTCATATCATTAGATTCCACATATAAGTGATATCATATGGTATTTGTCTTTCTCTGTCCAGGACCATTTTATTGAAGTATGTCTGACATACGTCACTTAGTATGACAATTTCTAGGTCCATCTGTGTTGCTGCAAATGGTATGATTTCATTCTTTTTTATGGCTGAGTAATATTCCATTGTATATATATATTCCACATCTTCTTTATTCATTCATCTGTCGATGGACACTTAGGTTGCTTCCATGTCTTGACTGTTGTAATAGTGCTTCAGTGGACATTGGGGTGCAGGTATCTTTTCAAATTACAGTTTTCTCTGGATATATGCCCAGGAATGGGATTTCTGGATCATATGGTAGCTCTATTTTTAGTTTTCTAAGGAACCTCCATACTGTTCTCCATAGTGGCTGCACCAATTAACATTCCCACCAGCAGTGTAGGAGGGTTCCTTTTGCTCCACACACTCTCTAGCATTTATTGTTTGTAGAGTTTTTGATGATAGCCATGCTGACCAGTGTGAGGTGCTATCTCATTGTACTTTTGATTTGCATTTCTCTAATTAGCAATGTTGAGCATCTTTTCACGACCTTTTTGGCCATCTGTATGTCTTCTTTGGAGAAGTGTCTATTTATATCTCCTGCCCATTTATTGATTGGGTTTTTGTTTTTTTGATATTGAGGTGGATGAGCTGATTGTATATTTTGGAGATTAATCCCTTGTCAGTCGCATCATTTGCAAATATTTTCTCCCATTCTGTGTGTTGTCTTTTTGTGTTACTTATGTTTTCCTTTGCTGTACAGAAGCTTTTAAGTTTAATTAGGTCAAATTTGTTTATTTTTGTTTTTATTTTCTTTAGGAGGTGAACTGAAAAAGATATTGCTGCGATTTATGTCAGAGAATATTCTCCCTGTTTTCTTCTAGGAGTTTTATTGTATTTGGTCTTACATTTAGGTCTTTAATCCATTTTGAGTTTATTTTTGTGTATGGTGTTAGGAACTGTTCTAATTTCATTCTTTTACATGTAGCTGTCCAGTTTTCCCAACCCCACTTATTGAAGAGACTGTCTTTTCTCCATTGTATATTCTTGCCTTCTTTGTCATAGATTCATTGACCATAGGTATGTGGGTTGATTTCTGGGCCTTCTATCCTGTTCCATTGATCTATAAGTCTGTCTTTGTGTCCGTACCATATTGTTTTGATTAATGTAGCTTTATTGTATACTCTGAAGTCAGGGAGCCTGATTCCGCCAGCTCCATTTTTCTTTCTCAGGATTGCTTTATCTGTTCTGGATCTTTTGTATTTCCATACAAATTCAAGATTTTTTGTTCTAGATCTGCAAAAAATGCCATTGGTAATTTGATAGGGCTTGCAATGAGTCTGTAGATTGCCTTGGGCAGTATAGTCATTTTGACAGTATTGATTCTTCCAATCCAAGAACATGGTATCTTTCCATCTGTTTGTGTAATCTTCCATTTCTTTCCTCAGCATCTTATAGTTTTCAGAATACAGGTCTTTTGCCTCCTTAGGTAAGTTTATTCCTAGGTATTTTTTTTTTGATGCAATGGTAAAAGGGATTTTTTCCTTAATTTCTCTTTCCAACCTTCTGTTGTTAGTGTATAGAAATGGCAACAGATATCTATGTATTAATTCTGTATTCTCCAACTTTACCGAATTCATTAATGAACTCTAGTAGTTTTCTGGTAGCATCTTTAGGGTTTTCTATGTATAGTTCATGTCATCTTCAAACACTGAAAGTTTTACTTCTTCTTTTCCAGTTGGGATTCCTTTTATTTCTTTTTCTTCTCTGATTGCTGTGGCTAGGACTTCCAAAACTATGTTGAATAAAAGTGTCAAGAGTGGACATCCTTGTCTTGTTCCTGATCTTAGAAGAAATGCCTTCAGCTTTTCACCATTGAGTATGATGTTAGCTGTGGGTTTGTCATATAAGACCTTTATAACGTTGAGATATGTTCCCTCTATCCCCACTTTCTAGAGTTTTTTATATTTTATTTATTTTTGGCTGTGTTGGGTCTTCGTTGCTGCATGCAGGCTTTCTCTAGTTGCAGCGAGCAGGGGCTACTCTTCATTGTGGTGTGCGGGCTTCTCATTGCGGTGGCTTCTCTTGTTGCGGAGCACGGCCTCTAGGCATGTGGGCTTCAATAGTTGTGGCACGTGGGCTTCAATAGTTGTGGCACATGGGCTCAGCAGTTATGGTGCATGGGCTTAGTTGCTCCATGGCATGTGGGATCTTCCCGGACCAGAGCTCTAACCCATGTCCCCTGCATTGGCAGGCAGATTCTTAACAACTGCACCACCAGGGAAGTACCCTCTAGAGAGTTTTTGTCATAAATGGATGTTGAATTTTATCAACAAAAAGCTATATCTGCATCTTTTGAGATTATCATATGATTTTTATTCAATTTGTTAGTGTGGTGTATCACACTGATTGATTTGATATATTGACAAATCTTTGCATCCCTGGGGTAAATCCCACTTGATCATGGTATATGATACTTTTCATGCATTGTTGGATTTGGTTTGCTAGTATTTTGTTGAGGATTTTTGCATCTATGTTTGTCAGTGATATTGGCCTGTAATTTTCTTTATTGGGGTATCTTTGTTTGGTTTTAGTATCAGGGTGATGGTGGCCTTGTAGAATGACTTTGGAAGGCTTCCTTCCTCTGCAATTTTTTCAAATAGTTTCAGAAGGATAGGTGTTATCTCTTCTCTAAATGTTTGATAGAATTTGCCCACGAAGCCATCTGATCCTGGACTTCTGTTGTTAGGAGTTTTTTTAATCACACTTTCAATTTCAGTACTTGTAATTAGTCTTCTTTTCAAAGAATCAGCTTTTAGTTTTATTGTTCTTTTCTATTGTTTTCTTCATCTCTATTTCACTGCTTTCTGCTCTGATCTTTATCATTTCTTTCCCTCTACTAGCTTTGGGTTTTGTTTGTTCCTGTTTCTCTAGTTGCTTTAGGTGTAAGGTTAGGTTGTTTATTTGAGATTTTTCTTGTTTCCTGAGGCAAGATTGTATCGCTATAAACGTCCATCTTAGAACTGCTTTTGTTACATCCCATAGGCTTTGGATCGTTTTGTTTTCGTTTTCATGTGTCTCTAGGTATTGTTTGATTTCCCCTCTGATTTCTTCAGTGATCCATTGGTTTGTTGGTAGTATATTGTTTAGCTTCCATGTGTTTGTGTTTTTTGCAGTCTTTTTTCTTTGTAATTGATTTCTAGTTTCATAACGTTGTGGTTGGAAAAGATGCTTGATAAGATTTCAATTTTTTAAAATTTATCGAGGCTCGCTTTGTGGCCCAACATGTGATCTTTCCTGGAGAATGTTCCTCATGTACTTGAAAAGAAAGTGTAGTCTGCTACTTTCAGGTGGAATGTCCTATAAATATCAATTAAGTCTATCTGGTCTTAATTGTGTTCCTTGTTTATTTTCTGTCTGGATGATCTATCCATTGGGGTAAGTGGGGTGTTAAAATCTCCCACTATTATCATGTTACTGTTGATTTCTCCTTTTATGTCTGTTAGTATTTGTCTTATATATTGAGATGCTCCTATGTTAGATGCATATATATTTACAATTGTTATATCTTCTTCTTGGATTGATCCCTTGATCATTATGTAGTGTCCTTCTTTGTGTCTGGTAACAGTCTTTAATTTCTATTTTGTCTTAAATGAGTATTGCTATGCCAGCTTTTTTTTATTTCCATTTGCCTGGAATACCTTTTTTCATCCCCTCCCTTTCAGTCTGTATGTAGCCCTAGATCTGAAGTGGGTCTCTTCTAGACAGCATATATATGGGTCTTGTTTTTGTATCCATTCAGCCAGTCTATGTCTTTCGGTTGGAGCATTTAATCCATTTACATTTAAGGTAATTATCACTATGTATGTTCGTATTGTCATTTTGTTAATTGTTTTGGATTTGTTTTTCTTGATTTTTTTTCTTCCCTTCCTCTTTTCTTCTCTTCTTTTGTGAACTGATGACTAACTTTAGTATTGCGTTTGGATTCCTTTTTCTTTTTTGTGTATCTATTGTCGATTTTCAGTTTGCAGTTACCATGAGGTTTTGATATAGCAGTCTGTCTATGAACAAGATTGTTTTGAGCTTCTGGTCTTTTAATTTCAAACATATTGCCAGTATCCTGCGTTTGTACTCTCCTCTTGTCACATTTGTTGGTTTTGATATCATATTTATGTGTGAATGATTTCCTACTATTACTGTATGTTTGCCTTTACCAGAGAGCTATCCCATTTTATAGTTTTCTAGTTTCTAGTTTCTTTTCCACCTAGAGGAGTTCCTTTAGCATTTGTTGTAAAGCTGGTTTGGTGGTGCTAAATTCTCTTAGCTTTTACTTGTCTGTAAGCTTTTGATTTCTCCATCAAATCTGAATAAGAGCCTTGATGGGTAGAGTATTCTTGGTTGTAGGTTTTTCCCTTTAATCACTTTAAATATATCGTGCCACTCCCTTCTGGCCTGTAGTTTCTGCTGAATAATCAGCTGATAAAATTATGGGAATTCCTTTGTATGTTATTTGTTGCTTTTTCCCTTGTTGCTTTTAATATTTTCTCTTCGTCTTCAGTTATTTTCAGCTTGATTAATACATGTCTTGGCATGTTCCTCCTTGGGTTTATCCTGTATGGGACTCTCTGCACTTCCTGGACTTGTATGACTGTTTCCTTTCCCATGTTAGGGAAGTTTTCAGCTATTATTTCTTCCAATATTTTCTCAGGCCCGTTCTCTCTCTTCTCCTTCTGGGACCCTAAAATGCAAATGTTGGTGCATTTAATGTCCCAAAAGTCTCTTAAACTGTCCTCACTTCTTTTCATTCTTTTTTCTTTATTCTGTTCTGCTTCAGTGATTTCCAACATTCTGTCTTCCAGCTCAGTCATCCATTCTTCTGCCTCATTTTTTCTACTATTGATTCCTTCCAGTGTGTTTTTCATTTCAGTTAATGTATGGTTCAACTTTGTTTGTTCTTAATATCTTCTTGCTCTTTTTTAAACATTTCTTTTACCTTCTTGGTCTGTGCCTCCATTCTTTTTATGAGATCTTTGATCATCTTTACTATCATTACTCTGAATTCTTTTGGACAGATTACCTATCTCCACTTCACTTAGTTCTTCTGGGGTTTTATCTTGTTCCTTCATCTGGAACATATTCCTCTTCTGTCTCATTTTGTCTAAGTTACTGTGTTTGTGGTCTCTGTTCCACAGGCTGCCAGATTGTAGTTCCTCTTGCTTCTTTTGTCTATCCCCTGGTGGGTGAGGTTGGTCCAGGGGCTTGTGCAGGCTTCCTGGTAGGAAGGACTGGTACCTGCCCACTGGTGGGTGGAGCTGGGTATTGTCCCTCTGGTGGGCAGGACCATGTCAAGTTGTGTGTTTAGAGGCAGCTGTAGGCTCAGGATGACTTTAAGCAGCCTGTTTGCTGATGAGTGGGGCTATGCCCCTGCCTTGTTGGTTTTTTGGCCTGAGGCCTCCCAGCACTGGAGTTTGCAGGCTGTTGGGTGGGTCCAGGTCTTGGTGTCAAAATTGTGACCTCCAGGAGAACTCACACCAATGAGTACTCCCTGGTACCTCCACCACTAGTGTCCTTGTCACCACAGTGAGCCACAGCTAGCCCCCACCTCCCCAGGCCACACTCCAAGACCAGCAAGTAGTTCTGGCCCAGGATCCTATGAAGTCACTGCTTTTGCCCTGAGTCCCAGTGTGCATGAGACCTTGTGTGTGCCCTCCAAGAGTGGAGTCTCTGTTTGCCTCAGGCCTGTGGAGTTCCTGCAGTCATGACCTGCTGGCCCTCAAAGCCAAATGCTTTGGGGGCTTCTCCTCCCGAGGCCAGACCCCCAGGCTGGGGAGCCTAGTGTGGGGCTGAGAACTCTCAGTCCTGTGGGAGAACCTCTGCGACTATTATTATTTTCCATTTTGTGGATTGCCCGTCTGGCCACTATGGCATTTGATTATCTCATGAATGCACCCCTCCTACCATCTCATTGTGGTTTCTCTGTCTTTGGATGTAGAATATCTTTTTTGGTAGGTTATAGTCTTTTTTTATCAATGATTGTTTAGCAGTTAGTTGTGATTTTGGTGTTTTCATTAGCAGAGGTGAGCTCAAGTACTTCTACTCCACCATCTTGTCTCCAGCCTATCCATTGTAGATCCTAGCATTGGCACTGAAGGTGGAAGTGTGTTGTGGGTACCAAGGGAGAAGATGGAGGAGCAGGCTTCAAGGCCCATGGAGAGGACTGGCTGGAAGAGGGCAGGCATAACCTGGAAGTTTTTTTTTTTTTTTGTAACTGATTCAATGTCATTACTGGTAATTCATCGGATTATATTTTCTGTTTCTTCTTTGTTCAGTCTTGGGAGATTGTGCATTTCTAGAAATTTGTCCATTTCTTCTAGGTTGTCGATTTTATTGGCATATAATTGGTCATAGTAGCCACTTTATGCTCACTGGTATTTCTGTGGTGTCAGTTGTTACTTCTCCTTTTTCATATCTGATTTTATTGATGTGGGCCCTCTTTTTTCTTAATGAATCTAGCTAAAGGTTTATCAATTTTGTTTATCTTTTCAAAGAACAAGATCTTAGTTTCATTGATCTTTTCTATTGATTTTTAGTCTATTGATTTCTGCTTCATCATTATGATTTTTTTTACATCTTCATTGGAGTATAATTGCTTTACAATGATGTGTTAGTTTCTGCTTTATAACAAAGTAAATCAGTTATACATATAAATATGTTCCCATATCTCTTCCCTCTTGCATCTCCGTCCCTCCCACCCTCCCTATCCCACCCCTCTAGGTGGTCACAAAGCACCAGGCTGATCTCCCTGTGCTATGCAGCTGCTTCCCATTAGCTATCTACCCTACGTTTGGTAGTGTATATATGTCCATGCCTCTCTCTTGCTTTGTCACAACTTACCTTTCCCCCTCCCCATATCCTCAAGTCCATTCCCTAGTAAGTCTGTGTCTTTATTCCTGTCTTACCCTTAGGTTCTTGATGACATTTTTTTTCTTAAATTCCATATATATGTGTTAGCATACGGTATTTGTCTTTCTCTTTCTGACTTACTTCACTCTGTATGACAGACTCTAGGTCTATCCACCTCATTACATATAGCTCAGTTTCGTTTCTTTTTATGGCTGAGTAATATTCCATTGTATATATGTGCCACATCTTCTTAATCCATTCATCCAATGAGGGACACTTAGGTTGTTTCCATCTCTGGGCTATTGTAAATAGAGCTGCCATGAACATTTTGGTACATGACTCTTTTTGAATTATGGTTTTCTCAGGGTATATGCCCAGTAGTGGGATTGCTGGGTCATATGGTAGTTCTATTTGTAGTTTTTGAAGGAACCTCCATACTGTTCTCCACAGTGGCTGTATCAATTTACATTCCCACCAACAGTGCAAGAGGGTTCCCTTTTCTCCACACCCTCTCCAGCATTTATTGTTTCTAGATTTTTTGATGATGACCATTCTGACTGGTGTGAGATGATATCTCATTGTAGTTTTGATTTGTATTTCTCTAATGATTAACGATGTTGAGCATTCTTTCATATGTTTGTTGGCAATCTGTATATCTTCTTTGGAGAAATGTCTATTTAGGTCTTCTGCCCATTTTTGGATTGGGTTGTTTGTTTTTTTGTTATTGACCTGCATGAGCTGCTTATAAATTTTGGAGATTAATCCTTTGTCAGTTGCTTCATTTGCAAATATTTTCTCCCATTCTGAGGGTTGTCTTTTGGTCTTGTTTATGGTTTCCTTTACTGTGCAAAAGCTTTGAAGTTTCATTAGGTCCCATCTGTTTATTTTTGTTTTTATTTCCATTTCTCTAGGAGGTGGGTCAAAAAGGATCTTGCTGTGATTTATGTCATAGAGTGTTCTGCCTATGTTTGCCTCTAAGAGTTTGATAGTTTCTGGCCTTACATTTAGGTCTTTCATCCATTTTCAGCTTATTTTTGTGTATGGTGTTAGGGAGTGATCTAATCTCATACTTTTACATGTACCTGTCCAGTTTTCCCAGCACCACTTATTGAAGAGGCTGTCCTTTCTCCACTGTACATTCCTGCCTCCTTTATCAAAGATAAGGTGACCATATGTGCGTGGGTTGATCTCTGGGCTTTCTATCCTGTTCCATTGATCTATCATCCTGTTTTTGTGCCAGTACCATACTGTCTTGATTACTGTAGCTTTGTACTATAGTCTGAAGTCAGGGAACCTGATTGCTCTAGCTCCGTTTTTCGTTCTCAAGATTGCTTTGGCTATTTGGGGTCTTCTGTGTTTCCATACAAATTGTGAATTTTTTTGTTCTAGCTCTGTGAAAAATGCCATTGGTAGTTTGATAGGGATTGCATTGAATCTGTAGATTCCTTTGGGGAGTATATTCATTTTCACAGTGTTGATTCTTCAAATCCAAGAACATGGTATATCTCTCCATCTATTTGTATCATCTTTAATTTCTTTCATCAGTGTCTTATCATTTTCTGCATATAGGTCTTTTGTCTCCTTAGGTAGGTTTATTCCTAGATATTTTATTCTTTTTGTTGCAATGGTAAATGGGAGTGTTTCCTTGATTTTACTTTCAGGTTTTTCATCATTAGTGTATAGGAATGCCAGAGATTTCTGTGCATTAATTTTGTATCCTGCTACTTTACCAAATTCATTGATTAGCTCTAGTAGTTTTCTGGTAGCATCTGTAGGATTCTCTATGTATAGTATCATGTCATCTGCAAACAGTGGCAACTTTACTTCTTCTTTTCCGATTTGGATTCCTTTTATTTCTTTTTCTTCTCTGATTGCTGTGGCTAAAACTTCCAAAACTATGTTGAATAAGAGTGGTGAGAGTGGGCAACCATGTCTTGTTCCTGATCTTAGTGGAAATGCTTTCAGTTTTTCACCATTGAGGATGATGTTGGCTGTGGGTTTGTCATATATGGCCTTTATTATGTTGAGGAAAGTTCCCTCTATGCCTACTTTCTGCAGGCTTTTTATCATAAATGGGTGTTGAATTTTGTCGAAAGCTTTCTCTGAATCTATTGAGATGATCATATGGTTTTTCTCCTTCAATTTGTTAATATGGTGTATCACGTTGATTGATTTGCGTATATTGAAGAATCCTTGCATTCCTGGAATAAACCCCAGTTGATCATGGTGTATGATCCTTTTAATGTGCTTTTGGATTCTGTTTGCTAGTATTTTGTTGAGGATTTTTGCATCTGTGTTCATCAGTGATATTGGCCTGTAGTTTTCTTTCTTTGTGACATCCTTGTCTGGTTTTGTTATCAAGGTGATGGTGGCCTCGTAGAATGAGTTTGGGAGTATTCCCCCCTCTGCTATATTTTGGAAACGTTTGAGAAGGATAGGTGTTAGCTCTTCTCTAAATGTTTGATAAAATTCGCCTGTGAAGCCATCTGGTCCTGGGCTTTTGTTTGTTGGAAGTTTTTTAATCACAGTTTCAATTTCAGTGCTTGTGATTGGTGTGTTCATATTTTCTATTTCTTCCTGATTCAGACTTGGCAGGTTGTGCATTTCTAAGAATTTTTCCATTATTTCCAGGTTGTCCATTTTATTGTCATAGAGTTGCTTGTAGTAATCTCTCATGATCTTTTGTATTTCTGCAGTGTCAGTTGTTACTTCTCCGTTTTCATTTCTAATTCTATTGATTTGAGTCTTCTCCCTTTTTTTCTTGATGAGTCTGGCTAATGGTTTATCAATTTTGATTATCTTCTCAAAGAACCAGCTTTTAGTTTTATTGATCTTTGCTATCGTTTCCTTCATTTCTTTTTCATTTATTTCTGATCTGATCTTTATGATTTCTTTCCTTCTGCTAACTTTGGGGATTTTTTGTTCTTCTTTCTCTAATTGCTTTAGGTACAAGGTTAGGTTGTTTATTCGAGATGTTTCTTGTTTCTTAAGGTTGGATTGTATTGCTGTTAACTTCCCTCCTAGAACTACTTTTGCTGCATCCCATAGGTATTGGGTCGTCGTGTCTCCATTTTCATTTATTTCTAGGTATTTTTTATTTCCTCTTTGATTTATTCAGTGATCACTTCATTATTAAGTAGTGTATTGTTTAGCCTCCATGTGTTTGTATTTTTTTACAGATCTTTTCCTGTAATTGATATCTAATCTCATAGCGTTGTGGTCAGAAAAGATACTTGATACAATTTCAATTTTCTTAAATTTACTAAGGCTTGATTTGTGACCCAAGATATGATCTATCCTGGAGAATGTTCCATGAGCACTTGAGAAAAATGTGTATTCTGCTGTTTTTGGATGGAATGTCCTATAAATATCAATTAAGTCCATCTTGTTTAATGTATCATTTAAAGCTTGTGTTTCCTTATTTATTTTCATTTTGGATGATCTGTCCATTGGTGAAAGTGGGGTGTTAAACTCCCCTACTATGAATGTGTTACTGTCGATTTCCCCTTTTATGGCTGTTAGTATTTGCCTTATGTATTGAGGTGCTCCTGTGTTGGGTGCATAAATATTTACAATTGTTATATCTTCTTCTTGGATTGATCCCTTAATCATTATGTAGTGTCCTTCTTTGTCTCTTCTTATAGTCTTTATTTTAAAGTCTATTTTGTCTGATATGAGAATTGCTACTCCAGCTTTCTTTTGGTTTCCATTTGCATGAAATATCTTTTTCCATCCCCTTATTTTCAGTCTGTATGTGTCTGTAGGTCTGAAGTGGGTCTCTTGTAGACAGCAAATATATGGGTCTTATTTTTGTATCCTTTCAGCTAACCTGTGTCTTTTGGTGGGACCAGTTAGTCCATTTACATTTAAGGTAATTATCGATAGGTATGTTCCTATTCCCATTTTCTAAATTGTTTTGGGTTCGTTATTTTAGGTCTTTTCCTTCTCTTGTGTTTCTTGCCTAGAGAAGTTCCTTTAGCAGTTGTTGTAAAGTCTGTTTGGTGGTGCTGAACTCTCTCAGGTTTTTCTTGTCTGTAAAGGTTTTAATTTCTCCATCAAATCTGAATGAGATCCTTGCTGGGTAGAGTAATCTTGGTTGTAGGTTTTTCTCCTTCATCACTTTAAATATGTCCTGCCACTCCCTTCTGGCTTGCAGAGTTTCTGCTGAAAGATCAGCTGTTAACCTTATGGGGTTCCCCTTGTGTGTTATTTGTTGTTTTTCCCTTGCTGCTTTTAATATGTTTTCTTTGTATTTAGTTTTTGACAGTTTGATTAATATGTGTCTTGGTGTATTTCTCTTTGGATTTATCCTGTATGGGACTCTCTGTGGTTCCTGGACTTTATTAACTATTTCCTTTCCCATATTAGGGAAGTTTTCAACTATAATCTCTTCAAATATTTTCTCAGTCCCTTTTTCTCTTCTTCTTCTGGAACCTCTGTAATTCGAATGTTGGTGTGTTTAATGTTGTCCCAGAGAGCTCTGAGACTGTCCTCCATTCTTTTCATTCTTTTTTCTTTATTCTGCTCTGCAGTAGTTATTTCCACTATTTTAACTTCCAGGTCACTTATCCGTTCTTCTGCCTCAGTTATTCTGCTCTTGATCCCATCTAGAGTATTTTTAATTTCATTTATTGTGTTGTTCATCATTGTTTGTTTCATCTTTAGTTCTTCTAGGTCCTTGTTAAATGTTTCTTGCATTTTGTCCATTCTGTTTCCAAGATTTTGGATCATCTTTACTATCATTATTCTGAATTCTTTTTCAGGTAGACTGCCTATTTCCTCTTCATTTGTTAGGTCTGGTGGGTTTTTGCCTTGCTCCCTCATCTGCTGTGTGTTTTTCTGTCTTCTCATTTTGCTTAGCTTACTGTGTTTGGGGTCTCCTTTTTGCAGGCTGCAGGTTCGTAGTTTCCGTTGTTTTTGGTGTCTGTCCCCAGTGGTTAAGGTTGGTTCAGTGGGTTGTGTAGGCTTTCTGGTTGAGGCGACTAGTGCCTGTGTTCTGGTGGATGAGGCTGGATCTTGTCTTTCTGGTGGGTGGGTCCACATCTGGTGGTGTGTTTTGGGGTGTCTGTGGCCTTATTATGATTTTAGGCAGCCTCTCTGCTAATGGGTGGGGTTGTGTTCCTGTCTTGCTACTTGTTTGGCATAGTATGTCCAGCACTGTAGCTTGCTGGTCGTTGAGTGAAGCTGGGTGCTGGTGTTGAGACGGAGATCTCTGGGAGATTTTTGCCGCTTGTTATTGTGTGGAGCTGGGAGGTCTCTTGTGGGCTAGTGTCCTGAAGTTGGCTCTCCGACCTCAGAGGCACAGCAGTGACTCCTGGCTGCAGCACCGAGAGCCTTTCATCCACATGGCTCAGAGTAAAAGGGAGAAAAATTGGAAAGAAAGAATTAGTAGAAGAAGAAAGAAAGAAAAAAAGAAAGAAAAGGAGGAAGAAAGAAAGAAAGGAGGGAGGGAGGAAGGAAGGGAGGAAGGAGGGAAGGAAGGAAAAAAAAGAAAAGATAAAGTAAAATAAAATAAAGTAAGATAAAATATAATAAAGTTATTAAAATTTAAAAAATTAAGAAAAAAAGGTCGGATAGAACCCTAGGACAAATGGTGGAAGCAAAGCTATACAGACAAATACTCACAGAGAAGCATACACATACACACTCACAAAAAGAGGAAAAGGGGAAAAAATCATAAATCTTGCTCTCAAAGTCCACCTCCTCAATTTGGGATGATTCGTTGTCTAAAGGAGGGAAGGAAGGAAAGAAAGAAGATAAAGTAAAATATAATAAAGTTATTAAAATAAAAAATAATTATTAAGAAAAAAAATTAAAAACAAAAAACGGACGGATAGAACCCTAGGGCAAATGGTGGAAGCAAAGCTATACAGACAAAATCTCACACAGAACCATACACATTCACAAAAAGAGGAAAAGGGGAAAAAATCGTAAATCTTGCTCTCAAAGTCCACTTCCTCAATTTGGGATGATTCGTTGTCTATTCATGTATTCCACAGATGCAGAGTACATCAGGTTGATTGTGGAGCTTTAATCCGCTGCTTCTGAGGCTGCAAGGGGAGATTTCCCTTTCTTTTCTTTGTTCTCACAGCTCCCAGGGGCTCCGCTTTGGGTTTGGCCCCGCCTCTGCGTGTAGGTCGCCGGAGGGCGTCTGTTTTCGCTCACACAGGACGGGGTTAAGGAGCCGCTGATTCGGGGGCTCTTGCTTCACTCAGGCCGGGGGGAAGGGAGGGGCACGGAGTGCGGGGTGAGCCTGTGGCGGCAGAATCCGGCGTGACGTACCAGCCTGATGTGCGCTGTGCGTTCTCCCGGGGGAGTTGTCCCTGGATCCCGGGACCCTGGCAGTGGCGGGCTGCCCAGGCTCCCCGGAAGGGGGGTGTGGATAGTGACCTGTGCTCGCACACAGGCTTGTTGGTGGCGGCAGCAGCAGCCTTAGCGTCTCATGCCCGTCTCTGGTGTCCGCGCTTTTAGCCGCGGCTCGCGCCTGTCTCTGGAGCTTCTTTAAGCAGCGCTCTTAATCCCCTCTCCTCGCGCACCAGGAAACAAAGAGGGAAGAAAAAGTCTCTTGCCTCTTTGGCAGGTTCAGACTTTTCCCCAGACTCCCTCCCGGCCAAATGTGGCGCACTAACGCCCTGCAGGCTGTATTCACGCCACCAACCCCATTCCTCTCCCGGAGCTCCGACCGAAGCCCCAGCCTCAACTCCCAGCCCCACCTGCCCCGGCAAGTGAGCAGACAAGCCTCTCGGGCTGGTGAATGCTGGTCGGCACCGATCCTCTGTGCGGGAATCTCCCGGCTTTGCCCACCGCACCCCTGTTGCTGTGCTCTTATCCGCGGCTCCGAAGTGCCCCGCTCTGCCACCTGCAGTCTCCGCCCACGAAGGGGCTTCCTAGTGTGTGGAAACCTTTCCTCCTTCTCGGCTCCCTCCCACTGGTGCAGGTGCCGTCCGTAACCTTTTGTCTCTGTTTATTCTTTTTTCTTTTGCCCTACCCAGGTACGTGGGGGGTTTCTTGCCTTTTGGGAGGTCTGAGGTCTTCTGCCAGCGTTCAGTAGGTGTTCTGTAGGAGTTGTTCCACGTGTAGATGTATTTCTGGAGTATCTGTGGGGAGGAAGGTGATCTCCGCTGCTTTTTTTTTTTACTAACTTTGAGCTGTGTTCTTCTTTTTCTAAGTCCTTTGTGTGTATGGTTGCATTGTTCATTGAGATTTTTATTGTTTCCTGTGGTAAGCTTGTATCACTGTAAACTTTTAGAACTGCTTTGGCTGTGTCCATAGATTTTGGATTGTTGTGTTTTCATTTTCATTTGTCTCTAGGTATTTTTTTATTTCCTCTTTGATATCTTCAGTGATCCACTGTTTGTTTAGTAGCATATTGCTTAGCCTCCACGTTTGTGTTTTTGCAGTTTTTTTTCTTATAGTTGATTTGTAGTCTCATAGCATTGTGTTTGTAAATGATACTTTATATGATTTCAGTTTTCTTAAGTTTACTGTGGATTGTTTTGAGGCCTAGCATGTGATCTCTCCTGGAGAAAGTTCCATGTGCACTTCAGAAGGAAGTGTATTTGGTTACTTTTGGATGGAATGTTTTTTATATATATATATATATACACACACACACACACACACACACACACACACACACACACACACACATAAAATCCATCTGGTATAATATGTCATTTAAGGCCATTGTTTCCTTATTGATTTTGGCTGAATGACCTGTCCATTGATATAAATGGGGTTTTAAATTTCCCTACTATTATTGTGTTACTGTCAATTTCTCCCTCTATGTCAGTTAATACTTGCTTTATGTATTTAGTTGCTCCTATTTTGGGTGGATATATATTTACAATTGTTATATCTTTTTGGATTGACCCCTTGATCATTATGTAATGTACTTCTTCGTCTCTTTTTAACAGTCCTTATTTTAAAGTCTAATTTGTCTAATATAAGTATTGCTACCCTGGTCCTCTTTTTTTTTTTCTTTTTTAATCTTTTTTTTTTTTTTTTTTGCGGTACGAGGGCCTCTCACTGTTGTGGCCTCTCCCGTTGCGGAGCACAGGCTCCGGACACGCAGGCTCAGTGGCCATGGTTCACGGGCCCAGCCGCTCCGCGGCATGTGGGATCTTCCCGGACCGGGGCACGAACCCGTGTCCCCTGCATCGGCAGGCGGACTCTCAACCACTGCGCCACCAGGGAAGCCCCCCTGGTCCTCTTTTGATATCCATTTGTATGGACTACATTTTTCCATCTCTCTACTTTCAGTTTGTGTCTTTAGATCTGAAACGTGTCTCTTGTAGGCAACATTTTATACAGATATTGTTTTTGTATCCATTCAGCCACTCTATGTCTTTTGCTTGGAGCATTTAGTCCATTTACATTTAATATAATTATTGATATGTATGTTCTTATTGCCATTTTGTTAATTGTTTGGGGGTTGTTTTTTAGGTCTTTCTTGTTCCTTTCTTCTTTTTGTTCTCTTCACTTGTGATTTGATGGATATCTTTAGTGTTATGTTTGGAGTCCTTTTACTTTTGTGTCCATGTGTGTCTCTATTACAGATTTTTAGTTTGTGGTTACCATCAGTCTTATACATACCCATATATATATATATATATATATACCCATGTATATATATATATATATACCCATATATATATATATATAGTTATTTTATGTTGCTGATCTCTTCATTTCAGTGCATTTTCACAACCTGCATTTATACTACCCACCCCTCATGATTACTGCCTTGATACCATATTTTATACATAACTGTTTTGTGTGACCCTTAACTGCTTATTATCTATAGATGATTTTACTACATTTCTCTTTTAACCTTCCTACTAGATTTGTGCATGGATGATTTCCTACCTTTACTATATGTTCACCTTTACCAATCAGTTTTTTTCCTCTTATAATTTTCATGTTTTTTGCTTAGAGAATTTCCTTTAACATTTCTTATAAAGGTGGTTTGGTGGTTCTGAACTCTTTTAGCTTCTGCTTGTTTGTGAAGCTTGTGATCTCTCCATCAAATCTGAAAAAGAACCTTGCTGTTTAGAGTATTCTTGGTTGTAAGTTTTTTTTTTTTTATCACTTTCATCACTTTGAATATATCCTGCCACTCCCTGCTGGCCTGCAGAGTTTATGCTGAAAAGTCAGCTGTTAGCCAAATGGGAGTTCCCTTGTGCTGCTTTTCTCTTGCTACTTTTAACATTCTTACTTTAATTTTTGCCATTTTTATTACAATGTGTCTTCATGCTTTCCTCTGTGGGTAATCCTGTATGGGACATTCTGTGCTTCCCAAACTTGGGTGTCTCTTTCCTATCCCAGGTTAGGGAACTTATCACCTATTATGTCTTCAGTTATATTCACAGCCCCTTTTTCTCTCTCTCCTTCTTCTGGGTCCCCTATGATGCAAATATTAGTGCACTTGTTGTTGTCCCAGAGGTCTATTAAGCTGTCCTCATTTCTTTTCCTTCTTTTTTCTCTTCAGCATCAGTGGTTTCCACTACTCTGCCTTCCAGCTCACTGCTTCATTCCTCTATATCATTTAGTCTACTGTTGCTTTCTTCTAGTTTGTTTTTCATTTCAGTTATTTTATTCTTCATCTTTGATTGATTGTTCTTTATAGTCTCTAAATTTTTGTTGAAAATTTCTGGCTTCTTTTTGCATCCATTCTTCTCCCGAGTTTTTGATCATCTTTATGATCACTACTCTGAATTCTTTCTTGGGTAGATTGCCTATCTCCACTTCACTAACTTCTTCTTTTGGGGTTTTATCTTGTTCCTGTTTTTGGAACATGTTCCTCTGTCACCTAGTTTTCCCTAATTTGCTGTTTATATTTTTATGTATCTCACAGGTTGGCTATGTTTTTTTCCCAGTGTTGGAGAACTGGCTTTTTGCAGGAGACCTCCTATATGTCCCAGCAGTGCACTTTCCTCTCAACACCGGAGCTTTATGCTCTAGAGGTTTCCCCTGTGAGGGCTCCATGGGTCTTTCTGTTGTGGTGGGCTCATTATGTGGGTGGTCTGGTAGGCTTGGTTGGCCCCTGGTCTGGTTGGTTGCTGGGTCCTGCCTTGTGTAGAGGCTTGTGGCTAGCTACTCTGTTAGGACTGTATCAGGAGGTGGCTTACTGCAGAACCATGGGGGTACCCAGGGCTAGTGCTGCATTACTGGTGGGTGGAGTCAGTGTCCAGGAAACCCCAGGGCTGTTGCTCGACTTCTGTGGGTGAGACCACATCCTGGAGTCTGGTTACAGGTCCCAGGGGTCCCAGAACTTGTGTTGGATCATTGGTGGGTGGGGCTGCTTTCTGACACAGTTGGCTGAAGGGCCTGGGGTATCTTGAACCTTCTGTTGAAATGCTGGTGCTTGGCACCAGGGCCCAGGTGGTCCCAAGGAAGGATCTGGCCTGCTAGTGGGTGAGCTATGTCTGGAGGTGTGGGGCTGCGGTTTTCTTATGGCTGGGGTCTGCCCACTGGTGGGTGAAGCTGGGCTTGAGGCTACAGCAAGCTTGCTGGTGGGTGGCCTAGGACCCAGCCAGTCCCGGGGCATGGTCTGCCCACCTGGTGGGTGGACCAGATCCACAGACTGCAGGACTGTGGTTTTCTTGTGGCTGGTGTCCACCCTCGATAGGGAAGCTGGTCCTGAGGCTAGAGCAAGCTCTGTAGAGGGTGTAGCTCGGACCCATGGAATTCTGGGGATGGTGCCTGCCCACTCGTGGTTGGAGCTGGGTCTCAGATTCTCCGGCTGGAGGGCCCTCAGAGTCTCAGGTTTAGTGCCTGTGCACTGGAGCATGGGAACATGTCTTGGGCCCTCTGATGGGCAGGACCATGTCTTGGGCCCTCTGATGGGCAGAACCATGTCCGGAGGTGATTGTGAGCTCACAGTCCTAAGGCAGTCTTTCTGCCAGTGGGTGGGGCTGTGTCTGTGCCGTATTAGTTGCTTGTCCTGAGGCGTACCAGCACCAGCTCTTATAGGCTCTTTGGTCTGGGCAGGGCTGGGTATTCGGGCTATAAGCTAGAGGGAGGGTTCCAGGTTGGCATTAGCCAGCACCACTGTCCACGTGGTAGAACGAGCTCCTCAAAAGGGCTGTTGCCAGTGTCTGTGTCCCCAGGGTGAGCTCCAGTTATCGCCTGCCTCTCCAGGAAGCTCTGCATAATCAACAAGTAGGTCTGACCCAGGCTCCTATCATATTACTGCTTCTTCCCTGGGTCCCACAGCATGTGCGATTTTTGTGTGTGCCCATTAAGAGTGAAGCCTCTATTTCCCCTAACCCTCTGGAACTCCTGAAATTAAGCCCCACTAGCCTTCAAAGCCAAATGCTCTGGGGGCTGGTTTTCTTGGTGCAGGACCCCATGCTGAGGAGCCCAATGTGGGGCTTGGACCTCTCTCTTTTTTTTTTTTTAATTTTTGAATTTTTTTTTTATACAGCAGTTTCTTATTAGTCATCAATTTTATACACATCAGTGTATACTTCTCAATCCCAATCGCCCAATTCATCACACCACCACCCCCACCCCCCGCCGCTTTTCCCCCTTGGTGTCCATACGTTTGTTCTCTACATCTGTGTCTCTGTTTCCACCCTGCAAACCAGTTCATCTGTACCATTTTTCTAGATTCCACATATATGCGTTAATATACGATGTTTTTCTCTTTCTGACTTACTTCACTCTGTATGACAGTCTCTAGATCCATCCACGTCTCAACAAATGACCCAATTTCGTTCCTTTTTATGGCTGAGTAATATTCCATTGTATATATGTACCACATCTTCTTTATCCATTCATCTTTCGGTGGACATTTAGGTTGCTTCCATGACCTGGCTATTGTAAATAGTGCTGCAATGAACATTGGGTGCATGTGTCTTTTTGAATTATGGTTTTTTCTGGGTATATGCCCAGGAGTGAGATTGCTGGATCATATGGTAATTCTATTTTTAGTTTTTTAAGGAACCTCCATACTGTTCTCCATAGTGGTTGTATCAATTTACATTCCCACCAACAGTGCAAGAGGGTTCCCTTTTCTCCACACCCTCTCCAGCAATTGTTGTTTGTAGATTTTATGATGATGCCCATTCTAACTGGTGTCAGGAGAGACCTCATTGTAGTTTTGATTTGCATTTCTCTAATAATTAGTGATGTTGAGCAGCTTTTCATGTGCTTCTTGCCCATCTGTATGTCTTCTTTGGAGAAATGTCTATTTAGGTCTTCTTCCCATTTTTCGATTGGGTTGTTTGTTTTTTTTAATATTGAGCTGCATGAGCTGTTTATATATTTTGGAGATTAATCCTTTATCCGGAGCTTCCCTGGTGGTGCAGTAGTTGAGAGTCCGCCTGCCGATGCAGGGGACACGAGTTCGTGCCCCTGTCCGGGAAGATCCCACATGCCGCGGAGCAGCTGGGCCCATGAGCTGCTGAGCCTGCATGTCCAGAGCCTGTGGTCCGCAATGGGAGGGGCCACAACAGTGAGAGGCCTGCTTACCGCAAAAAAAAAAAATCCTTTGTCCGTTGATTCATTTGCAAATATTTTCTCCCATTCTGAGGGTTGTCTTTTTGTCTTGTTTATGGTTCCTTTGCTGTGCAGAAGCTTTGAAGTTTCATTAGGTCCCATTTGTATATTTTTGTTTTTATTTCCATTACTCTAGGAGGTGGATCAAAAATGATCTTCCTGTGATTTATGTCAAAGAGTGTTCTTCCTGTGTTTTCCTCTGAGAGTTTTATAGTGTCTGGTCGTACATTTAGGTCTCGAATCCATTTTGAGTTTATTTTTGTGTATGATGTTAGGGACTGTTCTGATTTCATTCTCTTACATGTAGCTGTCCAGTTTTCCCAGCACCACTAATTGAAGAGACTGCCTTTTCTCCGTTGTATATCCTTGCCTCCTTTGTCATAGATTAGTTGACCAAAGGTGCGTGGGTATATCTCTGGGCTTTCAATCTTGTTCCATTGATCTATGTTTCTGTTTTTGTGCCAGTACCATATTGTCTTGATTACTGTAGCTTTGTAGTATAGTCTGAAGTCAGGGAGTCTGATTCCTCCAGCTCCTTTTTTTCCCCTCAAGACTGCTTTGGCTATTCGGGGTCTTTTGTGTCTCCATACAAATTTTAAGATTTTTTTGTTCTAGTTCTGTAAAAAATGCCATTGATAATTTGATAGGAATTGCATTGAATCTGTAGATTCCTTTGGGTAGTATAGTCATTTTCACAATATTGATTCTTCCAGTCCAAGAACGTAGTATATCTCTCCATCTGTTGGTATCATCTTTAATTTCTTTCATCAGTGTCTTATAGTTTTCTGCATGCAGGTCTTTTGTCTCCCTAGGTAGGTGTATTCCTAGGTATTTTATTCTTTTTGTTGCAGTGGTAAATGGGGGTGTTTCCTTAATTTCTCTTTCAGATTTTTCATCATAAGTGTATAGGAATGCAAGAGATTTCTGTGCATTAATTTTGTATCCTGCAACTTTACCAAATTCATTGATTAGCTCTAGTAGTTTTCTGGTGGCATCTTTAGGATTCTCTATCTATAGTATCATGTCATCTGCAAACGGTGACAGTTTTACTTCTTCTTTTCCAATTTGTATTCCTTTTATTTCTTTTTCTTCTCTGATTGCCGTGGCTAGGCCTTCCAAAACTATGTTGAATAATAGTGGTGAGAGTGGACATCCTTGTCTTGTTCCTGATCTTAGAGGAAATGCTTTCAGTTTTTCACCTTTGAGAATGATGTTTGCTGTGGGTTTGTCGTATATGGCCTTTATTATGTTGAAGTAGGTTCCCTCTATGCCCACTTCCTGGAGAGTTTTTATTATAAATCGATGTTGAATTTTGTCAAAAGCTTTCTCTGCATCTATTGAGATGATCATATGGTTTTTAATCTTCAGTTTGTTAATATGGTGTATCACATTGATTGATTTGCATATATTGAAGAATCCTTGCATCCCTGGGATAAATCCCACTTGATCATGGTATATGATCCTTTTAATGTGTTGTTGGATTCTGTTTGCTAGTATTTTGTTGAGGATTTTTGCATCTATGTTCATCAGTGATATTGGTCTGTAATTTTCTTTTTTTATAGTACCTTTGTCTGGTTTTGGTACCAGGGTGATGGTGGCCTCATAGAATGTGTTTGGGAGTGTTCCTTCCTCCACAATTTTTTGGAAGAGTTTGAGAAGGATGGGTGTTAGCTCTTCTCTAAATGTTTGATAGAATTCACCTGTGAAGCCATCTGCTCCTGGACTTTTGTTTCTTGGAAGATTTTTAATCACAGTTTCAATTTCATTACTTATAATTAGTCTTTTCATGTTTTCTATTTCCTCCTGGTTCAGTCTTGGATAGTTATACCTTTCGAAGAATTTGTCCATTTCTTCCAGGTTGTCCATGTTATTGGCATAGAGTTGCTTGTAGTAGTAGTCTTAGGGTGCTTTGTTTTTCTGTGGTGTCTCTTGTAGCTTCTCCTTTTTCATTTCTAATTTTATTGATTTGAGTCCTCTCCCTTGTTTTCTTGATGACTCTGGCTAATGGTTTATCAATTTTGTTTATCTTCTCGAAGAACCAGCTTCTAGTTTTATTGAGCTTTGCTCTTGTTTTCTTTGTTTCTATTTCATTTATTTTTGCTCTGATCTTTATGATTTCTTTCCACTAACTTTGGATTTTGTTTGTTCTTCTTTCTCTAATTCCTTTAGGTGTAAGGTTAGGTTGTTTATTTGAGATGTTTCTTGTTTCTTGAAGTAGGATTGTATTGCTATAAACTTCCCTCTTAGAACTGCTTTTGCTGCATCCCATAGGTTTTGGATCATCGTGTTTTCATTGTCATTTGTCTCTAGGTATTTTTTGATTTCCTCTTTGATTTCTTCAGTGATCTCTTGGTTATTTAGTAACGTATTGTTTAGCCTCCATGTGTTTGTGTTTTTTACGTTTTTTTCTCTGTAATTCATTTCTAATCTCATAGCGTGTGGTCAGAAAGGATGCTTGATATGATTTCAATTTTCTTAAATTTACTGAGGCTTGATTTGTGACTCAAGATGTGATCTATCCTGGAGAATGTTCTGTGCGCACTTGAGAAGAAAGTGTAATCTGCTGTTTTTGGATGGAATGTCCTATAAATATCAATTAAATCTCTCTGGTCTGTTATGTCATTTAAAGCTTCTGTTTCCTTATTTATTTTCATTTTAGATGATCTGTCCATTGGTGTAAGTGAGGTGTTAAAATCGCCCACTCTTACTGTGTTACTGTCGATTTCCTCTTTTATAGCTGTTAGCAGTTGCCTTATGTATTGAGGTGCTCCTATGTTGGGTGCATATATATTTATAATTGTTATATCTTCTTCTTGGATTGATCCCCTGATCATTATGTAGTGTCCTTCCTTGTCTCTGTAATATTCTTTATTTTAAAGTCTATTTTATCTGATATGAGTATTGCTATTCCAACATTCTTCTGAATTCCATTTGCATGGAATATCTTTTTCCATCCCCTCACTTTCATTCTCAAGGTGTCCCTAGGTCTGAAGTGGGTCTCTTACAGACAGCATATGTATGTGTTTTGTTTCTGTATCCATTACGCAATCCTGTGTCTTTTGGTTGGAGCATTTAATCCATTCACGTTTAGGGTAATTATTGATATGTATGTTCCTATGACCATTTATTGTTTTGGGTTTGTTTTTGTAGGTCCTTTTTTCTCTTGTGTTTCCCATTTAGAGAAGTTGCTTTAGCATTTGTTGTAGAAATGGTTTGGTGGTGCTGAATTCTCTTAGCTTTTGCTTGTGTGTAAAGCTTTTGATTTCCCCATTGAATCTGAATAAGATCCTTGCCAGGTAGAGTAATCTTGGTTGTAGATTCTTCCCTTTCATCACTTTAAGTATTTTGTGCCACTCCCTTCTGGCTTGTAGAGTTTCTGCTGAGAAATCAGCTGTTAACCTTATGGTATTCCCTTTTATGTTATTTGTCATTTTTCCCTTGCTGCTTTTTTTTTTTTTTTTTGCGGTACATGGGCCTCTCACTGTTGTGGCGTCTCCCATTGCGGAGCACAGGCTCCAGACGTGCAGGCTCAGCGGCCATGGCTCATGGGCCTAGCTGCTCCGTGGCATGTGGGATCTTCCCAGACCGGGTCATGAACCCGTGTCCCCTGCATTGGCAGGCGGACTCCCAACCACTGCGCCACCAGGGAAGCCCCTGGTGTATGAACTTTTTAAATTGCTGTTGAATTTGGTTTGACTTTTTGCTGAGAATTTTTGCGTGTATATTCATCAGGCCTATCAGCCTATAGATTTATTTTCTTGTGGTGTTCCTTATCTGGCTTTGATGTCAGAGTAATGCTGTCCTCATAAAAAGAGCTTGGGAGTGTTCCCTCTTCCTCAATTTCTTGGGAAGAGTTTGAGAATGATTGGTGATAATTATTTTTTAATGTTTGGTAGAATTCACCAGTGAAACCATCTGGTTTGGGGCATTTCTTTGTCAGGAAGTTTGTGTTTATTGTTTCAAGCTCCTCATTTATTATTGGTCTGTTCAGACTTTCTCTTCAAGATTGAGTCTTGGTAGTCTTCATGCTTCTGGGAATTTAATTATTTATTATAACTTATCTAATTTGTTGGTATGTAATTGTTAATAATATACTCTTATGTTCCTTTGTATTTCTTTGATGTCTCCTCTTTCATTTATCAGAGTTTTTTGACTTCTCTTTTTTTCCCTTTGTTAATCTAGCTAAAAGTTTGTAAATTGGCTTCATTTTTTTTTCTTTTTCATTTTTTTTTATTTACTTATTTTTTGGGGGGCTGCGTTGGGTCTTTGTTGCTGCACACAGGCTTTCCCTAGTTTCAGTGAGTGGGGGCTTCTCGTTGTGGAGCATGGGCTTTAGAGCACAGGCTCAGTAGTTGTGGTGCATGGGCTTAGTTGCTCCACGGCATGTAGGATCTTCCCGGACCAGGGCTCGAACTTGTGTCCCCTGCACTGGCAGGTGGATTCTTAACCACTGTGCCACCAGGGAAGCCCAAGGCTTTATTTTTTAAAACACCAACTCTTGGCTTGATGTTTTTCTTTTTTTTTCTAGTCTTACTCCATTATTTATTCTCTAATCTTTGCTCTTTCCTTTCTTCTCCTAATTTTGTGTGGAATTCTTTTTTTATACTTCCTTAATGTATAAAGTTACGTGGCTTTTCTTTTGAAAACTTTCATTTTTTTTAATGTAGACACATAAGAACTACTTTTGGTGTACTCTCTAAATTGTGGTATTTTGTATTTTTATTTTTCTCAAGATACTAATTTCTTTTGATTTCTAATTTGACCCATTGGTTATTTGGAGTGTGTTGTTTAATTTCCATGTATTTGTGAATTTTTCAGGCTTTTCTCCTATTGAGTTCTACTTCCATATCATTTTGATTGGAAAGCTCTGAGGTATGATTTTAATGTTAAATGTGTTAAGGTTAGCTTTGTGTCCCAGGAGTGATGTATCCTGGAGAATGTTTTATTTGTCCTTGAGAAGAATGTGTTTTATGGTGTCCTTGAATGGAATGTTCTGTATATATCTGTTAGGTTTACTTTTCTAAAGTGTTAAGCAGGTCAATGTTTTCTCATTAATTTTCTGTCTGGATGCTGTATCCACGTTTATATGTGGGGTATTGCAGTACCCTACTATTATTTTATTGCTTTTTCTACATGTAGTATTTGTTAATGTTTGCTTTAAATATTTACATGCTCCAGTACTGGGTGCTTATATATTTATACTTATAATAGTCTCTTGATAATTTGACCCCTTGATCACTGTATAGTAATGTTCTTTGTCTCCTGTGACTGATTTTGATTGAAAATATGTATTATATCATATACGTATAGTTACTCCTGCTCTCTTTTGGTTGCCATTTGTATGAATTACCTTTTTACATCCTCTCACATCCTTTATATGTCCTTAAAGTTAAAGAGAGTCTCTTGTATACAGCATATTGTAGGTTCTATTTTTAAATTAATTCAACCACTTTCTGTCATTATTTTTAGAGAACTTAGTCCCTTAATGTTTAACTTAATTGTTGATAAGGGCTTACAATTACCCTTTCATTGCTTTCTCTGTTATTGTTGTTGTTCCTTTGTATTTTTTTGATGTGCTATGAATTAATTCTTTATCTGTTGTGCAATTACAATAGATTTTTCTTTGTAGTTCCCATGAAACTTAAATATCTTGTAAAATATATTTAAATTAATAATAACTAATCTTTAATTTCAGTAAAAACTCATTATTTTACATACATTATATCTATTCTCATTATTTTATGTAAAAAATAAATTATCTATCCCCAGAAAAACATTTTTATATATACAGACATATATATACACAAATATACATACATATATATACATATACACACATATATGTGTATTGGTATATTTTTTCTCTATATATAAGATTTATTATTATATTGAAGGAAATAGTTTGATTTTCCTTTTCTTCAACTCTATATTATCTTTGTAAGGAGTTCATGATAATTTTATTCATATAGGCTTTTCATGTGTTGTTAGATTTATTTTTATTTTATTTTATACTTTTAAAATTGCAGCCTACCTTTTAATATGCCTTGTAACTGCTTGGAATGTGTCTACATGAACTGTGTACTATATGCTTATGTTATAGTCTTTACGATATTTTATTGTCTTATTTTCTGAAACAATAATCCATTGATTCTTTGGGCTTACTAAATATATATCCATATGCTCTGCAAATCGAGATGATTTTAATCCTTCTTTTCCAAAGGTAATTTTTTGACTAATTCATCAAAGTGTTAAGTAAGTTAGGTATTCATATCTCCTGTTGATTTTTCAGACAGAGGAAATTAATCTGTTATTTCTCTATAGGTTACCTAGTGTTGGGGGTATGTGATATTTCTTTCAGTACATATGTATTAATATCTTCTTTACTTTTTAAATTATTACCTGTAGAATTCTACCATGCTACTTTCTTTGTATCTATCAAGTTGATCACATGCCTATCATAAATTTATAAGCTGAGTAGTTAATATATTTCCTAACAACCAAAACATTGGAGTCCTGGTGTAGGATTCACTTAATCTTGGTATAACTTTTTTTTTCTAAGTTAGGTTTATTAAGCTGTTATTCATCTTTTGCTTTAAGTTTTATTGAGATATAATTGACATACAGCACTGCATGTTTCAGGTGTACAGCATAATGATTTGACATACATACATCATGAAATGATTATCACCTAAAATGATTATCACAATCAGTTTAGTGAAAATTCATCATCTCACATAGGTAAAAAATTAAAGAAATAGCAAAAAAATGTGATAACTCTTAGGATATACTCTCTTAACAACTTTCATATAACATAAAGCAGTGTTAATTATGTTTATCATGTTGTACATTAAATCCCTAGTACCTATTATCTTACAACTGGAAGTTTGTACCTTTTGACTACTTTCATCCAGTTCCCCCTCCACCCACACGCTGCCTCTGGTAACCTAAAATCTTTTTTTCTGTGACTTTATTTGTTTGTTCTTGAACTATAATTGACCTACAATACTGGTAGTTCCAGTTGTCCAACATAGTAATTTGATATTTCTGTACATTTAAAAATTATCAACACAGTAAAGTGTGTTTATGATATGTCACCGTACAAACATATTACTTAGTTATTGACTATATTTCCCAAATTATACCATCTCATACCTGAGACAGGTTTATTTTGCATCTGGAAGTTAGTACCTCTTAATCCCCCTCACCTATTTTTTCCTCCTCGCACTCCCCTCTCCTCTGGCAACCACCTGTTTTTCTCTGTATTTTCAAAACTGTTTCTGTTTTGTTACATGTTCATTTGTTTTGTTTTTTAGATTATTCAAATAATTGAAATCATACAGTACTTGTCTTTCTCTGTCTGACTTAGCATGGTATCTTCTATGTCTATTCATGTTCGCTCAAATGGCAAGATGTCATTCTTTTCTTTGGCTGAGTAATATTCCATTTTGTGTGTGTGTGTGTGTGTGTGTGTGTGTGTGTGTGTGTGTACGTAGATGCACAGACATCACTTCTTCTTTATCCATTAATTGATGGATACTTGGGTTGCTTCTATATCCTGGCTATAATAAATAATGCTGCAGTGAATATAGGGGTGCTTATATATTTTCTAATTAGTGTTTTCTTTTTCTTCAGATAAATACACAGAAGTGGAATTGCTGGAACATATAGTAGACCTGTTTTTAATTTTTTTGAGAAATAGCCATACTTTTATCCATAGTGGATACACCAATTTACTTTTCACAAACAGGGCACGATGGTTACCTTATCTCCACATTGTTGTCTATATTTGTTATTTGTTGTCTTTTTGATAATACAGTATTCTGGAAACTGTGACATGATGTCTGATTGTTGTTTTGATTTGCATTTCACTGATGATTAGTGATGTTGAGCATCTTTTCATGTGCCTGTTGATCCCCTGTATGTCTTTGGAAAATTGTCTCTTCAGATCCTCTGCTCATTTTTTAACTGGGTGCTTTGTTCTTTTACTCTTGAGTTTTATGAGTTCCTGGTATATTTGGGGTATTAACCCTTTATCAGATATACAGTTTACAAATGTATTCTCCCTTTCAGTAGATGGCATTTTCGTTTTGTTGATAACATCCTTCCCTATGCAGAGCTTTTTGGTTTAATGTAGTTCCATTTGTTTATTTTTGTTGTTGCTTCTCTTGCCATAGGAGATATATCCAAACAAATACTTTTTTTTTTTTTTTTTTTTGCGGTACGCGGGCCTCTCACTGTTGTGGCCTCTCCTGTTGCGGAGCACAGGCTCCAGATGTGCAGGCTCAGCGACCATGGCTCACGGGCCCAGCCGCTCCGCGGCATGTGGGATCTTCCCGGACCGGGGCACGAACCCGTGTCCCCTGCATCAGCAGGCAGACTCTCAACCACTGCGCCACCAGGGAAGCCCCAAACAAATATTACTAAGACTGATGGCAAAGAGTGTACCGCCTATGGTTTCTTCTAGAAAATTTATGGTTTCAGTTCTTACATCTAAGTCTTAATTCATTTTGAATTTATTTTTGTGCATGTTAAGGGAGACTAGTCCAGTTTGATTCTTTTGTAGGTAGCTTTCTAGTTTTCCCAGCACCATTTATTGAAGAGGCTGTCTTTTTCCCATCATATATTCTTGCCTCCTTTGATGTAGATAATTTATTGGTTCATTTCTGGAATCTTGATTCTGTTACATTGATCTATTTGTCCATTTTTGTGCCAGTACCATAGTGTTTTGATGACTGTAGCTTGGTAGTGTAATCTGATATCAGGAAACATTATGCCTCCAGCTTTGCTTTTCTTTTCAAAATTATTTTGGCTATTTGGGGTCTTTTGTGTGTTCATATAAATTTGAGAATTATTTGATCTAGTTCTGTGAAGCATGTCATAGATATTTTTATAAGGATTGTGTTGAATCTATAGATTGCTTTGGGTAGTGTGGAAATTTTAACATTAATTCTTCCAATCCGTGAACACAGTATATCCTTACATCTGTTTGTGTCTTCAATTTTTATAAGTCTGTTATAGTTTTCTTTTTTTAATTTTATTGAAATATTGTTGATTTACAAGTTGTGTTAATTTCTGCTGTACAGCAATGTGACTCAGTTATATATATATAATATATATAATATATATATATATTCTTTTCCATTATGGTTTATCACAGGATATTTAATATATTTCCCCATGCTATACAGTAGGAACTTGTTCATCTATCCTATATCTACTAGTTTGCATCTGCTAACTCCAAACTCCCAATCTTTCCCTCCCCAACCCTGACACCCCCTTGGCAACCACAGGTCTTTTCTCTATGTCTGTGAGTCTGTTTCTGTTTCGTGGATATTTTCATTTGTGTCGTATTTGAGATTCCACATATACGTGATATCATATGGTATTTGTCTGACTTACTTCATTTAGTATGATAATCTCTAGGTCCATCCATGTTGCTGCAAATGGCATTATTTTATACTTTTTAATGGCTGAGTAATATTCCACTGTATATATACACATCTTTATCCATTCCTCTGTCGATGGACATTTAGGTTGCTTCTATGTCTTGGCTATTGTAAATGGTGCTGCTGTGAACATAGGAGTGCAGGTATCTTTTCGAATTACAGATTTGTCTGGGTATTTGCCCAGGAGTGGGATTGCTGGGTAACATGGCACCTCTGTTTTTAGTTTTTTGAGGAACCTCCATACTGTTCTCCATAGTGGCTGCACCAGTTTGCATTCCCACCAGCAGTGTAGAAGGGTTCCCTTTTCTCCACACCCTTTCCAACATTTATTACTTGTAGACTTTTTAATGATGACCATTCTGACTGGTGTGTGGTGGTACCTCATTGTACTTTTGATTTGCATTTCTCTAATTAACAATGATGAGCATATTTTCACGTGCTTATTGGCCATGTGTACATCTCCTTTGGAGAAATGCCTTTAGGTCTTCTGCCCATTTTTCATTGGGTTGT
Organism: Lagenorhynchus albirostris; assembly: GCF_949774975.1. Taxonomy (NCBI): domain Eukaryota; kingdom Metazoa; phylum Chordata; class Mammalia; order Artiodactyla; family Delphinidae; genus Lagenorhynchus; species Lagenorhynchus albirostris. Next base: position 157,641,238 of record NC_083095.1, on the reverse strand, counting down.
TTGTTTTTTATTATTGAGTTATATGAGCTGTTTATATATTTTGAAAATTAAGTCCTTGCTGGTTGCATCATTTCCAAATATTTTCCCAGTATGTAGGTTGTCTTTTCATTTTGTTTATGATTTCCCTTGCTGTGCAAAAGCTTGCAAGTTTGATTAGGTCCCATTTGTTTATTTTTACTTTTATTTCTTTTACATTGGGAGACTGACCTAAGAAAACATTGTTATGATATATGTCAGAGAATGTTTTGCCTATGTTCTCTTTTAGGAGGTTTATGGTGTCTTATAGTTAAATCTTTAAGCTATTTTGAATTTATTTTTGTGTATGGTGTGAGGGTGTGTTTTAGCTTCATTGATTTACGTGCAGCTGTCCAACTTTTCCAACACTAATTGCTGAAGAGACTTTTTCCCCATTGTATATTCTTGACTCCTTTGGTGAAGATTAATTGTCCCTAGGTATGCAGGTTTATTTCTGGACTGTATTCTGTTCCATTGATCCATATGTCTGTAGGTTTGTAGTATTGTCTGAAGTCTGGGAGGGTTATGCCTCCTGCTTTGTTCTTTTTCCTCAGCATTACTTTGGCAATTCTGGGTCTTTTATGGATCCATATAAATTTTAGGATTATTTGTTCTAGTTCTATGAAAAATGCCATGGGTAATTTGATAGGAATCGCATTAAATCTGTAGATTGCTTTGGGTAGTATGGCCATTTTAGCAGTATTACTTCTTCCATTCCAAGAGTATGGGATATCTTTCCATTTATTTAAATCATCCTCGGTTTCCTTTGTTAATGTTTTGTAGTTCTCAGCATATAAGTCTTTCACCTTCTTAGTGAGGTTTATTCCTAAGTAGTTTTTTTTTTGATGCGATTTTAAAGGGAATTGTTTGTTTGTATTCCCTTTGTGATACTTCATTGTTAGTGTAAAGAAATGCAACTAATTTCTGTGTGTTAATCTTGTATCCTGCTACCTTGCTGAATTCGTCAATCAGTTCTAGTTGTTTTTTGTGTAGAGCCTTTAGGGTTTTCTATAAGTAGTATCATGTCATCTGTGTATGTGACAATTTTACCTCTTTCCTACCAATTTGAATAGCTTTTATTTCATTTTCTTGTCTGATTGCTGCAGCTAGGACTTCCAGTACTATGTTGAAGGGAACTGGTGAGAGTAGACATCCTTGTCTTTTTCCAGATTTTAGTGGGAAGGCTTTCAGTTTTTCAGTATTATTATAGTGGTAGTGGGTTTATCATAAATAGCTTTTATTATGTTGCAATATGTTCCCTGTATACCGACTCTTGTAAGGATTTTTGTCATGAATGGATATTGAATTTTATTGAATATTTTTCTGCATCTATTGAGATGATCATGTGTTTTTGTCTTTTCTTTTGTTGATGTCATGTATCACATTGATTGATTTGCATATGTTGAAACATCCTTGTGACTCTGGTATGAATCCAGCTTGGTCATGGTGTATGATCTTTTTTATGTGTTGTTGGATTCGGTTTGCTAATTTTTTGTTGAGAATTTTTGCCTCTATATTCATCAAAGATATTGGCCTGTAATTTTCTTCCTCGGTAGTGTCTTTTGTTTTGGTATCAGGGTGATGGTGCCTTCATAGAATGTCTTTGAGAGTGTTTCCTTCCTCTTCAGTCTTCTGGAAGAGTTGGAGTAGGATCACTACAAGTTATTCCTTGTATGTTTGGTAGAATTCACTTGTGAAACCATCTGGCCCTGAATTTTTTTATATAGGGAGGTTTTTTTAATAACAGATTCGATTTCACTTCTAGTGGATTGGTCTGTTCAAGCTATCTATTTCTTTTTGATTCAGTTTTGTTGGACTGTATGTTTCTAGAAAGTTGTCCATTTCTTCTAGGTTGTCGAACTTGTTGGCATATAATTGTTAATAGCATTTTTATGGGGTTTTTGTTTTTTTGTATTTCTGTGGTATCAGTTGTGATTTGTCCTCTTTCATTTCTTATTTTGTTTATTTGGATCTTCTCTCTTTCTTTCTTGGTGAGCCTGCCCAGAGGTATTTCAATTTTGTTTACCATTTCAAAGAACCAGCTCTTCATGTGTATTTTTGGGGTTTTATTTTTTTATTGTTTTCTAAATCTACATTTTATTTCCTCACTGATCTTTATTATCTCCTTCCTTCTGCTGACTTTAGGTTTTATTTGTTCTTCTTTCTAATTCTTTTAGGTGATGGATTAGGTTGTTTGAGATTTTTCTTGTTTCTTAAAGAAGACATGTGTTGCTATGAACTTTCGTCTAAGAACGGCTTTTGTTACATCCCACAGATTTTGTATAGTTGTGTTTTCATTGTCATTTGTCTCAAGGTATTTTTAAATTTCTTCTTTTATTTCATTGTTGACCCACTGGTTTTTTAGTAGCATGTTGTTTAGTTTCTGTGTAATTTTTTTTCTCGTTTCTTCTGTGGTTGATCTCTCATTTCATACTGTTGTGATCAGAAAAGATGCTTGAGATAACTTCTATAGTCTTAAATTTCTTGAGGCTTGTTTTGTGCCCTAGTATGTGGCCAATCCTTGAGCAAGTTCCATGTACACCTGAGAAGAATGCGTATTCTGCCTTTTTTGGATGTAAAGTCCTGAAAATATCAATTAAGTCTAACTGTTCTATTACATCATTTAGGATCTCTGTTGCCCTATTAATTTTCTGGCTGGAAGATCTGTCTGTTGATGAGAGTGGGGTATTTAAAGTCTCCTACTACTATCTCGTTGAACGCGGCAGCAGCTCTGTAGGTTGCTGTTTTCTCCTCCAGTGGACCTGGGCCTGCACTCCAGCAACCATGTCTAAGAGACCTGCAGTTGGCATTGATCTTGGCACCACCTATTCTTGTGTGGGTGTCTTCCAGCATGGAAAGGTGGAAATAATTGCCAATGATCAGGGGAACCAAACTACCCCAAGCTATGTCACCTTTACTGATATCAAACGATTGACTGGTGATGCTGCAAAGAACCAAGTTGCAATGAATCACACCAACACAGTTGTTGATGCCAAACGCCTCACTAGACGATTTGATGATGCTGTTTTCCAGTCTGATATGAAGCATTGGCCTTTCATGATGGTGAAGGATGCAGGCAGGCCTAAGGTTCAAGTAGAATACAAGGGAGAGACAAAAAGGTTTTATCCAGAGGAGGTGTCATCCATGGTTTTGACAAAGGTGAAGGAAATAGCAGAAGCTTGCCTTGGGAAGACTGTTACCAATGCTGTTGTCACAGTACCCGCTTACTTTAATGATTCTCAGCGTCAGGCTACCAAAGATGCTGGAACTATTGCTGGGCTCAATGTACTTCGAATCATCAACGAGCCAACTGCTGCTGCTATTGCCTATGGCTTAGACAAAAAGGTTGGAGCAGAAAGAAATGTGCTGATCTTTGATTTAGGTGGTGGCACTTTTGATGTGTCAATCCTCACTATTGAGGATGGAATCTTTGAGGTCAAATCTACAGCTGGAGATACCCACTTAGGTGGAGAAGACTTTGACAACCGGGTGGTCAACCATTTTATTGCAGAATTCAAGCTCAAACACAAGAAGGACATCACTGAGAACAAGAGGGCTGTCCGTTGCCTTTGTACTGCTTGTGCTAAGTGCACTCTCTCTTCCAGCACCCAGGCCAGTAGTGAGATTGATTCCCTCTATGAAGGAATTGACTTCTATACCTCAATTACCTGTGCCTGATTTGAAGAACTGAATGCTGACCTGTTCCGTGGCACACTGGACCCTGTGGAGAAAGCCCTTCGGGATGCCAAGCTAGACAAGTCTCAGATCCATGATATTGTCCTGGTGGGTGGTTCAACCCGCATCCCCAAGATTCAGAAACTTCTACAGGACTTCTTCAACGGGAAAGAACTGAATAAGAGCATCAACCCTGATGAGGCTGTTGCTTATGGTGCAGCTGTCCAGGCAGCCATTCTATCTGGAGACAAATCTGAAAATGTTCAAGACTTCCTGCTGTTGGATGTCACTCGTCTTTCCCTTGGAAATGAAGCTGCTGGTGGAGTCGTGACTGTCCTCATCAAGCACAACACCACCATTCCCAGCAAGCAGACGCAGACCTTCACAACCTACTCGGACAACCAGCCCAGTGTACTCTTTCAGGTTTATGAAGGTGAGTGTGTCATGACCAAGGATAACAACCTGCTTGGCAAGTTTGAACTCACAGGCATACCTCCTGCCTCCTGTGGTGTTCCTCAGATAGAAGTCACTTTTGATATTGATGCCAATGGCATCCTCAATGTCTCTGCTGTGGATAAGAGCACAGGAAAAGAGAACAAGATTACCATCACTAACGACAAGGGCCGTTTGAGCAAGGAAGACATTGAACACATGGTTCAGGAAGCAGAGGAGTATAAAGCTGAAGATGAGAAGCAGCGGGATAAGGTGTCTTTAAAGAATTCTCTTGAATCCTGTGCTTTCAACATGAAAGCTACTGTTGAGGATGAGAAACTTCAAGGCAAGATTAATGATGAGGACAAACAGAAGATTCTTGATAAGTGTAATGAAATAATCAACTGGCTTGATAAGAACCAGACTGCAGGGAAGGAAGAATTTGAACATCAGCAGAAGGAGCTGGAAAAAGTCTGCAGTGCCATCATTACCAAGCTATACCAGAGCGCAGGAGGCATGCCAGGAGGCATGCCAGGAGGAGTGCCCAGGGGCTTCCCTGGTGGTGGAGCTCCTCCGTCTGGTGGTGCCCCCTCTGGGCCCACCATTGAAGAGGTTGATTAAGCCAGCCTAACATAGGTTTAGCATTGTTCCACACAACATTGAAGGATTTCTCCCTCTGTGTCTGTTAGTATTTGTTTTATATATTTGGGTGCTCCTATATTGGGTGCATATATGTTGACAAGTGTAATATTCTCTTCTTGTATTGATCCTTTTATCATTTTAGAGTGTCCTTTTTTATCTCTCTTTGTAGTCTTTGTTTCAAAGTCTATTTTGTATATATAAATATTGTGATCCTGACTTTCTTGTCATTTCCGTCTGCATGAAATATCTTCTTCCGTGTCCTCACTTTCAATCTATGTGTGCCCTTTGCCCTAAAGTGGGCCTCTTGTAGTCGGCATGTTTTAGGCTCTTGTATTTTAATCCAATCTGCCACTCAGTGTCTTTTGATTGGAGCATTTAGTCCATTGACACATAAGGTAATTATTGACAGACATGTATTTATTGCCATTTTAAACCCTGTTTTCCTGTTGATTTTATATTTTATTTGTCCTTTTGTTTTTCCTTTTGTGTTTTCTTTTGTATTATATTTTCTTCTTTTTGGGTTTTGTGACTCTATATTTTTGATTTCTGGTTACCCTGTTTTTCACGTGTGTTAACCCCTTCTTATATTTACTTGCCTTAGACTGGAGTCATATAGGTTCAAACATTTTCTAGGGAAAAAAATCTACATTTCCTTCCTCTCCTTCCCCACATTTTGTGATTTAGATGTCCTCTTTTACATCTTCGTGTTTATCCTTTTACTGTTCCTTGTGGTTATCATCACTTTCACAGAAAATTTTTCTTTTGTTTTTTTTAAATGTGTGTACTGGCTTATTTAAGTGATTTATTTTCCAATTGTAATTTTCTCTTTCATATAGATTCTTACTACTTTTCTATTTAGAGAAGGCCTTTCAATATTTCCTTTAGGATAGGTTTAGTATTGCTGTATTCTTTTAGTTTTTGCTTGTCTGAGAAGTTCTTTATCTCCTATTTGAAATGATAATCTTGCTGGGTAGAGTATCCTAGGTTGCAGATTTTTCCCTTTCAGGACTTTGATTATGAATATATCTTGCCACTCCCTCCCTGCCTGCAACGTTTCTGTAGAGAAATCAGGCTGATAGCCTTATGGGGGTTCCCCTGCAATTAACTCTTTGTCTTGCTGCCTTGAGAATCCTCTCTTTAATTTTGCCATTTTTATTATAATATGTCTTGGTGCAGGTCTGTTTGCGTTCATCTTGTTAGGGTGCTTCCTGTACCTAGATATCTGTTCCCTTTTTTAGGTTAGGGAAATTTTCAGCCATAATTTCTTCAAATGCATTTTCAATCCCTTTTTCTCTGTCTTCTCCTTCTGGGATCCCTATTATGCATAGATTGGCACACTTTATATTATCCCATAGGTCTCTTTTATTGCTTTCAATTTTTTTCTTTAGGCTTTCTGTCTGATGTCCTGATTGGGTGATTTCCATTATTCTATCTTGCAGATCACTTATTTGTTCTTCTGCATTATTCATTCTGTTATTCATTGCCTTTAGCTCAGCTTTTGTTTCAGCGAATGAATTTTCTAATTTTTCCTGGTGGCTCCTTATAGTTTCTAGTTCCTTTTGACAGTGATATGCATTTCTGTCCCTAGCCTTTCTTAATTCCATCAGTATTTTCATCATCTCCTTTTTGAACTCAGTGTCTGTTAGATTGAAGAGGTTGTTTTCATTCTGTGTTCTTTCAGGAGAATTCTCTTGATCTTTTAACTGGGAGTGGTTCCTCTGCTTCTTCATTTTACTTAGATTTCTCTTGCTCTGTGAGTTTAGGAGAAACAGTTATCTACTGTGGTCTTGGAGGGGTGTTTTTATGTGGGAACATCCCTGCATAGCTTGTGTGGATTTAATGTTTTTTGGTGCGAGGGCTGTTTTCAGTGTGGATACCTGCCATGTCTTTCCCTAGCGTATGGTGGCCATTGATAGGAGATGTGACTGCTGTTGTGGTGACCAGAGCCTGCACTGTGTATTGAGTGAGGCCTCCTCTTTGCTCTGTGGTTGTTACCGCCCTGTCAGGGGCAGGGTCTGCTCCCTAGTTGTTGGAGTAAAGGCCACCAGATCTGTTTCTGAGCTACGTTTCTGGGCTGCAGTGTGAGGTAGATGGGATTGGAGTGCTGCTGCTGGGAGACGAGCCACTGCCTATTCCTCTGCCAGAGCTGTTCACTGGTGAGCATGCTCTGTTGTGTCACCTGTCATCTGTTGTGCAGGTTCACAAAGTACACTGTTGTTGGCACTGCCCTCGGTCCTGTCTCAACCTTGGAAACGCTAGCAATTGGCCCTGGTGTCCCTCAGGCATTGTTTTCACATGGCCACCAGCACAGATCCACTGAAGTCAGGTACCGGGACCACATTGGTCACACATCCAGACCCACTGTGGGATCTATGGGGCAGCTCAGACCCTGGCCCAGCCCAGCACCCATGTGCAGGCACCCACGTTCATGCATCCACGTTCGTGCACCCACAAAGCCCACAGCTGCTTAGGCCAGACCCGTCCCAGCCACAGGAGCACCCGTTGTCCACTCGGATGTCCTGCAGGCGCTGAATTTACAAATCCAACAGCGGAGGTTTAAATCTGCAGCGGGTGCAGCTGCAGGGAGAGATTTCAGCCCTGCTTCCTAAGTCACATGGCCCCTGGGGCTCAGCTGTGGTTTCAGCCCTGCCTCTGGGAGTGGCAACCCACTGGCACCTACTCCCAGAGCCTGCTGAGGTGGCGGCTGGGTGCGAGATCCCGTGGAGGCCTGAGCCCCCGGTAGTGGCTGGGGCACGCTCTCCCAGAGCCTGAAGAGGTGGGAGCCAGTGCGTGGAGAAAGGCTGTAATGGCAGCCCCGCCCCTCCCTTCATGCACCTCCTAACAATGGCACTTTACTTCCATGGAAGGTCCGGGCTTTTTCTGGGAACAGCCCCCTTTGGGGCTGTACCACACTCCAGCCCCTTCACACTGTTTCCACAGCCAACCTCAGTCCTCTCCCTGGGTCTGTCCTCTAGACCCCGAGATCCAGCACCCAGCCCCCTCCCCTGCCAGTGGATGCGTGTCTCAGACTGGGATGTGCAGGGCAGTGGCAGGGACTGTCTGTGTAGGTCTGTCTCTGTTGTGCCTGCCACAAACCAGTTGCATTCTCCTCTGAGCCTCTTCTGCTCCCTTTCTGTCCCAGGTGATCTCCCCACAGCTGAGAGGGTTTTCCAGGGTGCAAAAACATTTCCTCTCTTTCAACTCCCTACCAGGGGCACAGGTCCTGTCCCAGTACCTCTTTTTTTTTTTTTTTTCTTTCATCCTACCCTATTTCGTGGAGATGTTTCTTGGCCTTTCAGGTATTTGAGGTCTTCCGCTAGTGTTCAGTAGGTGTTCTGTGAGAATTGTTCCATTTGTCGAAGTATTTTGGATGTATTTGTGGGAGGACGTGAGTGCTACTTTTCTTCTACTCCACCATCTTGATTTGATTCCCTAGTCTGTTATTTTTTTCTGAGTACAAGTCTTTTACCTCCTTAGTTAGTCTTATTCCCAGGTATTTTATTATTTTTGATGCTAATATAAATGAGATTGTTTTCTTTGTTTCAATTTCTGAAAGTTTGTTTTTAGTATGTAGAATTGCAACAGACTTCTGTTTAGTAATTTTGTATCCTGCAACTTAAGCAAATTCATTTATGAGTTCTAGAAGTATTTTGGTGGAATCTTAAAGATTTTTTTTTTTGTATAGTATCATGCCATCTTCCACACAGTGACATTTTTAGGTCTTTTGTTCCAATTTGGGTTTCTTTTATTTTTATTTCTTGCCTACTTGGTGTGGCTAGGATTACCAATACTATGTTGATAAAACTGGCAAGTGTAGGCATCCTTCTCTTTTCCTGATCTTGGAGGAAAATGCTTTCAGCTTTTCACTGTTGAGTATGATGTTACCTGTGTGGGCTTATCATATATGGCCATTATTAAGATGATGTATGTTGCCTCTGTACCCACTTCATTGAGAACTTTTTTTTTTTCATTGAGAACTTTTATCATAAATTGATGTTGAGTTTTTTCAAAAGCTTTTTCTGCATCTACTGAGATGAGCACATTATTTTTACTCAAGTCATTAATATGGTGTATCATATAAATTGATTTTCCCTGAGATAAATCACACTTGATTATGGTATATGATCCTTTCATTGTATTCTTAAATTTGGTTGGAGTGAATTTACATCTCTGTTCATTAGTGATATTGGCCTGTAATTAATTTTTGTGATATCTTTGTCTTGTTTTGATATCAAGGTAATGGTAGCCTCATGGAATGATTTCAGAAGAATTCCTTCCTCTGCAACTTTTAGGATTAGTTTGAGAGGATAGGTTTAACCTTCTAAATGTTTGGTAGAATCCACCTATGAAACTGTTTGCTTCTAGATTTTTGCTTTGGGGTTTTCTTTAAAAAATTATTACTCGTTCAATTTCATTACTAGTTATTGTCTGTTCATATTTTCTGTTTCTTCCTGATTCAGTCTTAAGAGGTTGTATGTTTTTAGGAATTTGTGCGTTTCTCCTTGGTTGTCCATTTTATAGATGTATAAAGGTTCGTAGTACTCTCTTATACTCCTTCCTATTTTTGTGGCATTATTTGGAACTTTTCCTTTTCTAATTTTCTTTTAACTGGGTCCTCTCTATTCCTTTCTTTTTTTTTTCCCATTGCCTCTTTTTTTTTCTTTTACCTTCCTGTGCTTTTTACATTTTATTTTATTTTATTTTTTAACATCTTTATTCGACTATAATTGCTTTACAATGGTGTGTTAGTTTCTGCTTTATAACAAAGTGAATCAGCTATACATATACATATATCCCCATATCTCCTCCCTCTTGCGTCTCCCTCCCACCCTCCCTATCCCACCCCTCTAGGTGGTCACAAAGCACCAAGCTGATCTCCTTGTGCTATGGGGCTGCTTCCCACTAGCTATCTATTTTGCATTTGGTAGTATATATAAGTCCATGCCACTCTCTCACTTCGTCCCAGCCTACCCTTCCCCCTCCCCATGTCCTCAAGTCCATTCTGTACGTCTACATCTTTATTCCTCTCCTGCCCCTAGGTTCTTCAGAACCACTTTTTTTTTGATTCCATATATATATATATGTTAGCATACGGTATTTATTTTTCTCATTCTGACTTACTTCACTCTGTATGACAGTCTCTAGGTCCATCCACCTCACTACAAATAACTCAATTTCGTTTCTTTTTATGGCTGGGTAATATTCCATTGTATATAGGTGCCACATCTTATTTATCCATTCATCTGTCGATGGACACTTAGGTTGCTTTCATGTCCTGGCTATTGTAAATAGAGCTGCAATGAACATTGTGGTACATGACTGTTTTTGAATTATGGTTTTCTCAGGGTATATGCCCAGTAGTGGGATTTCTGGGTCATATGGTAGTTCTATTTTTAGTTTTTTAAGGAAACTCCATACAGTTCTCCATAGTGGCTGTATCAATTTACATTCCCACCAACAGTGCAAGAAGGTTCCCTTTTCTCCACACCCTCTCCAGCATTTATTGTTCGTAGATTTTTTTTTTAACATCTTTATTGGAGTATAATTGCTTTACAATGGTGTGTTAGTTTCTGCTTTATAACAAAGTGAATCAGTCATACATAAACATATGTTCCCATATGTCTTCCCTGTTGCGTCTCCCTCCCTCCCACCCTCCCTATCCCACCCCTCCAGGCTGTCACAAAGCACCGAGCCAATATCCCTGTGCCATGCAGCTGCTTCCCACCAGCTATCTACCTTACTACGTTTGTTAGTGTGTATATGCCCATGACTCTCTCTCGCCCTGTCACAACTCACCCTTCCCCCTCCCCATAACCTCAAGTCCGTTCTCTAGGAGGTCTGCGTCTTTATTCCTGCTTTACCCCTAGGTTCTTCATGACATTTTTTTTCTTAAATTCCATATATATGTGTTAGCATACGGTATTTGTCTTTTTCTTTCTGACTTACTTCACTCTGTATGACAGACTCTAGGTCGTAGATTTTTTTGATGATGGCCATTCTGACTGCTGTGAGGTGATACCTCATTGTAGTTTTGATTTGCATTTATCTAATGATTAGTGATGTTGAGCATCCTTTCATGTGTTTATTGGCAATCTGTGTATCTTCTTTGGAGAAATGTCTTATTTAGATCTTCTTCCTGTCTTTGCATTGGGTTGTTTCATTTTTTGATATTGAGCTGCATGAGCTGATTGTAAATTTTGGAGATTAATCCTTTGTCCGTTGATTCATTTGCAAATATTTTCTCCCATTCTGAGGGTTGTCTTTTTGTCTTGTTTATGGTTTCCTTTACTGTGCAAAATATTTTAAGTTTCATTAAGTCCCATTTGTTTATTTTTGTTTTTATTTCCATTTCTCTAGGAGATGGGTCAAAAAGGATCTTGCTGTGATTTTTCATAGAGTGTTCTGCCTATGTTTTCCTCTAAGAGTTTTATAGTGTCTGGCCTTACATTTAGACCTTTAATCCATTTGGAGTTTATTTTTGTGTACGGTGTTAGGGAGTGTTCTAATTTCATTCTTTTACGTGTAGCTGTCCAGTTTTCCCAGCACCACTTACTGAAGAGGCTGTCTTCTCTCCATTGTATATTCTTGCCTCCTTTATCAAAAATAAGGTGACCATATGTGCATGGGTTTATCTCTGGGCTTTCTATCCTGTTCTGTTGATCTATATTTCTATTTTTGTGCCAATACCATACTGTCTTGGTTACTGTAGCTTTGTAGTATGGTCTGAAGTCCGGGAGCCTGATTCCTCCAGCTCCGTTTTTCTTTATCAAGATTGCTTTTGCTATTCGGAGTCTTTTGTGTTTCCATACAAATTGTGAAATTTTTTGTTTTATTTCTGTGAAAAATGCCATTGGTAGTTTGATAGGGATTGCATTGCATCTGTAGGTTCCTTTGGGTAGTATAGTCATTTTCATAATGTTGATTCTTACAATTCAGAAACATGGTATATCTGTCCATCTGTTTGTATCATCTTTAATTTCTTTCATCAGTGTCTTATAGTTTTCTGCATGCAGGTCTTTTGCCTCCTTAGGTAGGTTTATTCCTAGGTATTTTATTCTTTTTGCTGCAGTGGTAAATGGGGGTGTTTCCTTAATTTCTCTTTCACATTTTCATCATTAGCGTATAGGAATGCAAGAGATTTCTGTGCATTAATTTTGTATTCTGCTACTTGATAAAATTCATTGATTAGCTCTAGTAGTTTTCTGGTAGCATCTTTAGGATTCTCTATGTATAGTATCATGTCATCTGCAAACAGTGACAGATTTACTTCTTTTCTGATTTGGATTCCTTTTATTTCTTTTTCTTTTCTGATTGCTGGGGCCAAAACTTCCAAAACAATGTTGAATAATAGTGGTGAGAGTGGACAACCTTGTCTTGTTCCTCATCTTAGAGGAGATGGTTTCAGTTTTTCACCATTGAAACGATGTTGGCTGTGCGTTTGTCATATATGTCCTTTATTATGTTGAGTTAAGTTCCCTCTATGCCTACTTTCTGGAGGGTTTTTATTATAAATGGGTGTTGAATTTAGTCGAAAGCTTTCTCTGCATCTATTGAGATGATCATATGATTTTTCTCCTTCTATTTGTTAGTATGGTTTATCACATTGATTGATTTGCGTATATTGAAGAATCCTTGCATTCCTGGGATAAACCACACTTGATCATGGTGTATGATCCTTTTAATGTGCTGTTGGATTCTGTTTGCTAGTGTTTTGTTGAGGATTTTTGCATCTATGTTCATCAGTGATATTGGCCTGTAGTATTCTTTCTTTGTGACATCTTTGTCTCATTTTGGTATCAGGGTGATAGTGGCCTCATAGAATGAGTTTGGGAGTGTTCCTCCCTCTTCTATATTTTTGGAAGAGTTTGAGAAGGATAGGTATTAGCTCTTCTCTAAATGTGTGATAGAATTCACCTGTGAAGCCATCTGGTCCTGGGCTTTTGTTTGTTGGGGGATTTTTAATCACAGTCTCAATTTCACTGCTTGTGATTGGTCTGTTTATATTCTCTATTTCTTCCTGGTTCAGTCTTGGAAGGTTGTGCTTTTCTGTGAATTTGTCCATTTCTTCCAGGTTGTCTATTTTATTGGGATATAGTTACTTGTAGTAATCTCTCATGCTCCTTTGTATTTCTGCAGTGTCAGTTGTTACTTCTCCTTTTTCATTTATAATTCTATTGATTTGAGTGTTCTCCCTTTTTTTCTTGATGATTCTGGCTAATGGTTTTATCAATTTTGTTTATCTTCTTAAAGAACCAGCTTTCAGTTTTTTTGATCTCTGCTATTGTCTTCTTCATTTCATTTATTTCTGATCTGATCTTTAGAATTTCTTTCCTTTTGCTTTGGGGGTTTTTTGTTCTTCTTTCTCTAATTGCTTTAGGTGTAAGGTTAAGTTGTTCATTTGAGATATTTCTTGTTTCTTGAGGTAGGAATGTATTGCTATGAACTTCCCTCTTAGCACTGCTTTTGCTGCATCCCATAGGTTTTGGGTCGTCATGTCTGCATTGTCATTTGTTTCTAGGTATTTTTTGATTTCCTCTTTGATTTCTTCAGTGATCTGTTGGTTATTAAGTAGTGTACTGTTTAGCCTCCAAGTATTTGTATTTTTTACAGATTTTTTCCTGTAATATCTAGTCTGATAGCATTGTGGTCAGAAAAGTTAGTTGATATGATTTCAATTTTCTTAGATTTACCAAGGCTTGATTTGTGATCCAAGATATGATCTATCCTTGGAATGTTCCATGAGCACTTGAGAAGAAAGTGTATTCTGTTGTTTTTGGATGGAATGTCCTATAAATATTGATTAAGTCCATGTTGTAAAATGTATCATTTAAAGCTTGTGTTTCCTTGTTTATTTTCATTTTGGATAATTTGTCCATTAGTGAAAGTGGGGTGTTAATGTCCCCTACTATTATTGTGTTACTGTCGATTTCCCCTTTTATGGCTGTTAGCATTTGCCTTATGTATTGAGTTGCTCCTGTGTTGGGTGCATAAATATTTACAATTGTTATATCTTCTTCTTGGATTGATCCCTTGATCATTATGTAGTGTCCTTCTTTGTCTCTTGTAATAGTCTTTATATTAACGTCTATTTTGTCTGATATAAGAATTGCTACTCCAACTTTGTTTTCATTTCCATTTGCATGGAATATCTTTTCCCATCCCCTTACTTTCAGTCTGTATGTGTCACTACGTCTGAAGTGGGACTCTTGTAGACAGCATATATATGGGTCTTCTTTTTCTATCCATTCAACCAGTCTATGTCTTTTGGTTGGAGCATTTAATCCATTTACTTTTAAGGTAATTATCGATATGTATGTTCCTATTACCATTTTATTGATTGTTTTGGGTTTGTTATTGTACGTCTTTTCCTTCTTTTGTGTTTCCTGCCTAGAGAAGTTCCTTTAGCATTTGTTGTAAAGCTGATTTGGTGGTGCTGAATTCTCTTAGCTTTTGATTGTCTGTAAAGGTTTTAATTTCTCCATGAAATCTGAATGAGATCCTTGCTGGGTAGAGTAATCTTGATTGTAGGTTTCTCCTTTTCATCACATTAAATCTGTCTTGCCACTCCCTTCTGGCTTGCAGAGTTTCTGCTGAAAGATCAACTGTTAACCTTATGGGCATTCCCTTGTATGTTATTTGTTGTTTTTCCCTTGCTGCTTTTAATTTTTTTTCTATTTATTTATTTATTTATTTGTTTATTTATTTATTTAGCGGTACACAGGCCTCACTGTTGTGGCCTCTCCCGTTGCAGAACACAGGCTCCGGACGTGCAGGCTCAGCGGCCATGCCTCATGGGCCCAGCCGCTCCACGGCATGTGGGATCTTCCTGGACCGGGGCACGAATCCGTGTCCCCTGCATCAGTAGGCAGACTCTGAACCACTGCTCCACCAGGGCAGCCCTGTATTTAATTTTTGATAGTTTGATAAATATGTCTTGGCATGTTTCTCCTTAGATTTATCCTGTATGGGACTGTCTGCGCTTCCTGGACTGGATTGACTATTTCCTTTCCCATATTAGGGAAGTTTTTAACTATAATCTCTTCAAATATTCTCTCAACCCGTTTTTCTCTTTTTCTAGAACCCCTATAATTCGAATTTTGGTGCGTTTAATGTTGTCCCAGATGCCTCTGAGACTGTCCTCAATTCTTTTCATTCTTCTTTCTTTATTCTGCTCTGCAGTAGTTATTTCCACTTATTATCTTCCAGGTCACTTACCCATTCTTCTGCCGCAGTTATTCTGCTATTGATTCTTTCTAGAGAATTTTTAATTTCATTTATTGAGTTGTTCATCATTGTTTGTGCTCTTTAGTTCTTCCAAGTCCTTGTTAAACATTTCTTGTGTTTTCTCCATTCTATTTCCAAGATTTTGGATCATCTTTACTATCATTACTCTGAATTATTTTTCAGGTAGACTGCCTATTTCCTCTTCATTTGTTTGGTCTGGTGGGTTTTTACCTTGCTCCTTCATCTACCGTGTGTTTGTCAGTCTTCTCATTTTGCTTAACTTACTGTGTTTGGGGTCTCCTTTTTTCCAGGCTGCAGGTTCATAGTTCCTGTTGTTTTTGGTGTCTGCCCCCAGTGGCTAAGGTTGGTTCAGTGGGTTGTGTGGGCTTCCTGGTGGAGGGGACTGGTGCTTGTGTTCTGGTGGATGAGGCCGGATCTTGTCCTTCTGGCAGACAGGACCGCGTCCAGTGGTGTGTTTTGGGGCGTTTGTGACCTTATTATGATTTTAGGCAGCCTCTCTGCTAATGGGTGGGTTTGTGTTCCTGTCTTGATAGTTTGGCATAGGGTGTCTAGCAGTGTAGCTTGCTGGTCGTTGAGTGTAGCTGGGTCTTAGCGTTGAGATGGGAGATCTCTGGGAGAGCTTTCACCATTTGATATTACATGGAGCCTGGAGGTCTCTGGTGGACCAATGTCCTGGACTTGGCTCTCCCACCTCAGAGACACAGGCCTGACACCCAGCCGGGGCACCAAGACCCTGTCAGCCACACGGCTCAGAAGAAAAGGGAGAAAAAAAGAAAGAAAGAAAATAAAAAGTAATAAAGTTATTAAAATAAATTTTTTTTAATTATTAAAAATTAAAATGTAATAAAAAAGAAAAGAGCAACCAAACCAAAAAACAAATCCACCAATGATAACAAGTGCTAAAAACTATATTTAAAAAAATAGAAAACAGACAGAACCCTAGGACAAATGGTAAAAGCAAAGTTATACAGACAAAATCACACAAGGAAGCATAAACATACACACTCACAAAAAGAGAAAAAGGAAATACATATATATTTTTTTTTAAAAAAGGAAGAGAGCAACCAAATCAATAAAGAAACCTACCAATGATAGTAAACTCTAAATACTAAACTAAGATAAACATAAAACTAGAAACCAGTCAGTCGCATACAGCAAACCCCAAGTCTACCATTGCTCCCAAAGTCCACTGCCTCAATTTTGGGATGATTCGTTGTCTATTCAGGTATTCCACAGATGCAGGGTACATCAAGTTGATTGTGGGGATTTAATCCGCTGCTCCTGAGGCTGCTGGGAGAGATTTCCCTTTCTCTTCTTTGTTTGCACAGCTCCTGGGGATCAGCTTTGAATTGGCCCTGCCTCTGCTTATAGGTTACCTGAGGGTGTCTGTTCTTGGCCCAGACAGGACGGGGTTAAAGGAGCAGCTGATTAGGGGGCTCTGTCTCACTCAGGCCGGGGGGAAGGAGGGGTATGGAATGCAGGGCAAGCCTGTGGCAGCAGAGGCCAGCGTGGTGTTGCAACAACGTGAGGCGCGCCGTGTGTTCTCCCAGGGAAGTTGTCCCTGGATCACGGTGCCCTGGCAGTGGCGGGCTGCACAGGCTCCCGGCAGGGGAGGTGTGGATAGTGACCTGTGCTCGCACACAGGCTTCTTGGCAGCTGCAGCAGCAGCCTTAGCGTCTCACGCCCGTCTCTGGAGCTCATTTAGGCGGTGCTCTGAATCCCCTCTCCTCGCGCACCCGGAAACAATGGTCTCTTGCCTCTTAGGCTGGTCGAGACTTTTTCCCAGACTCCCTCCCGGTTAGCTGTGGCGCACTAGCCCCCTTCAGGCTGTGTTCACACAGCCAACCCCAGTCCGCTCCCTGGGATCTGACCTCCGAAGCCGGCGCCTCAGCTCCCAGCCCCCTCCCGCCCCCGCAGGTGAGCAGACAAGCCTCTCGGGCTGGTGAGTGCTGGTGGGCACCGATCCTCTGTGCGGGAATCTCTCCCCTTTGCCCTCCGCCCCCCTGTTGCTGCATTCTCCTCTGTGGCTCAGAAACTCCCCCCTGCCCACCCCCTGTCTCCGACAGTGAAGTGGCTTCCTAGTGTATGGAAACGTTTCCTCCTTCACAGCTCACTCCCAGAGGTCCAGGTCCCGTCCCTATTCTTTTGTCTCTGGTTTTTCTTTTTTCTTTTGCTCTACCCAGGTACGTGGGGAGTTTCTTGCCTTTTGGGAATCTGAGGTCTTCTGCCAGCGTTCAGTAGGAGTTGTTCCACATGTAGATGTATTTCTGATGTATTTGTGGGGAGGAAGGTGATCTCCACGTCTTACTCCTCCGCCATCTTGAAGGTCTCCCTCTTTTCCTTTATGTGTAGCTAGAGGTTTATCAATTTTGTTTATCTTTTAAAGAAGCAGATCTTTATTTCATTGATATTTTCTATTATTCTCTTAGTCTCTATTTCATTTACTTCTGATCTGATCTTTATGATTTATTTCCTTCTACTAACTTTGTGCTTGTTTTTGTTATCCTCGTTACTTTGGTGTAAGGTTAGGTTGTTTGACATTTTTATTATTTCTTGAGGTAGACTGGTAATGGTATAAACTTCCCTCTTATAACTCCTTTTGCTGTATCCCATAGATTTTGGATCATTGTGATTTCGTTTTCCTTTGTCTCTAAATATTTTTAAGTTTCATCTTTGACTTTTTCAGTGATCATTAGTCGTTTAGTAGCATATTATTTAGTCTCTACATGTTTGTGTTTTTTGAAGTATTCTTCAAAATTCAACTTCAAAATAGCTGATTTTTACTCTCATGGATTTTTGGTGAGAAAAGATACTTGATATGATTTCATATTTCTAAAATTTACTGAGCATTCTTTTGTGGCCTAGCATGCAATCTATAATAGAATATTCCATGTGCACTTGAAGAATACATGTTCTGCTGGTTTAAATGGAATATTCTATGTGTCTAATAAGTCTACCTGGTCTAATGTGTCCTTCTATTCCACAGTTTTCTTACTGATATTTTTGCCAGGATGATCTGCCCCTTGAAGTAAGTGAAGTGTTTAAATCTCCTACTATTACTGTGATACAGTCCATTTCTCTATTTATATTTCTTAATATTTAATTATGAATTTAGGTGCTCAAGTGAGTATTTTGAAAACTTTGCTCTGAGAGAGAGAGTATCAGGGTCTATGTCTGGATGAAAAGGAATTTTTCTGGAGTGCCATAGTCACACATGAAGAGGGCATATTCCTAAGAAATGGGCTGAGGTTGTGGAGACAGACTAGAGGTGTGACATTCCACACCAATTTCTAATTGGTCCTAATATGTTTTAATATTATTCTTTTTTAAAAAAATTTATTTTATATTGGAGTATAGTTGGTTTACAATGTGGTATGTTTTTCAAGTGTACAAAAGTGTGATTCAGTTATAAATATACAAAGATATATTCATTTTCAGAGTCTTTTCCCATATAGGTTATTACAGAATATTGAGTAGAGTTCCCTGTACTATACAATAGATCCTTGTTGATTATTTTATATATAGTAGTGTGTATATGTTAATCCCAACCTCCTAATTTATCACTGCCCCCCACAACCATTCCCCTTTGGAATCCATGGGTTTTTTAAAAGTGGATTATAATTGCTTTACAATGTTGTGTTAGTTTCTGCTGTACAGTGAGGTGAATAGCTATATGTATACATATACCTGCTCCCTCTTGGACCTCTCTCCCCCCATCTCACCCATCTAGGTCATCACAGAGCACCGACTTGAGCTCTCTGTGCTCTACAGCAGGTTCCCACTAGCTATCTATTTTACACATGGTCGTGTATTTATGTCAAACCTAATCTCCCAATTCATTCCACCCTCCCCTTCCCACACTGTGTCCACACGTCCATTCTCTGCATCTGCATCTAATCGTGCTCTGCAAATAGGTTCATCTGTACCATTTTTCTAGATTCCACATAATGTGTCAATATACGATATTTGTTTTCTCTTTCTTAGTTCAGTCTGTATGACAGACTCTAGGTCCATCCACATCTCTACAAATGCCCCAATTTTTTTCCTTTTTATGGTTGAGTAATATTCCATTATATGTGTATGTACCACATCTTTATCCGTTTATCTGTTGAGGAACATTTAGGTTGTTTCCATGACCCGGCTATTGTAAATAGTGCTGCAATGAATATCGGGGTACATGTGACTTTCTGAATCATGGTTTTCTCAGGGTTTATGCCCAGTAGTGGGATTTCTGGGTCATATATTAGTTCTATTTTTAGTTTTTTAAGGAACCTCCATACTGTTCTCCACAGTGGTTGTATCAATTTACATTCCCACCAACAGTGCAAGAGGGTTCCTTTTTCTCCACACCCTCTCCAGCATTTATTGTTTGTACATTTTTTGATGATGGCCATTCTGACCGGTGTGAGGTGATACCTCATTGTAGTTTTGATTTGCATTTCTCTAATGATCAGTGATGTTGAGCATCTTTTCATGTGCTTCTTGGCCATCTGTATGTCTTCTTTGGAGAAGTGTCTATTTACATCTTCTGCCCATTCTTTGGGTTGTTTTTTTGGTATTGAACTGCATGAGCTGTTTGTTTTGGAGATTAATCCTTTGTCCTTTGCTTCATTTGCAAATATTTTCTCCCATTCTGAAGGTTGTCTTTTCGTCTTGTTTATGGTTTCCTTTGCTCTGCACTCTTTACTTAGGTCCCATTCACTTATTTTTTTAAATTTCATTACTCTAGGTGGTGGGTCAAAAAAGATCTTTCTGTGATTTATGTCAAAGAGTGTTTTTCCTATGTTTTCCTCTAAGGGTTTTATAGTGTCTGGTCTTACATTTAGGTCTTTAATCCATTTTGCGTTTATTTTTGTGTGTGGTGTTAGGGAGTGTTCTAATTTCATTCTTCTACGTGTAGCTGTCCATTTTTCCCAGCACCACTTATTGAACAGGCTATCTTTGCTCCATTGTAAATTCTTGCCTCCTTTGTCATAGATTAGATGACCATAGGTACGTGGGTTTATCTCTCGGCTTTCTATCCTGTACCACGGATCTATATTTCTGTTTTTGTGCCACTACCATACTGTCTTGATTACTGAAGCTTTGTAGTATAGTCTGAAGTCAGGGAGCCTGATTCCTCCAGCTCCGTTTTTCTTTCTCAAGATTGCTTTGGCTATTTGGAGTCTTTTGTGTTTCCATACAAATTGTAAAGTTTTTTGTTCTAATTCTGTGAAAAATGCCATGGGTAATTTGATAGACAATGCATTGAACCTGTAGATTGCTTTGGGTAGTAAAGTCATTTTCACAATATTGAGTTTTCCAATTCAAGAACACGGTATATCTCTCCATCTGTTTGTGTCATCTTTGATTTCTTTCATCAGTGTTTTATAGTTTTCTGAGTACAGGTCTTTTGCCTCCCTAGGTAGTTTCATTCCTAGGTATTTTATTCTTTTTGTTGCAGTGGTAAATGGGATTGTTTCCTTAATTTCTGTTTCTAATCCTTCATTGTTAGCTTATAGGAATGCCAGAGATTTATGTGCATTAATTTTGTATCCTGCAGCCTTACCAAATTCATTGATTAGTTTTAGTGGTTTCCTGGTGGCATCTTTAGGATTTTCTATGTATCGTATCATGTCATCTGCAAACAGTCAGAGTTTTACTTCTTCTTTTCCAATATGTACTTCTTTTATTTCTCTTTCTACTCTGATTGGCCATTGGTAGGACTTCCAAAATTTTGTTGAATAATAGTCGCCAGAGTGGGCATCCTTGTTTTGTTCCTCATCTTAGAGGAAATGCTTTCAGTATTTCACCACTGACGATGATGTTTGCTGTGGGTTTGTCATATATGGCCTTTATTACATTGAGGTAGTTTCCCTCTATGCCCACTCCAGAAGAATTTTTATCATAAATGGGTGTTGAATTTTGTCAAAAGCTTTTTCTGCCTCTATTGAGATAATCATATGATTTTTATTCTTTAATTTGTTAATATGGTGTATCATATTGACTTTGTGTATATTGAAGAATTCTTGCATTGCTGGGATAAATTCCACTTGATCTTGGTGTATGAGCCTTTCAATGTTTTGTTGGATTCTGTTTGGTAGTATTTTGTTGAGGATTACTGTATCTATGTTCATCAGTGTTATTGGTGTGTAATTTTCTTCTTTGTGATATCTTTGGTTTTGGTATGAGGGTGATGGTGGCCTCATAGAATGAGTTTGGGAGTGTTCCTCCCTCTGCAATTTTCTGGAAGAGTTTGAGAAGGATGGGTGTTAGCTCTTCTCTAAATGTTTGATAGAATTCACCTGTAAAGCCATCTGCCCCTGGACTTCTGTTTGTTGGAAGGTTTTTAATTACCATTTCAATTTCATTACTTGTGTTTGGTCTGTTTATATTTTCTAATTCATCCTGGTTCAGCCTTGGAAAGTTGTACCTTTCTAAGGATTTGTCCATTTCTTTCAGGTTGTCCGTTTTATTGGCATACAGTTGCTTGTAGTGGTCTCTTATGATCCTTTGTATTTCTGTGGTGTCATTTGTAATTTCTCCTTTTTAATTTCTAATTTTATTGGTTTGAGTCCTCTCCCTTTTAAAAATTTTATTTATTTATTTTTGGCTGCATTTGGCTTCATTGCTGCAGGCAGGCTTTCTCTAGTTGCAGAGAGCGGGGGCTACTCTTCGTTGCAGTGCATAGGCTTCTCATTGCGGTGGCTCCTCTTATTGCGGAGCACGAGCTCTAAATGCATGGGCTTCAGTAGTTGTGGCATATGCACTCAGTAGTTGTGGCTCACGGGCTCTAGAGCACAGGCTCAGTAGTTGTGATGCACAGACTTAGTTGCTCTGCGGCATGTGGGATCTTCCCAGACCAGGGCTTGAACCCATGTCCCCTGTACTGGTAGGCATATTCCTAACCACTGTGCTACCAAGGAAGTCCCCCTTTTCTTATATATAAATTTATTTATTTATTCATGTCTGCATTGTGTCTTCATTGCTGTGCGTGGCTTTCTCTACTTGCGGCTTGTGGGGACTACTCTTCATTATAGTCCACAGGTTTCTCATTGCGGGGGCTTCTCTTGTTGCGGAGAACGGGCTCTAGGCGTGTGGCCTTCAGTAGTTGCAGCACACAGGCTGAGTAGTTCTGCCTCATGGGTTCTAGAGTGCTGGCTCAGTAGTTCTGATGCACAGGCTTAGTTGATCCACAGCATGTGGGATCTTCCCAGACCAGGGCTTGAACCCATGTCCCCTGCATTGGCAGGCAGATTCTTAACCACCTAGCTACCAGGGAAGTCCCCTGTATCTTTTTTTTGTGATGACTCTGGCTAAAGGTTTATCAATTTGTTTATCTTCTCAAGGAACCAACTTTTAGTTTTATTGATCTTTGCTATTATTTTCTTCGTTTCTATTTCATTGTTCTGATCTTTATGATTTCTTTCCTTCTACTAACTTTGAGTTTTCTTTGTTCTTCTTTCTCTAGTTGCTTTAGGTGTAAAGTTAGTTCTTAATTTGAGATTCTTCTTGTTTCTTGAGGTGAGCTTGAATTGCTATAAACTTCCCTCTTAGAACTGCTTTTGCTGCGTCCCATAGGTTTTCGATCGTCATGGTTTAGTTGTCATTTGTTTCTAGGTAATTTTAAATTTCCTCTTTGATTACTTCAGTGATCTCTTGGTTATCTAGCAGCGCACTGTTTAGCTTCCATGTGTTTGTGTTTTTTTACAATTTTTTTCCCCTGTAATTGATTTCTAGTCTCATAGCATGTTGGTTGGAAAAGATGCTTGGTACGATTTCAATTTTCTTAAATTTTCCAAGGCTTGGCGTTTGAGCCAAGATGTGATCTATTGTGGACAATGTTCTGTGTGTCCTTGAGAAGAAAGTGTATTCTGTCACTTTCAGGTAGAATGTCCTATAAATATCAATTAAAAGTATCTGGTCTAGTGTGCCATTTAAAGCTTGTGTTTATTTTCTGTCTGGGTGATCTGTCCATTGGTGAAAGTGGGGTGTTGAAGTCCCCCACTATTATTGTGTGTTACTGTCAATTTCCCCTTTTATGGCTGTTAGCATTTGCCTTATGGATTGAGGTGCTCCTATATTGGGTGCATAAATATTTACAATTGTTACCTTTTCTTCTTGGATTGATCCCTTGATCATTATGTAGTGTCCTTCCTTATTTCTTGTAACAGTCTTTATTTTAAAGTCTGATATGAGTATTGCTACTCCAGCTTTCTTGTTATTTCCATTTGCATGGAATATCTTTTTGGTTCCCCTCACTTTCAGTATGTATGTGTCCCTAGGTCTGCAATGGGTCTCTTGTAGACAGCATATGTACAGGTCTTGTTTTTGTATCCATTCAGCCAGTCCGTGTCTTTTGGTTGGGGCATTTAATCCATTTACATTCAAGGTGATTATTTATATTTATGTTCCCATTACCATTTTCTTAATTGATTTAGGTTTGTTTTTGTGGGTCTTTTTCTTCTCTTGTGTTTCCCACCTAGAGAAGTTGCTTTAGCATTTGTTGTAAAGCTGATTTTGGTGGTGCTGAATTCTCTTAGCGTTTGCTTGTCTGTAAAGCTTTTGATTTCTCCATCAAATATGAATGAGCTCCTTGCTGGGTAGAGTAATCTTGGTTGTAGGTTTTCCCTCTTTCCTCCCTTTAAATATATCCTTCCACTCCCTTCTGGCCTGCAGCATTTCTGCTGAAAAATCAGCTGATAACCTTACGGGGATTCACTTGTATGTTATTTGTTGCTTTTCCCTTGCTGCTTTTAATATTTTTTCTTTGAATTTAATTTTTGTTTGATTAATATGTGTCTTGGTGTGTTTCTCCTAGGGTTTATCCTGTATGGGACTTTCTGGGCTTCCTGGACTTGGGTGACTATTTCCTTTCCCATGTTAGGGAAGTTTTTGACCATAATCTCTTCATATGTTCTCAGACCCTTGTCTTTCTCTTCTTCTTCTGGGACCCCTATTATGCGAATGTTGGTGCGTTTACTGTTGTCCCAGAGTCTCTGAGACTGTCCTCAAGTCTTTTCATCCTTTTTTCTTTATTCTGCTCTTTGGCAGTTATTTCCACCATTCTATCTTCCAGCTCACTTGTTCGTTCTTCTGCCTCAGTTATTCTGCTATCGATTCCTTCTAGTGTATTTTTCATTTATTATGTTGTTCATCACTGTGTTTGTTCTTTAGTTCTTCTAGGTCTTTGTTAAACATTTCATGTATTTTCTGAATCCGTGCCTCTATTCTGTTTCCGAGATTTTGGATCATCTTTACTATCATTACTCTGAATTCTTTTTCAGGTAGGTTGCCTATTTCCTCTTCATTTATTTGGTCTTGTAGGTTTTTACCTTGCTCCTTCGTCTGTAACATATTTTCTTGTCGTTTCATTTTTTTTGATGGGTGGGGCTGTGTTCCTGTTTTGCTCGTTGTTTAGCCTGAGATGTCCAGCGCTGGAGTTTGCAGGCAGCTGGACAAAAGCTGTGTCTTGTTTCTGAGATGAGGACCTTCGGGAGACCTCACTCTGATTAATATTCCCTGGGGTCTGAGGTTCTCTGTTAGTCCCGTGGTTTGGACTTGGTGCTCCCACCACAGGAGCTCAAGCCCAACCCGCTGTATGGGAACCAAGATCCTGTAAGCTGTATGGCGCAGCAAAAGAAAAAAGAAGGAAAAAAAAAGAGTACAATAACAAAAAATAAAAAATTAAATTTAAATTAGGGAAATAAAAAATATATTAGAAAAAATATAAGTGAAACAGTAACAAGTTAAAACAGAAGCACAAGAGCAAAAAACAAAAACAAAAACTGGAAAAGGCCTTAACTGTGGGGGTGGGGCTTAGGCGGGGGCAGGGACCTATGCTAAGGACTTGTGCCACTGGCAATGGCAGCATGGCTGGAGGGGTCGTTGGAGTGTGGAGTGTAGAAGTAAGGCCCTGGGTGGGGGTACGTGGACAGGGCTTAGGCTCAGCACACCTGGAGGGGCCCTCTGAGTACAGAGGATCAGGCCCGGGACCGCAGCAGGGTCCCAGGGCCCAAGTGGGCAGGGGAAATGCCAGCCGCATTCCCTTCCGATCCTCCCATGTCCCTAGGGTATCTCCCCGTACCCGTTGCTCCCCTCACCATGGGTGGGCCCCTCTGGGCATGGGAACCCCTCCTGTCCCCCAGCCGCCCCTCCAGGGCACTGGTCCCATCCTGCCTCCACTTCTCCTCCCCTGTCCGCCCCCCTCCCACGTCCTACCTGGTCGCTCAGGGGTTCATCCCGTCCCCTTAGGTGTTCGTTGTCCCCCACCAGTGCCTGGCAGGTGCCCAGTTATGTGCTTCAGTTATAAATATACAAATATTTATTCATTTTCAGATTCTTTTCCCATATAGGTTACTACACAATATTGAGTAGAGTTCCCTGCACTATACAGTAGATCCTTGTTGATTATTTTATATACAGTAGTGAGTATATGTTAATCCAGCCTCCTAATTCATCCCTCCCCTCCCCTTTCCCCTTTGGAAACCATAAGTTTGTTTTTTGTTTTTAATTCAGGTATATTTATTGAAGATAAAAAACTAGAAATTAATAAAAGAGTAAGTGGATTTCCACAAATGGCTAACACAAATGCCTGAGTTTGTTTTTGAGGTCTGTGACTGTTTCTTTTTTGTAAATAAGTTCATTTGTATCATTTTTTAGATTCCAAATATAAGTGGTATCATATGATATCTGTCATTTTCTAACTCACTTCAATTAGTATACTTATCTCTAGGTCCATTCATGTTGCTGCAAATGGCATTATTTCATTCTGTTATGGCTGAATAGTATTCCTTTGTGTATGTGCACTTCTTTATCCATTCATCTGTTGATGGGTACTTAGGTTTCTTCCATGTGTTTGCTATTTTAAATAGTGCTCAATGGACATTAGGGTGCATGCATCTTTTGGAATTAATGGTTTTCTCCTTATGTATGCCCAAGTGTGATTACTAGATCATATGGTAGCTGTATTTTTAGTTTTTTAAGGAGCTTCCATACTCTTCTCCATAGTGGCTGTACCAGTTTACATTCACACCAACAGTGTAGGAGGGTTTCCTTTACTCCACACCTTCTACACCATTTGTTTGTAGACTTTTTGATGATGGCCCTTCTGAACAGCGTGAGGTGATACCTCATTAGAGTACTGATTTGCATTTTTCTAATAATTAGGGATGTTGAGCATATTTTCATGTGTTTGTTGGCCTATATGTCTTCTTTGGAGAAATGTCAATTTAGGTTTTCTGCCCTTTTTTTTATTGGGTTGTTTGATATTGAGCTGCATGAGCTGTTTGTATATTTTGGAGATTAATCCTTTGTCCGTTGATTCATTTGCAAATATTTTCTCCCATTCCTAAGACTCTCTTTTCATCTTGTTTATGGTTTCCTTTGCTGCGCTAAAAGCTTTTCAGTTTAATTAGGTCTCATTTGTTTATTTTTGTTTTTCTCATTACTTTAGGAGGTGGGTCAAAAAAGATTTTGGTGTGATTTATGTCAGTGTTTTGCCTATGTTTTTTTATTTTCCTGTATGCGGGCCTCTCACTGTCGTGGCCTCTCGCGTTGCAGAGCGCAGGCTCCGGACGCACAGGCTCAGCGGCCATGGCTCACGGGCCCAACCGCTCCGCAGCATGTGGGATCTTCCCGGACCAGGGCACGAACCCGTGTCCCCTGCATCGGCAGGCGGACTCTCAACCACTGCGCCACCAGGGAAGCCCTGCCTATGTTTTCCTCTAAGAGTTTTATGGTGTCTGGCCTTACATTTAGGTCTTTAATCCATTTGGAGTTTATTTTTGTGTATGGTGTTAGGGAGTGTTCTAATTTCATTCTTTACACGTAGCTGTTCAGTTTTTCTAGCACCACTTATTGTAGAGGCTGTCTTTGCTTCATTGTATATCCTCGCCTTCTGTTATAGATTCGGTGACCACAGGTGTATGGGTTTATCTCTGGGCTTTCTATCCTGTTCCATTGATCTGTATTTGTTTTTGTACGAGTACCATAGTGTCTTGATTACTGTAGCTTTGTAGTAGTAGTATAGTGTGAAGTCAGGGACCCTGATACCTCCAGCTCCATTCCCCCACCCCCACCCACCCCACCAAGATTGCTTTGGCTACTCAAGGTGTTTCCATACAAATTGTAAAATTCTTTGTTCTAATTCTGTGAAAAATGCCACTGGTAATTTGATAGGGAGTACACTGAATCTGTAGATTGCTTTGGGTAGTACAGTCATTTTCACAACATTGGTTCTTCCAGTCCAAGAACATGGTATATCTCTCCATCTGTTTGTGTCATCTTTGATTTATTTCATCTGTATCTTATACTTTGCTGCATACAAGTCTTTTGCCTCCTTAGGTATGTTTATTCCTAGATATTTTATTCTTTCTGTTGCAGTGGTAAATGGGATTGTTTCCTTAATTTCTCTTTCTGATCTTTCATTGTTAGTGTACAGGAACGCAAGAGATTTCTGTTTGTTAATTTTGTATCTTGCGACTTTACTGAATTCATTGATTAGCTCTGGTAATTTTCTGGTGGCATCTGCACAAACTGCAGATTAAATCCCCATAATCGGCCCATGTTATGTTTTTCTAAAACTATAAGGAAGGAGACAAAACCATATACAAGTTGGCCCTAAGGAACACGAATAAACACATACATCCACATACACTTACAGACACAGTGGGAAGACTCTGCCTGCCCCCCCCTTCTCCTGCTCTGTCTTCTGCCAGGATGCACTGGCAACAGGGGCTCACTCCAAATCCCCCACCCCCACCAGGACCAACGTGGCAGCAGGCAACTGGGTGATGAGGATCAGTGTGCAGGATTTTAAACTAGGATTATGAAGTTAAACAATACTAGAAATAGTGGGCAAACAGACCAAACCAGCACTTTATTTTAAAAAGTTTTATTCTGCAGATTTAGAAATTTGAGATTTTTTAATAACTGCAAAAGAAATTCAGTCACACCTACTGATTAACAGAATGTAGTGGTGTATTATCTAAACAGAAACTGTGCTGATGTGCCACAATAAATTGTCTATTAGTAAAAAAATACACTTTAGGGCACAGCATCATATCACAAATTACAATAGGGATACTTTGCAAGAATTTATTCAAACTAGAGAATTCTGAGTAACTGTATCTTTTGAATGCAGCATTTAAAAATGTAACAACTCTGTGCATTCTTTTTCTTAAAAAACTGACCTTGTGTGTGTCATAGAAATGCTGCTTTATTGCTGCAGAGGTCAAAGTTCAAGGCTCAAGAGGTACAGGAGAGAATACAAAGGTAGCCTTAAGAAACTTGGTTTTGTTTATGTATAAAAAAGGTAAAGTTTATAAAAGTTAATTTACAAACCAAGAACAAAGTGGTATGCACGCCTTATGTACAAGCATCCTTAAAACATCAAAAGTTTTTAAATGCATAGCCTAAAAAAAAAAAAAAAGAGAGAGAAAACAACCACTGCCCCTTGCCAAACAAACAAAACAAAAAAAACCCACCCCAAATCACACCATTATTTTCTTCTGGGTGATTACACATTTCTGAAACCACCAAATCCACAATTCACTCAATCTTTTCATGATACAGTGTCTAGATGTGCACAAAAGCCGTAAAAACTTAGTAACACACAGAACGATCTAAAAATTAAAAACACAAGGGTAAGGCGTTCCTGCTGGTTAGTATGTCTATGGTGATATGGTTAACTTATAGATCCAAAGAGGCCACAGAACCAGTCTCACATGCTTTGGTGTCCTTCCCTAAGAAAAATGAGTTTTCATATACAGTAAGTAATTGTCTTCACTTGCCCCGCCCCGCCAAAAAAAAAAAAAAAAAGCTATAAATTCCTCTTGCTGTACATTTCTGTTAAATCCATTACACTGGTTATACATTTGAGGTGCTTTTTAAAAACGTGTGATTACCTCATGCATAATAAAAATGTGTATGCCAGGCCAGGGCCATAATAAAGTCTGAAACAGTGTACTTTGGAAAGAACAAAACTCAAATGCACCCCATTTACTGGCTGGTATTTTAACGGAAATCAATATGTGAAGTTAAGCAGTGACCATATAAAAGTACAAAACTCATTACAAAGCATCACATCGTGGAGCCTGTAGCCAACACCGACCCCCAACATGCAGCAGGCAGCATGTTTCCCAAACACGGTTCAGGGGATGTTCACTCAGCCTCTCCAGTTCAAACAAAGCGTGTGATACTAACACACTGCAGTGTCAATTATAGGAAAAGTATATAATACTTGATGGAGTGGTTCCATTTAGATTTAGTAAGTTTAACCCAGTTTCACATTATTTAATCAAGTTCCTATATTTTAAGAATTAAAAGTGGTCAATCAAGACAGAAACACAGTTTGCTCCAACAAGATAATTTGGATCTCCAGGAAGACACTTGTTTTGCCAGGTTTTAGGATCGCCTACGAGAGAAAAAAAAGTTCATGTCATTTCTGGTTGGTTAAACTGCTATCTGTAATGCTTTGCAATCATGGGACAAACACAAACGTATATATTTAGATACAATTTTCCTCTATTTCTTCAGCATACCGCACTTGTACCAAAACTCTTAGTGCTATATATGTACTTCATTGGAGACCCACTGGAATCTAATGATCCAAAAGCTGTTGCAGATTTCTCGTTTATTTTTTATGTTTTCAAGTTTGAGCCTTTTAAAAAATGAATAAAAGTTAGGGTGATCATGTGCCTGGGACAGTTCCAGTTTGCCCCTGAGTATTATTATTAAGAGTACCCTTCTTGGGCTTCCCTGGTGGCGCAGTGGTTGAGAGTCTGCCTGCCAATGCAGGGGACGCGGGTTCGTGCCCTGGTCTGGGAAGATCCCACATGCCGCGGAGCGGCTGGGCCCATGAGCCATGGCTGCTGAGCCTGCGCGTCCGGAGCCTGTGCTCCGCAACGGGAGAGGCCACAACAGTGAGAGGCCCACGTACCACAAAAAAAAAAAAAGAAAAAAAGAGTACCCTTCTTTCACTTTCAAAAGTTTAGACAATAATTATATGATTACCCCATTTGAGCTGAGTATGAGAACACATTTCTCACACTTGACAGACCAAATGAAACCCTCAACACTGCAGAATTCGGTTAAGGAGCCTCCTCCCCTTTACAAAAAAAAAAAAAAAAATCATTGAGACTGGGCCAGAGATTCTTAGCCCTGATCCTGCTGTACAACAAAACCATTCATGATGCTTCCAAAGTCATTGAACTGAGTAAGACTGAAGCAGGGCCTGGGCTTTGGAGTTTTTAACCAGCTTTTAACCAGGTGATTTGAGATTTGCAGCTACAGCTAAGGAGCCCTGGCAGTGGACTCAACGTAAAGAAGGCTGGGACAGCCATACACCTCTTGTGTCCATGGTAAGTGACAGTCAAAGCTGCTGCCTGTAAAGCAACAGTTCTCCACCAGGAGCAGTTCTGCCCCTCAGGGGACAATGTCTGGAGGCAATTTTGCTTGTCACAACTGGCATCTAGCGGGTGGAGGCCAGGGAGGCTGCTAAACACCCCACAGGGCCAAGGCTGAGAAGCACTGCAGACTGTAAGCTGTCCGTTACCTAAGCGACATCTGAGTCATGGTGGGCTCAGCAGTTTAAAACAGAGGGGTTTAACTTCACAGGTACATGTGGGCTTGTGCAATACTGCAGATAAATTGTTTAGGCAATGAGATAGTTACGACAACTCTTGGGAAAAACTTTATCTTTAGGTTCAAAATTCTTTCCAATATACTAATAAATGCTTCTTGGAATTAAGTCAGTAGCTATCAAAATCTACCTTGACTTTTTAAAACAGAAATTTATAGTAGCAAAAGCATTCCGAAGCCACACAGAATTACATAAAATTACATTTCTCTTCTAGGTGTACATACTCAAATTTAACACAGGAAAAAGTAAGTTGTTTCAATCTAACAAAATAACATGTTCTGTGGCACAAAACAAATTATACGAAGCATACTGATTTTTTTCGTATCTGGAAAAAAAATCGCTTATAAAACAAGTAACAACATAGTTACTTTAAGGACCCTCAACCTATTTTGGGTTAGAGGACGATCACAGCCCACACTAAAACCTGACTTTTGGAATATATGTTTTAAATGCAGTTTTATTAATTTTAATTCATTAGTTCAAACTAGGCTAATAAAATGTTTCTCAGTGGAGTTCCTGAAGAACTTTTCCCAGAAAATGGGGTAGTTGTGAATGAATATATGTAATATTTTATGTTGGGTAATATTAAAATATGTTCTTTACACCATAAAACTCTATTTCATACTGTACCAAACTAAAACTGTATAATGCTCATCTGATTTATCAAAAATTCAGAAGAACTTTAAATTCTTTTTTTCTACATCAGGTTCAATTAAAGTGTTCTGTGCCATAAATATAGAAAGTTCTGACTTTAGTCTAACTGACTTAGTCACCCAAGGAAGTGAGAAATGTGAAAATGCAATGGAAGCTTTGAAATTATGATCTTGACAGCAATAAGCCATTTTAAAAGTGTATTACAGAAGTTATTTTGAGTTTTACATGGAAAAACCATGGCCAAGTATGATCACAGTGTAAGGTCTTTTATCTTTCAAGTTTCTCTAGTGTGTGTGTATACACACACACACACACCCCTACAAAGTATATATATATATACTTTGTAGACTGAGAAATAGTAACCAAAAATAGAAATTATTACATAAAGGAATCAAATCATTTTAGTATAAAGATGAAAATGCATATATATGTAGGACAATATCAATTCTTCCACCTCATCTTAAAAATTTTGACAGAATAATTTTGTTGAACACCAAGAAACAGTCAACCTTTGGCCAAATCATCAATGTTTACAAGGCAGAAGCTTCTCTACCTTTCAGTTTTCATTTACAATATATGTACCACAAATAAACTCCAAAACACTGGTGATGCCTACAAGGCCACAGGAACAGAGGGAGGATCTGTGCACAGACAGCACGGGTAGCTCCGTCAGCCCACGGGTCAATCAACGACAGTACCCAAAGCCCCCAAAGGACAGAGTGAAGACAGCATACCCGACGAGGAGTCGGATGATTTTAGAGCAAAAGACCAACCGTCAGGAGTCATGGACGCACAGTGTGGTAAGCGCAGCTCCACGGGCTTCAGGAACTTGAGGCCATGGGGCCCGCACATCACTAAGGGGCTCAGCAGGGTCTCACCTGGGGCGGGGGGAGAGAGGTTAGACGGCTGGCTTCCTTCTAGACCCACACCCTCCTCACCCTCCTTCTAACCATATGCTTTAAAGCCAAAGAGGGTTAGTTCTCTGTAGTAGCACTGACCAAGAAAAATGTAACAGGAGCCACAGATGTAACTTAATATTTTCCAGTAGCCACATTAAAAAGGAACAGTTGAAGTCAATTTTAATATTTTATATAACCCAATATATCCAAAACATTATTTCAACATGTGAGCAATATACTGAATCTTTGAAGCTGGTGTGTATTTTACACTTCTAGCCCGTTTCAATTAAAACAGCCACAATTCAAGTGCTAAACAGCACAACGTTGCTGGTGGCTACTTCATTCAATCACAGCATTCTTATGGTATAAGACATACTCAAACATTTTACAAATGTTACTTATATCTTGTGTTTTTAATGTTGTATTTGCTACAGACTTGGTTTAAGAGATTCACGCAGGAGGGCCAACATGTTAGTATTCTGGCAAAATGTACGAAAATGAGCTAAAATAATGTATTTAAGGAAGCAAAGCACTGCTAAAATATTCTAAAAGACGTTGCAACATGGTTCATTATCATTTCATCCTGACAGATCTGGAAGACTGTGAAAAATAAGAGCATTCCTAGATTCCTGAAGCAGCTCAGAAACACACCGCGACAGCCGATGGGGATGCTTCCTCCTCTGCAGCGTGTTTACTTGTGCTAGGTCTGCGCAGTGAGGAAGATCTGACCCGAGAGCCTTGCATTCCACCAGCAGGTGGCAGCACAGAGCAAGGCCTTTGGAGTGGGTGTTACCTAATTCATCTCTAGAGCTGCAAGGCAGGAAGGAACGACTCAAAGACAAAAATCTGGTGAGGTCGGCTAAGACTGGCGACTGGCTGGCAGGTACAGGAGTACCCAATGACCCATCATCCCCTATTGTCACCGTCACAGTGAAGGTAGCACAGGCTCCCCTCTCCACAGTGCTCATTAGAGAGGCCCTCCCTTGTAGAAGGAACTTGAGGGCAGCCAGGGTGGGGGGAGAACAGAGGTCTAGGGTATCCTGTCTACTGAGCACAATAAGCTTTGAAAAGCACACAGGGCAACTTGAGTTATTGAAACTAAGCAGGAAATCACACACTCACCTTTCTCCTTATCCAAAGGCGGGAGGATGCTGTTGTCTCGGCAGACCTTGAAATAGATTTCCTGCTCGACTCCCTCAGGAATGGCTCCTTGTGGGATAATGATACTAACGCCTGTCTCTATGGAGCTCAGCACCCCGCCGTTGCTGTTAAATACGCCGCGGGCGGTGGCCACCACAGTGTGACCATCCTCATCTTCATCCTCTTCTACAGCTGAGGGACTGAGAGTTCAGAAATGGCCAATGAGTACATTCCTAGTCACATACAGGCACTTTCACTGCTAGTCTAGTCGGTGGTTTCATTCTCTTTCTCTCTCCATATAATCAAGCAGTTACTTACTTTAATAAGTTTTCAGTGACTGACAGACTTTACTCACAGGGATAACTAAGCATATTCTTCCTCGAGAAGTCAATGTCATTTTTAAAGGTAATAGTCACGTTTCCTTCATTACTGATTTTTTGCGATCAGAACATGTAAGGCCTGATACAGTGCTCACCCAATATTTTACAGCCATGAAACTGGTGTTTTAAAACTGATGGCACATCATGGTTTAATTGGTAGCATGTTTTTTCCTTCTTAGTGATACGTAAGACAGTGGTGCATCTCACAACTGATGGCATCTTAGACCTGATAAAATACACTAATTAGGCTCGCTCTCTCCTGAGGATTTCTGGTGTGCATACTATGGCCTTCCCTCCCCACTCCCTAAGCACAGACGCCCAATTCCATGAGGTAATAAAGACTCCGGTGTGGGCAATCGCTCATGGAGAGGAGATGGTCCATTCACGCGGTTCACACAAAGACGCCTGAGGCAGAGGGGATGTGGTACCAAATCTCCTTCAAAAGTGCAGGCTCTCAGGACTTCCTTTTTTTTTCCCCTCAGGACTTCTTGAAGCAAAATTTTGAGCCAGGACTAAAGGTGAGCAGAAAGATGGGCCAACAAAATGAAAGTGAGTGCAGGGAGCTGCGGCTTCACTCCTCCGTGGCCAGAACGGTGGGCATGGGCTCCCCGGGGCAATGGTACCGCGGGGCCCCTGTGAGGGGGCCGCTCCTCCACATCCCCTGGCCGGCCTGTCCTTCCGCTCGGGAGGCAGCCTGCCGGTGGCCCGCGAGTACTTTCTGCGTCAGTGGCTTAGGGAGGTTTCTGCATGGCCAGCACGGGTCTTGTCGGTCACTGTGCAGATGAGGGGAGGGGTGTAGGGAGTGTGGCTCCAGGCAGGCTGGGCTCATCTCATTTGCTCAGCCATCTGACCAAAACTATTAAGAAAGCTCTCTTTTAAACAACCATTTTGAGGTTATTACATCTTCTTTTCAAACTCACTGCTGAATAAACAGTGGATGAGGAATACAGATACTCTATTATTTTTGAGATATTCTCCAAACGTGCCGCCCCAGCTGGAGGTCAGAGGTCATGGGAAGCCAGGGCTGGTTAGGAGTCTGGCTCTGAGGTCAGAAGTCAGACCAGTGGCTGGGTCTAGGCTCCCTGAGCATGGCTGTGTGACCCTGAGTGAAATACAGTGCCTCTCAGCCTGGGTTCTTACACAATGGAGATAATGAGCACCAGCTTTAGTGCCTCTTGCAGAACCTTTAGTCATTCCAACATTTTGGACAGCACCATTCAGCTTAAAGTTTGAGGTGAAATCATCAGTCAGGTTCCCAAAACTACACCCAACTCATGTGAGAGACATCACCAGGCCAAGAAAAAGTCTTACCTCACGGGCACAGCTTTAGGCCCTGTGCTGATACTGTTTACTTGATATTTAGGCTTATTATCTGTGTGGACAGAGAACGTCTCAACTCCACTGTCAAACTCCGGAGGCTGCGTGGAACTGTGTGCTTTCACCAGAGTTTTCGGAGAAGTGGGGGCTTTGGAAGACAAGTCAGGTTTATGTGCAGTTTCGCTCGTCAGGAGATTGTGACTGAATTTAGGACTTTCAAACTTGCGTTCAAATGGCCGCGCAGAACTTGTATATGGTTTTGGTGTGAATCGATTGTATGCTGGAGTGATCGTTTTCTGAGTCTGTTCGGCCCCGTTAGCTGGGGCTTTATCTGGGAAACTTTTCTGGGGATAGAAAGCAGACTGGGCAGCGTCTTCTCGGTTGGCTGGTCTGTAAGCTGCTGGCTTATTCTGAGATGGAGGTGGGTCTGGTTTGGACACTAAAGAGCTCTGAAAATCCAATGACATGGAATTACCTGTAAAACACACACATATAAGTATTTCAAAAACTTCCTGAAAACAGCTACTGAATACTATGTTGTACATCAAAACTAATATTATAAGTCAACTATACTTCAATAAGAAAAACAATAAAGCACATTCGGTGGCTTGAACAAAAAAAGAATTACAAACCCATCTCTAACTGACTGTAATGGTTTGTGAGATGGAAAAGATGTTATAATGGGTCAAGAATAAAATCTATCCAGATGAGTAATTCATTCATGAAAGTTATCAACAAGTGATTCTGTGGGAGACCGTGGTGACCATGTTAAACTAAGTTTTTAGGAATAAACCTTGAAACAACTTTTCATCCATACAGAAAACAAAAACCAAAACGCCCTTCCTGACACAAGTTCTAACAGTCATCTGATGTCCCTCTCATCTTAACCTGTCCTGGTGTCAGAGTCAATGACTGACTGGGTCTGGGTCAGCAGTCTGAGGACACTCTTGACCCCTGGTGGCTGTGTGTGATGCTGAGGGGCCAGGAGGTAGCAGGGACACCTGGGACAGTGTTCATGTACCTGCTGCCTGGAGTCAGGGTCATGTGGCTGGGAGTCCTGGCCTCCAGAGACTGGCATCGGAGTGACCCCGCTCCAGTGTCCACAATAAATTAGAAACAGAATGACAAAACTGGCCATGTTAAAAAAAATCAGTACTACAAAACTCACCATAATTAAAGTTAAAAAAGAAAAGTCACAGATTGGCAGAAGCTATGTACAACACATACAACTGATTTTAAAAAAAATTAGGATCCAAAACCTATGAAGAATACCTATACATCCATAAGAAAGAATCAACCAATAGGAAAATAGGCAAAGACCTGAACAAGCAAAAACGCAAGTGAAGACTAGACTAACCAGTAATCATACAATAAGATACTCAACATCACTATTAATTAGGAAAATGCAAAACAAAAACAAAAAACATCATTTCACATCCATTAAATTGGCAAAACTTACAAGTCTGGTAATGCCAAGCATTGGCAAAGATGTGGAATAACAGAAATTTCCATGTACAGATCTTCCTCGACTTCCCAGGGGAGGTTCAAAGTAAAAAATGTGCTTAATACACGGGACCTACCAGAATCGTAGCTCAGCCCAGCCTCCCTGAACGTGCTCAGAATACTCTCACTAGCCTACAGTTGGGCAAGATCATCTAACACAAAATATTATAATAAAGTGTTAAATATCTCATGTGATCTATTGAATACTGTCCTGTAAGTAAAAAACAAGACTGGCTCTCTGGGTCCAGGACAGTTCAAAGTGTGTCAGTTATTCACCCCCGTGATGCAGCGTCTGACTGGGGGCTCTTCTCACAGCCGCTGCCCAGCTTCACGAGAGATTGTATTGC
Source organism: Lagenorhynchus albirostris (assembly GCF_949774975.1). Lineage (NCBI taxonomy): Eukaryota > Metazoa > Chordata > Mammalia > Artiodactyla > Delphinidae > Lagenorhynchus > Lagenorhynchus albirostris. The sequence goes on along the minus strand of NC_083095.1, from coordinate 157,604,367 downwards.
TTATTGCTAACCTGAGAAAAGATCGAAATTCGAAGTAGTTTCTAGTGAATGTGCATCGCTTCTGCACCATGTAAAGTCAAACCGTCATAAGTCAGGGACCCTCTGTACCGCTGGTGGCAGTGCAAAATAGCACCAACTGAATTCTATGAAATAATTAAGGAAAAAATCATATCAGTGCTATACAAACTCTTCCAGAAATGAGAGAAAGAGGGAACACGTCCCAGCTCTCTTTCATGACTCTAGCACAACTTTGATACCAAAACCAGACAAGGACATTATAAGGAAATTATAAACCAAAGCTCCTTGTGAACATAGTAAGATAACTTATTACAGAAACAGAATGAAGGAGACAAATCTTAGGATCGTCTTCGTGCGTTTGGCCCTCTGTATCTGTGGATGCAGAGCCCATGGACACAGAGGGTCGACTGTACTACACCAGTTACACAGGGGACGTGTGTATCCGCAGATTTCAGTGTGCGTGGTGGGATGGGGGTGAAGTGGTGGTGGTGGTGGGGTCCTGGGATCAGTCCCCTGCGGATACTGAGGGACAATGTACATACAAGAAAAAAACAGTTGACAAAATGCTTTCAGCAAACTAGGACTAGAAGGGAACATTCTACACATAATAAAAGGCACCTACAAAAACCCCTACAGCTAACATTGTAACGGTGAAACATTCAATCGTTTCTCCCCACAATGGGGAACTAGCAAAAGATGTCTGCCACCATCATTTCAACTCAACATTTTACTATGATGTCTCAGCCAGTGCAAAAATGGCATAAGGTTTGGAGAGTAAAAATTTAAACTTTATCGGCAGACATGATAGTGTGTAAAGAAAATCCTAACATAAAGTAATATCAAATTATACCCCTGGGATTGGACTCCTACATAAATACAGAGGAGCACTGTCTCTAGGAGCAAAACACCACCAGGAGATGGGTGAACTGTGGTGTATCCTTTGAAAGCACCAAATGAGAAGAGAGATGTTGGTTGGGAGGGTGGAGGCAACAGTCCCTTCCAGGACGTCTAATGGCTGTGGAGCTGGGAAGGTGGCATGAGGCAGTGGCACTTACTGGAAGGCAAAGGGAAGGATTATGGGGAAGGGGAGAGGAAGATGAAGGAAGCAGGAGAGCGGGGAGAGGAGCTGGGCCAGTGGCCCAGGAAGAGAGGCAGTTACTGCTCAGAGATGTGAAGGAGAAGACGTGGGTGCACACGCAGGGACGCCACCCTGAGGTGAGCGCTCTGGAGCTGATGGGATCTATCTTGATGAGCCTCCGCCACAGAACACAAATGCAAAGACGAGGTGCTCAGGGACACGTATTATGTGAAACTCTACGGCCGCCCTATATCCACATGCGAAGACGGACATCACCATAATTTTTACGAACCACCATTCAAACATTTAGTTTTGGGCATACTGGTAAACAAAAACTACTTTCAGAAATTAAGCTATGTTAAGGAGGCAGGTTAAAATCTATTTAGCTAAAAGGCTTGTCCGATATAACTGTCATTATCATAAAAAAGAAGAGGTACTTTTAACAAAGCCCCTTATTTTTCGCTGTTCTCAGCCCAGAGGTTTCTAGCACGTACTTTTCATCTTGTAAGTGTGAGTCTATTACAGTGGTCCTGCCAACCTCTGAGCCTCCTACCTTCGCCGAGTGTCCCCTTGGTGTGTGAGTGGAGGCTGAGGGTGGTGCTGGGGCCGGGCTGGGCGGCCTGGCTGTACTGGGTGGGCGGCGGCGGAGGGGGTGGTGTGGCCTGCAGTGGGTCATAGCGCTTCTCCCCAAACGGCCTGTCCACAGCTTCAGCCTCAGCAGACTTCCCCCTGTGGAAAAATGAGGAAATGCCAACACCTACAGACGGATCCACATTCACAAAGCAAGTTCCCCTTCTTCTAAGTATCCCTGAGGGGTTTTTTTTGAGAATTTCACAGTTTACCCTTATGAGTGTGGGTACTCTACCAAAACACACAAACAAGTCCAACCAGTCACCAGCACAAGAGGTGTAAAGGCAGCACAGGTTATTTTAAGAATATTAGTAAAGCATCCAAAAGACGGCAACCAAAAGGCAGATGGAATTCGGGGTATACTTGTACTATTCAACACTGTGGTCTACAAAAAATAGTAATGGCTGGTAGGTTTAATGAAGTCGTCCAAATATTCTGAAAAATATTTATTGGCCCAAATCCTCATTAGATTCCCTTCTGGTGTAGTGCCTAAGAAGGCATGAAGCACCAGCTTCTGGTGCAGGCTAGGCACCACAGAAGGTGACGTCACGGGCCAGGGGCTGGCAAGCCCTTAGTCAAGGGCTGACAAGAAATGCTATCAGCTTCTTGGCCATACGGCCTCTGTCACAGCTATTCAAACTCTGCCCCAAAGCAGCCAAAAACAGCTTGTAAATCAAAGGGTACTGCTGTGTTCCAGTAACACTGCACCTTTTTTTTACTTCAAAATTTATCCTGGATTTACCAGATCCATTTTTTGTTTAGCAATTGCTAGAGCAGCAAATACTGCTTGATTTTTAAGGCTCATTTAAATCAAACTGTGAATGTATGCTTATTTTTTCAGATTGCCAATTGTTAATATAGAACACGTAAAATTCACACAAAAGAAATCTTTAAAACAGGACCTATAATTGCAACACTGCCCTCTGAGCTCTGCAGAGCCAAAGCTGTACACTGGCTTTACGTGCACATGCAGTCACACAGACGCTTGGAATGTACTTTCACAGAAGACTACTGTCGCGGAGTCTAGTCATGATCAGCTTTAAAGCCGCTCCATTATCTCATTTTGGGTGTCTGGACTAAGCACTGAAGACGACGTTAACACCTGCAAGTGCGCGTAATGCCAGTGCCACAGCGAGGGACCCTCACGTCACAGCCTCACACCAGTGCCCCGTCTTACCACATGAAGCTCCTTTCCAAGTAGTCAGAGCTAGTATAAGAGCCAAGAAATCTGGGTGATGGCAAAGCAAGCGCAACAGAAAAATTAAACGATCAATCTAAGTTTGCAGCAAACAGAACTCAAATGTCATTTTAAAGCATCAACCAAAAAACACACATCCACCATTTCAGCATACTTCAGTCTATAAAGGAAACCACCACTGGCTCTCATTTAGCTCGGGACACCAGCAGCCGGTGGAGACGTGGAACGCAGCTAGGCCCCGCCCGCCCACCCTCCACACACATGGGGCTCTGGTGGGCAGCAGTGTGGCTAAGCTTCACTCCTTGGCCCGCTGCCCACTCCTGGTGCTGAACAAAGAAATGAAATAAAGCAGCGGGTTCTGAAGAAGTGGGGGTGAGTGCTCTGTTGAAAGAAAGGGGGCTAGGCACAGAAGTCAAGAGTGAAAACACAGAAGTGATGCAGCACCACAGCTAGCACGGTACGGATACACGATCAACACGTGCTCCTTCCGAGCCTGACGCTGAGCCCCGAGGTGGGCAGAGCTGCCACGCTGACTCCCTTGGTCTCCACCTCTCTCATCTAATAATGCTACATGCACACAAAACCACCTAACGCCAATCTTATGCTTAATTCTTGTAAGCTGAAAACCACCAACATTTATCTTGAGACCTGGAAGTCTCACGGTAGGCTGCGTCTTCAGAGGTAGATATTCCAGTGACAGAAATCACATTAGATGCCCTGAAGGAGACAACTCAATCTCTGAGCTGCAGCACGTGCACAGACCCAGATGGAGCCTGCTCTTCTAGCCCTGGCCTGGAATCCTGGCAACTCCTAACTTGCTTTGGAGGTGATGTCAGGGCTGCTGTCTCCTCACCTCTCCAGCATCAATGTGGCTCAACAGACTGTGAGACTGGGTGACAGCTACCTGCTTCTGGGGCACTTATCCTGTGCTATCAAAGACTTCTCCCTGCTCTAATTCCCTCCATTTTTAAGGTGTGCTTTTAAGTGGAACAAAAGCACGCATTATCTGGAAGACGGTAACTTTGTTATTTCTATGTTTTACTTTAGAGAATAAGGCCTGTAGGCAATCTATTGGTGACAAACAGTAAATAGTTTTGAAATGTAAGACAAAGAGGGCCCCATATTTTAAACTATTTTCCAATTATTAAAGTTGTATTAATTGGGCAAAAGAGTAAAACAGCATTAGAAAGGGAAGGCATAGAAACAACTTCCTGCTGAGTCATCTTCTAGGACACTCGAGTCTCCTTTCCAACTCTCTAACCATTAAAAACCTATATGGGAGGGCTTCCCTGGTGGTTCAGTGGTTAAGAATCCGCCTGCCAATGCAGGGGACATGGGTTCGAGCCCTGGCCCGGGAAGATCCCACATGCCGTGGAGCAACTAAGCCTGTGAGCCACAATGACTGAGCCTGTGCTCTAGAGCCCGCGAGCCAGAACCACTGAAGCCCACGCACCTGGAGCCCATGCTCTGCAACAAGACGGCAATGAGAAGCCCACGCACCGTAACAAAGAGTAGCCCCCACTCGCCGCAAATAGAGAAAGCCCGCATGCAGCAAGGAAGACCCAACACAGCCAAAAATTTTTTTTTTTAAAAAACCTTATTATATGGGAAAATGCAGCATTACTTTCATATACAAAGGAAGGAAAGGCATCCTAGTATCCATCTCAAGTTAGACTTTCTCACCCCATAACACTACCAACAGTAAACAGTAATATCAAACCGAGTCCGCAGTGAATCTACAGAGACAGACATGATCTCTTTCTCATGGGACCTCTGCCCAGCAAACACTGGTTCCTCCCAGGGCTGTGGACGTGAGGAGGAATGCGCCGGGGCTTGTGCTGAGCCTTGGTCACTCCACATGGAATGACTGAGCCCCTCCACCGCCAAATGCTCGGCAGTGTTCTAGACCATGTCTGAAAGCTATACGTCATAGATATATTACTGAGTCTTCTCTCCAGAGAACAAGATTCACACAAAACCAAAAAATACCTTGTCATCTGATTCCCTAGCAAAACTTTTAATTTACTTTTTAGACCTAAATGTATCCTGTTAAGGCTGTATTCTATTTACCAAGTATGTAAAAGGATAAATAAAATCTCTCTTTAAACTGGACTCCCTTCTGAGAGGAATGAATATGTTTAAACAGCTTCAGTAAAAGTGGTGACGCCCTTCCATCTCATGGAAAGTGAGCTTCTCAGGCTCCACGCCCAGCTCATCCTGGTCTGGACTCTCTCCAGATGCACTGGGCACCTCTCTAGGCTTGTGTTAGGGGAGGCTCACAACACTCGTGCAAGACTGTCTGCTTCAAACAGAGCCCGAACTGCACCACTCACAGTTCGCAGCTGTGTTTCTCATAAACTGCTTTCTTCCGTAGACAAAGATTTAAATGGATAACAGTGGAAAAGGTTTTAAATCTTCACTTTAAATGATGTCTTAGAAGGCAAGTGGTAGTTGAAAGTAGGTTTTTAGGGACTGCCCTGGTGGTGCAGTGGTTAAGAATCCGCCTGCAAATGCAGGGGACACGGGTCCGAGCCCTGGTCCGGGAAGAGCCCACATGCCACGGAGCAACTAAGCCCGTGCACCACAACTACTGAGTCTGTGCTCTAGACCCTGCAATCCACGACTACTGAGCCCGCGCACCTAGAGCCTGTGCTCCGCAACAAGAGAAGCCACCGCAATGAGAAGCCGACGCACTGCAATAAAGAGTAGCCCCCGCTCGCCGCAACTAGAGAGAGCTCGCGCGCAGCAACGATGACCCAATACAGCCATAAATAAATAATTTTATTTTAAGTAGGCTTTTAATATTAGAGGTTTTAAAGTATATTCTAAAAGAATTTTCACTGATCAGCAAGTGACAAATGATATGTTCAGACAGTCCGAAGCATCTAATTCAGTAAAAATCTTCATGATTTTAAACTTAGGCACAAAAGTGATTTGTGGTTGCTTTTTTTTTTTTTGCAGCACGCGGGCCTCTCACTGTTGTGGCCTCTCCCGTTGCGGAGCACACAGGCTCCGGACGCGCAGGCTCAGCGGCCGTGGCTCACGGGCCCAGCCGCTCTGCGGCATGTGGGATCTTCCCGGACCGGGGCATGAACCCGTGTCCCCTGCATTGGCAGGCAGACTCTCTACCACTGCGCCACCAGGGAAGCCCTGTGGTTGCTTTTTAATGTCTCATCTTGGCTACGCAGAACTACAGTCCCAGTTATTCACTCAAACACTAATACGGGTATCCCTAGGGAGATTATCTAGATGGGCCCTTCTCAAGAGGAGTTAACAGCTTCCCTGAGCTCCGAGACCACTAAGCATTTCCCTTCCTGCCCTGCAGACTTAGGACTTGCTCAGCCTGGCCCCACAACTGTGTAAACGAATCCCTTGTAATAAATCCACATCTACTTCCATTCTGTGGGACTGTTTTGCTCAAGTATGAACCCACCTGTGCCTGTGTTTATACTCCACTCTCAGAGCCAAATTCACCATTAGTCAGGGCTCAACCAGTGGCAGAACCAGAACGGGATACAAACTCACACGGGCACATGTGGGTTTGTAGTTTGTACCCCAACAAAACACACAAGAAAGAAAACCAAAAAACCCAGTAGACAAGCAAACAGAAGGGAGCAGCACAGACAGGAAAAAGACAGCAGGAACCTGGGGCTCACTCCTAGCTCTGCCCCTGTCACGGCCCCTCGCTGGAGCTTGGGTTCCTCATGTTTACAGCTAGACCAGAAATCTCTAAAGTCTCCTCAAGCTCAAACAATAATAAACGACAAGTTTTCTCTTGACTTGGAAAAAAAATTTTAAAAACTCTTTAGTATCGTCCCTCAATGTCACTCCCCAACACAACCCTACTTTTTTTTTTTTTTTTTCCGGTACGCAGGCCTCTCACTGTTGTGGCCTCTCCCATTGTGGAGCACAGGCTCCGGACACGCAGGCTCAGCGGCCATGGCTCAAGGGCCCAGCCGCTCCGTGGCATGTGGGATCCTCCCGGACCGGGGCACGAACCCGTGTCCCCTGCATCGGCAGGTGGACTCTCAACCACTGCGCCACCACGGAAGCCCTAACCCTACTTTTATTTTTAAAAAACAAACAGAAGAGAAGGATGAGAACGTGTGCTGCACAGAAGGGAGAGACTCTTAAAAATCAGGGTCTTAACCGTTTATCCTCTCTTACCTCAAAACGCTTTGATTTCAAAATCCTTTGATTTTAACATATTTTTAATGCAAAAAATTTACATAGCTGACGCTAGAGTTTAAGAACAAAAAACACACATCCCAGAGCTAGATAGAACACACACTGCTGAAATGCTAAGAGCCTACAGAAGTCATGTATTACATAGCTAACTATTTTCCTTCAAAATATACTGAACTTAGGACTTCCCTGGCAGTCCAGTGGTTAGGACTCTGCACTTCCACTGCAGGGGCAAGGGTTTGATCCCTGGTCAGGGAACTAAAATCTCGCATGCCAAGCAGCAAGGCCAAAAAACAAAACAATACACACACACGCGCGCGCGCGGGCGCACACACACACTGAACTTTGTGTGATTAACTGCACTTTATGTTTCATCTTATTTTTAAAAGGTAAGTCTTAAACAAAATAACTCACTTGGAAGAGTAACTAGAAAACTGTGGCTGACTCTGAGAATGAACCGGCTTGGCGGGCTCTGAGAGGTGGCTGGCAGGGACATGTGCAGAAGGCTTGCTCTCAAAACTTCTTCGATCAAAGTAGGAGAGCTGTTTTCGATAGTATTCTTCATCTTCCTCAGGATCATAATGATTTGACCGAACAATGTCTTCAAGCGGCTTCATTTGAGGTTTTTGCGGTTCGGGGATCCTGATAATGAATGATAAATGAAATAACTTTTGAGAAGTTAATTTGACAAATAAAATGGAATACGTAAGTTTCACCTTGACCTTCCACTGACTGCTGTGGTTACTCAGGATCTGGCTGAGCAGTGCAGCAGTCAAGGTGGACATTCCCAGTCCCGTGTCCTCATACATTATACTTGATGGCAACACTCTCCTGGCCCGTGAGTCCTAAACACAACCTATCTATTGAGCTTGATAGTGACCTCGTTAGAAGCAGCTCATCAGAAAAAGAAAAGTAAGCCGGACAGTGGAGGGCTTCCTCAAGTACATGCACCATCATCGTCAGCAACAATAAAAACCGAGAGCTGAAGAACTTTACAGCAGGATCAATAAATGATCCTCATATAAGGAAAGAGCTCGACATGTCCAAAGTTCCAGAGGACACAGGAAGCACGTGGCAAAGAAAGTACATTATCAGCAAATTAAGGCACTGTTACATAGGCCCTAGTTAGCAAATTTCAGAAACTCCGCATCAAAAATGGATAAACTTAAATACGTTTCACACCAAGAAGGGGGGGCTAAGCTTTCAGTTAGTACATGTTTACTCTGTGTAGAAGAGCTTATTTGCTAGTGATCCCAGCTAAAGGAGACATCACAGTAGTTTACATTTTCATGAAGAGCAACAGACATTAAAATCAGAGGAAAATGTACATGTTAGACAGTAGTTCCTCTTTATTACAAGCACAAATATAAGCGAATGAAACATATTAGGCCAAAGAACTGTATTCAAATGCAGCCCATCAACTTAGCAGCAGCCAAATCAGGCCACAGCTAAGAGCACAGCTGGCGGGTTCCTCTCCCAGCAACTCCTGTCAGCCTCAGCTTCATCCCTCCTGGCGCTTTCTAAAGGATTAAGTTTAGTTATCTCATAGCTATCTGAGTCTGTTTCCTCACCCCTAAAAACTAACAGTTTGCATGTCCAAAAGCACTATTAAACTAAAAAACACAGTCCAAAAGTTATTAGGGCTTTAAAAACTATACTTTAGCCATTTGCTAGAGAAATATGTGTTCGAAAGATTTGTTAACTGAAAGAATAATAAAGATGTGTTACAGAAGGTATAATACATAAAGCTGTTTACTTTTCCTTCTAGGACCACTGTTTTAACTGCAAAAGCTGGAGAGTTCACCTAAGGACAAGGGAGACCTCTGCCTTCCCTGCCTCCTCTCTAGTAAGAGGGCCACACTCTCAGTCAGTTGTAGGCCACAAGCCTGCAAAGCACCCACCTGTGCAGTGTTCTGTCGTGTTCAATGAGCTGATTCTGAGCAGGGGCTTTAGGACCTAGGACGGGAGCACCTGCAGGTTTAGACGTGACCTCTGGAGGCTGCAGAAAAATAAGACACACGAGCCTCAGGGAGAGATCATGAGAAAACAGGCTTCGTTTAAGGGGGAGGGAACATTATGAAGCGTTACGCACAACAGTCACTGAATGTGCTCTGAACGTGAGGCAGGAGACACAATCACGTATTTACCTTGAAACCAGAGTTATGGTTTTCATCCTTCTTGCTCTCCACTGATGCAGACCTTTTGTTTTCAAACATTTTCACTCTGGTGAGCACTGACTGTGGCTTCATCGCTGGGTCTTCCTCTTCCTCGACCAGAGCTGGGGGTGGAGGCAGTGGTTTGGTACTTGCGGGCGGCACTTCCGGCTTGTGCTGAGGCGGGACAAGGGCAGCACCGTGGAGAGGCTCGTAGTGGCCCGGGCCTGCTTTGGAGGTGAAGCCTTGGGGCGGGACCTGCTCATAACTCCGTGAGTACTGGTCAAAATACTGCTTAGGCTCGGACGCCTTGGGGCCTGTGGAGGAGTAGGGCTGCGCGTCTGGCCTGTACCTCCCATGCACGTCAAACCCAGGAGCGGGCTGCTCTTCGTGCCGCAGGGTGGAGGTCCTGAGTGGCGGGTCGTAGCGCGGTCGGCTTTCATAGGACAGAGGGGTTGGCTCCTCGAAACGTGGGAAATACCCTCGTTCTGAGGACTCCTCGGGATGCTGTCTGGAGTCCAGGTCTCGCGGGTGCTGATTATCAAAAGAAGGCCGGGGCTGGTACGGCTGTTTGTCATCATAATAGGACCACTGCTCCTCATACGCAGGGATGCGGTCGTCATAGCGCAGACGATGGTCGTAGTTTCGAGGAAACTGGTCCGTGTAGTTTGAGGAGTCATATCTGTAGGCAGGCTGCTCCAGGTCCCTGCTGGCCTGTCTCTCTGCGTATGGGGGCTGCGGCTCATAGCTCAGACTGGGCTCCTTGTCTAGCCTCTGCCCTGGGTGAGCAACAGCTGGCTGCTTCAAAACATGGTTCTGTCTCATCACTTCCTCAGGATAGGGATCCTTCCTATATACCTGTATAAAAAATCCACGCGTAAGGACACAGGCTTGTTTCAAATTCTAGTCTATTTTAAGACAAACTATGATTTAATATGTAAAAATGGCATGTTCTACCATTTATTACCAGGACAGAAACAGATTAGTGGAGAAAGCCAGTTTAAGTGAAGCTCAAACTTTACAATGCAAGTAGGGGCTTTTACTTTTCAGCATACTAAATGAAAAGTGAGTTAAAGATACTTTAACTTTTTAATTATTAAGTTTAGTAGAAAATTAATGCACTGAACTGTTGATTCCACTTGATTTGGACACTGAAAATAAAATCAAAAAGAAAATTTATGGACACCATAATTTATAAAACATAAAGAAGTTTAAAATGGGTCTGAACTATAGATTAAGAAATTTTGACAACCTAGAGGGGTGGGATAGGGAGGGTGGGAGGGAGACGCAAGAGGGAGGGGATATGGGGATATATATATATATATATATATATATATATATATATATATATATACATATAGCTGATTCACTTTGTTATACAGCAGAAACTAATACAACATTGTAAAGCAATTATACTCCAATAAAGATGTTTAAAAAAATAAAAAGAAAAAAGAAAGAAAGAAATTCTGGAAGATTCTGAAAGCCAAACATTAAAAAATAATAAAAATATTAAGTACCAATCCCAATTAAAAGGCCTATTTTAAAATAATCAGTATATCACTGGAAGCCATGCAAATTATAGAACCGAAATGATTTGTACTGATTTGAAAACAGTATGGTGCATAAGCCCACAGTAAAAAGCAAAAGGAACACGTAAAGGGCAAAGCAAACACAATCATGTGCTAGACTGATGGAGAGCAACAGATTAGCGCAACACTGCAGCACAGGTACCTTTGCTGGATCTACATGCGACGACAATGATGGCTCTTGACCTCTTAGCATTATGTGAGCTGCCTCAGTGCGTGGTGCTCTTAAAGAATCAGCTTGTGGTGAGTCAGAGGTGAAAGGAGCTGGGGTGGGCTCCTCCAGTCTGACATTAGTTAAGTTTACATTAGGATTAACAGCAGAGGTTGATGATGCTGGGTTTGTTTCAGGCGAAAGGTAAGGGCCTGGAGATGAGGCTTCTGCTTTCTGTGAAGTGTTTAAAATATTTTAAATATAGTGTTTCTGTTTACTGCTAACTTCCCACTTCCATTTATAGTGGTTGATAGACATACATTTTAAGTGTGCTGAATAACAAAACTATGACCTCATGTCCTGAATTTTTTAAATTTCAATATACTGCTGTCTAAGATAAACACACAAAGTTTAGAATTAAGTCCTTGGTATTCTCAAGTTGAAATTAAAGATTAATTCTTAATCTGGAGAAAGGACAATATATTTTTAATTCAATCACCATATCCTAGACTTTAACAATGCACCTCTAACTGCAAAACGTTGAATGCTTGCTGCTTACCTGTTGAGAGGCTGTCTTAAGTCCAGGGGAGTCTATTCTATGAACTGGCTGTGGCTGCGCTTGTGGTGAGTAAGTAGGATATGTCTGGTGGTCATGATGCATTCCAGAGGAATCCTCTCTGACAGGCTCAGAGGACCGTGTAATGGCAGACTCCGGGGGAGTCCCCACCTCATCATTAAGAGTCTCATCTAGTTCTTGATCAGTGTAGGCCCCGCCTTCTGTATCTGTATCTTCATAGTCAGAAGTATGTCTACTGTCCGTGCTATACATTGAGTATTCACTACCTGGGGCTGACAGGTAGGACAGACGATCATCATGCAAATCAAGGTCATCACTTGTAGCACCATCCGCCTGGGTCAAATAGAAGTAAATTAAAAATTTATTCAGTAGTTCTTTAAGAGATGGCCTTTATTTTACAAGGGAGACTGAAAAGGATACTTTTCTTTGCAGAAATCACATCTGTTTCTTGAAACTTCTGGTGAGGAAAGGTCAAGAAGATAGTACAAGCACACATGCAGACACACAGAGCATCCTTTGAGATCTGAAGGGCTTGGATGAGTGGAACGTCGGCTGGCCGGCCGTGATAAAGCCCCAGAAGACAGCGAAGGAGCCCTGGCCCCACTCTGATTTTGAAACCTAGTCAGTCACTAGCTTGTCAGCCCAGAGGAGGGTGAAGAGGGAGAGTGCTGCCAGACCAAGCTCACAGAAACAAAGACACAGTGACTGACAGAACAGCGCACGTGAGAATAACCAGGAAAATAAACGCCACAGTTCAAGCTGAACAAGAGTTTATGTATATATAAAATCTATATATTAAAGAAAACAGCTTCTTAAAAAACTTGGTATTTGGCCCTAGAGCTTTATAAAACACAACGGAAAAGCATCATCTAAGTGCTGGTTGCCTAATTAAACTAAGAACTTTTAAAAATTATTCTTCACAGATGGATGCAGAGAGGGAAGTGCAGTTATGACTCTCTTTTACAGACAATTAAGAGCTGAGTTAGCCTTCAGTCTGCACTGATTATCTTCTGAGCAGACCAGAAAGAACAGAAGTATTTGAGGGAAAGGGAAGTACAGTGCTGCAGTCAACAGGCTGTCATGGATACTAATTTGAAGCTAGTGCCCGTATTACACACAACAGTCCTGGAAGACCATGCCTGGACCCTGCGCCCAGAGAGGCACGAGAGCTGGAGGATCCAGAACCCAGAATTCTGACGGCATGGACTGAAGGATAAACAAGGCTCGAGCCGCCTGAATGGTGCTTCCCCCACAGTCCCAATCCTGGCTCTGCAACAGCCTGACCCTGAGCCCTCCCTTAATGGGAAAGACCAGCCTTCCGTGACTCTGGCTTTCAACAGATCACCTGCCTGGTTTGGAGAGTGAGCGCACTAGGGCTATGCTCTATGTTCCGGCAGAGTCTCTCCCACTGAAATCTCAATGGCTTGAAACCTTCTTGCTATCTACTTTGATCTCTGACTCGCGGGGTCTGGAAGACTATAACCCAGGAGCCAGCCAGGGAAGTATTTAAGGCCCTGGGGAAGAACAACTCAACTCACTAACCTGCTCAGCTTTTGCAGTGGTATGAAATGCAGCTTTTGCAGTGGTATGAAATGCAGAAGTGAGCAAGAACCAGGAGTGCTCTGAACCAGAAATGACATATGCTTACATGTTAAGAAAGCCTCCGGATGATTTTTCTTGGTTTAATAGGGAACATACAAGCCTGTCACAGAAATTGCAAAAAGGAACTCTTCCTAGCAATCAGATCAAAGTAGTTAGCTCAGGAGAGTCGATGTGAAATGAAGTGGTTTTAGTTTAAGAATCTATTTGGAGAAAATATACTTGAATGGAAGGGGGGCATAAATCAAACTTGATTTAAATTGTAACACTTTTTCTGATTTACAAAATGCATCAATCTATTCTAATAGTAAATGACCTATTAGACCTATTAATAAAGTTAATAAAATTAATTGAGATGACCTATTTTCCTCACACAAAAAGCTGGGAGAGCTAGACCTTCATTTTAAAATCCAAGCAAAGAAAGGAAGCACACAATAGTATCAAAGAAATCACAGAAAATTAAGATTTGTGGATTTAAAAAACCTCTCAGATAGGTAGACATGTATACCTTGTGCATTTATAAACTAATATTATTTCAAAAATCACCAGTGATACCGCAAAAAAAAAGAAAAGAAAAATCACCAGTGAAAGCTATTAACATTCTACCTGACCAAGGCTGCTGGCAGAACTGTGTTGTCATAGAAGATTAGTATGGAGAGGACGGTAATCCTTTTAATCAAATGCCACAAGAGTTAAGAATTAGTAACAGTGTGTCGTATAAAGTGGTGTAGTGAGTTTATTCTACCTGCCTCTGTCTATAAAGCGTCCCGGCTGATATGTCAGTTACTCAAAGTGGTCTCAGGTTCTCATGTGTACGGTCCACCGCCCAGAGTGGTACTGAGGAGAAAAGGCATGGTTCTGACACAGGACCACAGGTGGGAGCAGCAGACACTACCTCTAGATGTCAGCATTTCAACATCTCTTCTTGGCAGAGGTTGTGTTTTCTGGGTGAGGGGCACGGGGGTTCTAAGCATGCAGCATGCACGGCCACAGCACCTGGGGCCATAGCCAGGCAGAGGAAAGGAGGGGCCATGCAGGGGCAAAACAACAAAAACCAAGCCGACAAGGAAATACAAAAAACAAAATAAGAGAACAGATATTCTCAATCTTCCCTAGCAACTAAAATATATTAATATTGTGTTGATCTGAAGGTAAAAGACATTTAAAACAAAAGATTCTTTTAACTGTATACTTTGAGAAAATTATTATCTCTCCCAACAAAATAAACAGGACTTTCCCATCAAGAACTGCTAAAAGACCAGAAAGACTTAACAACAGTAGTTATTTTAATCTTTATAAAATCAAAATTCAAAGCCAAAAGGATGTATTGCTTTGTCTAACATTTTCAGTACGTTTTAAGAATGTTAACAGGTGCTGAGTGAAAAAAAAATTCCTTAGGTAAGGATTTAGGGAAATGCTTAAAGTAGCAAAGTAAGTCCTTTACTTCAGACCTCTCAGAGCCATCACCACGCTGGTGGGTACTGTGCTGCTCCAGGGCGCTTGGTTTGCAGCACGGTGGTCCCCAACCATTCCTTGCCTTCAGAGTGCCTCTTCTTCAGGGCGAGTCCTGGATCTCACATGCTGAGCACAGCACTTTGGGGACCACTCATCTAGCCCACCCATTCCCCTTGTTTCCAGAGGAAGAAACAGAAGCCAGGTTCAAAGTCATTCCTCAGTCAGACAGGGGCAGAGTCAGAACTCAACCCTGCTCTTTTAAGTTACCCTCTGAGAATTCTCTGAGAATACCACTGAACGGTAATTCAGTGGGGAGAGAAACTTCAGAATCTTCTACTATCAAAAACAACTTTCATAACCCTTACAAATTATAAAAACCTAAAAGCTAATGCCCCAAATTACTTTAATAAGTTGATCCAATTAGAAAACAATGGTGACTCAGAGGCTTCTCTGATTAGTTATATAATTTATCAAATGGGTTAAAAACAGGAAATTTCTTACCTTTCCCTCAGAAACCCACACCAACTGGTTCTGTTGTTGCTGAATTGCTTCTTTCAATGCACCATACCAACCGTCATTCATTGAATTTAAATTAATTGTAGCTGCAAATAGATAACATTGTTCTATGATTACAACACGGCAAAAGTCAGAATTCACTCAACCATTGCTTAGAGTTCAGTCACCACTACTGAGTTATCTGACAGATAGTATTGAGGACACACCTCTGGAAATGTCTATTTTGGCACTGAACCATTTCTTTCAATCAACAGCAGCCATTAACACAACAACAAGCATAACAGGCAAAGGTTATATGAGTTTTAATATTTGAACAACACAACATTTTTGCCCACATATTGTTCCATAGACACTGTAAGCTGAAAGAAGGCCTTTAATATACTCACTTGTAAAAAGATGGTGATTATTTTTACGAAGTTTATGAGACCGCTCATATAATTTCCTGGCGCTTTTCCTAGATTCTGGACATAACCTCATCCTCATTGTTTTCACACCTTGCTTAGAATCAGGGTTAAGGAACACTACAATTGGATACCACTGGGCATAATTCAGACGATCAACTGCATTTGGTGTTACATCCAATAAAGCATGTTTATCCTGAAGACACAAGAAAAAAATAAACAAGGACGCAAGACACGGTAACTAAGAAGCATCACCTTCAGAAAGTCACAGCTGAGACTACATTCCAATGGGAATGGACATTTAACTGTGCTCCAAAATGTCTCAGGAGCACACATTAGAAAAAGGTGTACTCAGAAGTTAATGCAATATAATTTCTAGTCCAATTTAAAAAAAAGTTTTAACTAGCTCACTTTTAAGATAGCCCAAATACTTGCAAGCAGAGAGTGAAAATAAGTGTAACAATTTAATGTTCCTGATATGGCCTTGTGAGTAGCAACACATTCCTAACATAAATATCAAAGTGCAACCTGAATTGTCCTGATGCGGTATCAAGTCTATCGACATATGTGAACACTGTATACTCTTTTGTGGTAATGAAAGCTCATCTTTTCAGGCACGTACTACCGTTCCATTGAAAGTGATTATTTTAATGTCTCGGTAATTTACTTACGGTATACCAGTAATAACTTTAGAAAAACTACCTTCTACTTTCAGTTTAACCAAACCCATCCCACTAAGAAACACAAAATTCACAGCTTACAATGAAACGGGTCAATTTCTAATAACTTACTTGATCTATTATTTGCTTTATTGTATGAAGGCGAATAATACCAGAGCTCCGTTGGTCAGTTCCAGCATCTCGAGGTTCACTTTCTAGTCGTGCAGTCAGGACAAAAACAAAACACCAAATTTCCACTGGTTAGGTCAGTTTCTCAACTGCTGGGCATAATGACACGCTGGGCTCCATGACGTGTAGTTGTGGGGGCTTCCCGTGCACCACGGCCTATTGAGCAGCATTTCTGGCCTCCACCCACTGGATGTCAGTAGCAGCCCCCCACCTCCCTTTTGCTCCCACGGCGACAAACAGAACTGCGGCCAAATGTCGTCTCTGGGACAGACCCACACTGGCTGAGAACCCCGGGTTACATCAATGCTTCCAACACTGCTGGGATCAGACGGCAAGGGGGAGAACTTCCCTGGTGGTCCAGTGGCTAAGACTCTGTGCTCTTGATGCAGGGGGCCCAGGTTCAATCCCTGGTCAGGGAACTAGATCCCACATGCATGACGCAACTAAGAGCCCACATGCCCCAACTAAAGATCCTACATGTCACAATGAAGATTCTGCATGCCACAACTAAGACCCAGCACAGCTAAATGAATAAGTAGGTAGGTAGGTAAGTAAGTAAATAAATAGTTTTTTGTTTTTTTTTTAAAAGCAAGTGGGCCACTCACCCCAGTGCAAAATTCAAGGGAGTGCCCCCAAACCTCAGAAGTCCAATAATATTTGGATGCAATATGTTCACAAAAGCAAAATAAATACTTCAAAATGAACATTTTAAATAGAATCAGTAAGTGGAGGGACTTCCCTGATGCTCCAGTGGTTAAGAATCCGCCCTGCAATGTAGGGGACGTGGGTTCAATCCCTGGTTGGGGAACTAAGATCCCACATGCCACGGGGCAACTAAGCCTGCGTGCTCTAGAGCCTGCATGCCCCAACTAGAGAGAAGCCGGCATGCCACAACGAAAAGCTCGCGTGATGCAACTAAAACCTGATGCAGCCTGACTAATTAATTAATTAATTAATTATTTAAAAGAAAAGAATCAGTAAGTGGAACGTGAGCAAAAATTATTTAGGACTGTCACTTGGTCAAGAGAAACAGCCAAATATGGCAATTCTCTCAATTGAAAATAAGCTTAAAAAAAATGTAGATTTACAAAATAATATTGATAAATTTGCTTCCATTAAAACCAGAAAGGTAAAATTATAAGTTATGTGTTTGGTCTAAATAAAATATTTAAATTTAAAATAATGTCAGTTTTAATACTCATGTCTTCAAAAATTTTCCAACTATTTTCATGTTCTGGAAAAAACAGCCATTAAAAAAAAATATATAATATATATATAAAAACATGTATATAGGGATTTCCCTTTTTCTTTTGCTCCAGTGTGGCCTGGCATGGCACTGTCTGCAAACCTTTTTCACATTGTGGCATGTGAGTGGCAATGGTTCTGTCTGTATGGCACACAGATACCCTGAGGAGGCCTCCCCACAGCAGGGCCCGCCCGGCCGCAGACGGCTGCTCAATACCCGGGCAGGCCCACACTCAGCAGCAACAACTACTGCAGACTGGCTGGGGAGTCCTGGGTTAGGGACCTCTTTTCACATCAGCAGAAGGGGACTTGGGAGCAGAGAAGGCTGTAACTTGTGACTATGACACAGCCTGTGCTTTCACACTGGCAACCTGTGCCTCCCTCCTGGCGCAGAACACGCCAAGGCAGCTTGGGCTGATTTCTAACCACGCGTCTCAGAGGTCCACTGACATGAAGGCTTTCACCGAAAAGGCACAGCGATGTCTGAGGCTCTGGTCACAGGAAAGCTCAGAAGTTAGAGCTCTGGTTGTTCAGATCAGACAAAGACAGAGACATGGAAGTTCAGAGGTCAGGCTGAGGGACAAGGGGATGATCTGGGAGAACAAGGCCATCGCGAGACAGCAGGGCCAATCTCCAATCTGGTGGACATGGGAGAACGACGCAGGGAGATCAACTGGGAGGTTCTGGGTGGAGAAAATGCTACTATAGTCTCTAAACTCAAAATACTCTCGTTAGATTCAAATAGGATACATAACTAAGCAATCTGAATCCCTTTCGTAAGAGTCTGGTTGTAGAGTAAACCCAATTAATCAACCAATTAGTCCTTAAGACAGAGCTTTCTAAGTCTTCACATTTGCTTTTCCTAAATTTAAAAGCCCTAAGTTTGGTTACAGGTGGTATCTATACGTATCAACTTCTTCAGGCAAAATGTTATCTATAAGCAATGACCAAAAAAAGATCTCTTCTGAAAAGACTAACAAACTGAGTGATGAATCAGAAATGAACATTTTCTAAATTGCCCAAATTTTACTATCATTTGTCTGCAAATCTTCTGAGTTTCAGAAAATATCCTCATTCAACTTCACCAGCAACCAAATGAAAAGCAATATATATAATATTAAATCAGCACTTGGGAGTTTATAGTGCCAGCAGGAACAACAGCTGCACAACCCTCTGGAAGCAGCCAAAGTTACACAGCAGCAGCCAGGAGTGCTCGTGTCTTGGGTCATTCCTTCCTATCTTTGGTAATTCTGTCTAAGAAATTCAGCATATATATGGAAAAAGCTATATTCTTGAGTATTTAAATCCTTTGCAGAACAAAAGCAAAGCATAATCTGGACAAAGCAAACAAAATATGGACAGATTTCTGCACCCTTTGTATTAGTAAAATATAAATTTGAAACGGACGATACAAATAACTTAAAGCAAGCCTAAGTGATAACTAAGTCTGTGTATTTAAACTACCATAATAGCTAAAATAATGAAACAATGAAAGAATCTGCAAGCAAAATCTGTAAGCATTTAAAGCACTACTTCCTCGATATTTATATTTAATACTAACCTACTATATCTGTCTGCAATAAGCAATAGCATGAATCATGCTTTTATTACTCTTCTGACATATCTGAGTATTTGTTTGCTTAATGACTGAAAGCACTGGGCTGGAGCCAGAAAGAGCTGGGTTCAGAGCCAAGTGTGTGACTCATTAGCTGGGTGTCATCATGACACCCCAACTAAAGAGGCGGGGCGGTGGTCTCCGTCACAACCACCCTACAGCTCAACTCGCCCAGCTTCAGCTGGACATTCTGACACCCGCCCCATGGGATACTGTCAGGATTAAACAAGACTGTGTGCTAAGAGATTCTCATAAATGGTGATTCTTTTTCTTATGAAAGGGAACTGGCAGAGCACAGACACAGTCACTCAGGTTTCCCTCATGGGGTCAATTGCAAATGTTCACTTACAAAAAGTGTTATTTCTATTAAGTGAATGGATCAGACCCACCCTTTAGAGAAGTAATTAGTAAAGAAACACGCTCAATCTCATCTGAAGTCCGTATGGAGACTACTTACTTGCAATCTGATAAATATCTGGTTCTTCTCTGGCCAGCTTTTCTCTGGCAACATCAGCTATTGGTCCAAAGATGGTTACAGGCCTCAGAAATCCAGCTGGGGAGATTCAAATGAAAAATAGCACAGTTTATACTTCTTCTTTCTTAGGCAAACTGACATTAAAAGGTATTAGGTTCATCTGTAGAAAACACACTACCTTCTCGAAGAACAACTCTCTCATATGCTGGGAACTTTGTCTGAACCGGCTGGGCTGACAAATCTTCTCTGCTCTTGCGCAGATTTCTCTTGGAGCTACGCAGACCTCGGAATCTCCAGAAGTCGGCGCGGTCTCCTCCTGCCGTCTTTGGAAGTGTGTACTGTACACTGGCTAACTGCTCAGCTCTGGACAAGAAAAGACAAAAATAAAAATAAGGGTATTTTAAAAACAAAATGGAGAAAGACTTATAGTGAAACAAAATGTCAAAACACTGGATAGAACTTCACATGCAGTTTAAATCTTAATGGTTAAACTAAAATAAAGGAGTTTATACAACTAAGTCAGTTTTAGATATGGTAAATACAGTGAAAATTAATTCTTTACGTTAGCAAAATTTCCCAGTGGGACTGAAATATTGTCATCATTTCCTTAATTTGTTCTGTAAGAAGTATCCAAACATTCATACCTGTTCTTATTAGGGATGATGCCTCGTTCTACCTCCTTATGATTTTTGCCAATTCGAATAGCAAGCCAAGAGCCCAGTTTTCCGTTGTACAAAGTATCCACAACACGGAACACCTCTCCTTTGTTAAAACTAAGTCCATAGGGAGATTCCTTTTCATATTCAAAATGAGTTCTAATATAGAAAGAATCTCCTACATCTGATTCTACGATGCGACGATAAACTAAAAGGAATCAAAACAAAAAATTATCAGTAACTAGTGGGAAAAGATATTAATCTGAAGAGAATACATTACGTGAAGATTCTATTGATAATATCAACAATAACAAAAACAACAGTTTCCAACAAACGGTGGCTCCTTACTAATTACTAAGTATTCTGTCTTGTGGACATCATCATTATCTCATGAAATGGGAACTCTTAGCACTTCCATTTCACAAATGAGGAAACTACTGCAGATACAGATCAAGCAACTTGTCCAAAGCCACACATGCTTTCTATTTAAATCATCTAACTTAATTTCGCTGCAGCCCCTGCAAACCTCATCTATGTCCCATTTTCTAAATGAGTGGTTCTCAAATGAGGGCAATTCTGTTCCCCCCAGGGAAGAGCTGGCATACATGGAGACATTTTTGATAGTTGCAATTGTGTGTTGAAAGGAGGTGTGTGTGCTACGGACACTTAGTGAGCAGAGGGAAGGATGCTTTTAAACAGCCTAAAACACACGGGATAGCCTTTACAACAAAGAATTATTTGGTTCAAAACATCAACAGTGACAAGCTTGAGAAACCCTGTTCTAAATGAAAATGTATCTGCTTAATCACAGAGAAAATCAGGCATTCCCTTGCATTAATGCTAACAAACATCAGAGTATATTGCTTAGAAAACATGAATACAAAATTCAGAAGCTACCCATATGCACTTTTGTGTGGAATACTATAGGATTTTTCCGTGCCGATGGCACTCTACTTCAATAGAACGCCAGAAAGGTTGGCTGGTCCTATTACTGTGCTGTGTTAACAAGCACACTGTAAGACTGTGTGCCCCTAAATGACAAAATAAACAAAATCTGTGAGATTAACAAATTCATTTATCACTTAACTTTGATTTATTAAAAACATTACAATTAAAATTCCTATTTAAGTCCTCAAACTTCTCCAGGTTTATTTTCTCAATATTCTGACAGTATCTCACCATCCTTCTTCTTCTGAGCCAATATGGTCACTTCTTCTCCTTTTGGGAGGTCAAGTAGAAAAAGGACAGCTTCTTCTCTTATGATATTTGTGAAGTCTACATTGTTTACCTGTTAAAATACATTTCACAAATTACTACTGGTCATATTTTAAGATTATAAAAACATTTATCTATGCAGGAAACAAATATATCCAGAGTTTATCTAATTTGAAAATATCACATCTTCAAAAGTGAAAATTTTCATTTTACTTTGGAGAAAAGAATATACCCTAATTTAAAACAAGCAGGAACCAAGTAAATAAAGTGAGTGAAGGTGTAAAGTCACTTAAAGAGTAGTCACAATGCATCCCGACATTAGAGATCATGCACTGCAAAATCCAACCAATTCAGACCAAAAAAGACAACTTCTAATTCCAACTGTTTATTATTATTGCAAAATCTCGGGATTTAAAATTTTAAATTATAAGTTCTATGAATGTATAATAGAGCTCTACTTTTTACTAGGCTCTGAAAAAGAAATCAAAAGGAAACAAGATTAAAAAGAAAGAGTGCATGCATTGTGCCATCTCTGTAAGAGCATCTGTAGGGTGTAAGCTCAGTGTCTGCCAAATCAATGTTTAATATTAGACGCTCCTAAGGACCAAAATGTAACTTATCAAAATGTCCCCAGTGACTATGTGCAGGATTACAGGTAGATTTTCTTCTACTCATCTTCTGGAAATTTTCCGCATTAAAAAAAATTTTTTTTCTACATGTACTACCTTTATGATATGAAACAACAAAAAAACTATTAAGAAATATTTTTTGAATGATGTATGATTAGTTCAAACAGGATATGGGGTAGATAAGAGAATAACAGGTCTGTTTAATTATCCATGTTGTATTTGAGAAAATGTAGACATCATCTGGAGGAATCATAACACAAAGTCAGGTGGAAACCAGTGAGTCAGGAGACAATGCCCTGACTTTCTGACATGTAAGTCTGAAGGGGGAGGAGGAGGACGGGAGTGGCCATAGGCAGCCAGCACAGTCTGAAGGGGCTTGCAGAGGGCTCAGAGGGCAGCTTCTGACCGCGGGCTGCTGCCAAAAGCGACCAAACCCAAGATAGAGATACGAAAGCAAGATAGAAGCAGGGGGCCGCTGACACATCCCAAGTTTTAGGAAGAATGATTAAAGAAGGTAGGAAAAGAACTGAAATGATTAGAGGAGCACCAGAAAAGCAGTGTTATGGAATCCAAGGAAGAAAGCACTTCAAAAAGGACTTGTTAAGAAGGTCAAAACACTAGCAAGAAATACAGGAAAATGAGGGCTGAAGATGACATTAGGTTGGCAATGCCTCATGAAAATTCACATTCAGTCGTGGTTAAGGTGGAAGGCAGACTACACAACTTTATGACACAAGGACTGAAAAGCAAGCAGGGAAGGGACTCAACCAAACCTTCAACAAGTTCAACAGCCAAAGGAGAAAAGACAGACAATGGAAGGCTGATGAAGAACCAAAGGATAGGGAAAGAGGAAAACATGAACAAAGCAGCCATATTCTGGGGCAGGAGGAGAACGAATGCAGGACATGGGCAGGAGGCAGCCTGAATGCAGGAAGAGACCAGAACAGAGGTGGCAACGACAATCTGAGGCAATCTCCTCTGGCAAGAGGAGTAGAGCAGATGTAGGAACTCCCACTTGAGAGATCTGATCTTCCGATTAAAACAGCACATAGTGCATCTGGCAGAAAGTTTGGATATTTTAAAAAGAGGAGAGAAATAAAGATGGTACTACGTTACTAGGCGGCATTGCTTATGGAAAAGAAACAAAAACATACACAAACAAAAAACAAAAGAAAAAGACCCGATTGGCACCCTGCATCTAAACTAGGCTTTCCTGGACTCTCCCCTCTTGTGGGGTATGAAGCTTCAGAGCCCAGGCAGCTTACACATGTGCCTGATGGAAACCC
Source organism: Lagenorhynchus albirostris (assembly GCF_949774975.1). Classification (NCBI taxonomy): domain Eukaryota; kingdom Metazoa; phylum Chordata; class Mammalia; order Artiodactyla; family Delphinidae; genus Lagenorhynchus; species Lagenorhynchus albirostris. The sequence goes on along the minus strand of NC_083095.1, from coordinate 157,580,851 downwards.
CATGTCTGCACACCTGAGCCATCACCTGTGGTGAAGAAGGTCCTACAGGGCTCTGTGGGCTGCTGCAAAGACTACTCCCACTGGAGAGGAACACCCGCCGCTGCCCTAGTGGCAAGTTGTGGCCCACGGCAGAGTCTAGCCAGCCTGAATGTTTAATTGAACTTAAAATAACTGGTGGATATTATGGGGCTCTAAGACTTACTTTTTTTAGGTTCTATGAACATGAGTGATTAACACGAGACCAAAGCACCACACTGTGTAGTAACAACACAGCAGTGAATAAGAGCAAAGGCAGGAATGAGAGACCTGATGGATTCTCAATCTGCATGCTAAATTGGTTCTAGACGCTACAACAGATTACAAGCTAACTGCGATAGTGAGTCTCCTGTGTCTGATGCCTTTTTCTAAAGATCTAAGTACTTTGAAACCACATAAGTTGACCACTGACATACCCTGAGAATCTGATCACCCTCTTCCAAGCCTTCTTTGGCAGCAGGGCTATCTTCAAGAACGCCAGCTACAAATATTCCAACATCATTTCCACCAGCCAGCCGCAAACCCACACTATCTCCTTTCCTGAATTTTACTAATTTCATGCTGGGCCTGTTAAGACAAATATTTCATTTGAAACAGTTAAGAGAAGCTTGAAGAGTTATAGCAAACTACTACAATAAAAACCATATTTAGAATAAAACAAAGGACCATCATCTCTAAAATTTGCCCTACACCTCTAATTTACTGAATAAAATTTATCATTAGAATACCAAACCAGATTTAATAGCACTTTCTTTTAATTTTTGATTAACAAAGTAAGTTTCGAAATATCCAAATTCAATATGTAAGTACTGTTTTACATAATAATTATAAAATTACTTCATAACAATGCTTTCCCAACTCTGAGTCTTGGATTTATGTGGTACATTAACAATGGCTAAAAAATCTTCCATTTCTCCCACCCCAATTCATACCATATCATCTCTACTGAATAACTAAGAAGCACTATTGTACGAAGGTAGAAACTGAGCATAAACTGACAAATTTCCCTAATGCCAGAGAGTCAAAAACAGGCTCTAAGCACTGTAATCTCTATACCCAACAGACAGCGGTTTTGAAACTTTGCAGTTAGGGGACTCCTTCAGTAGTTCACACAGATCACTTACTCTGCAGCCCCTTTGAATTTTAAACAAAAAGCTTATCATCATTCAGCCTTTTGGGATTAGCCCCATATTTAAGCTCTGCCCCCTTCTTGCTAGAGAGAATGGAAAGGAATTAATGCAGGCACATTTCTCTACTATCAGTGCAGTGTCAAAGCTCTGTGACACTCCTAAAACACCAAAGAATGCCTTAGAAGAATGGCTAGACAGAAACACATCGTAACTAAGCATTACCCTTTTGGGTAATTAATTACAAATTACATACATAATTACTAATTTCCCTTCTAGGTTTCTATAACCATCCCACATTCCAAGCCAAGAAGACACACAATTCTACCTATTCTGACACGATGTGTGGGAAAAAGTCCTTTTCCTCTTAATTTACTAAGTAACAATGAGCAAATAATTAGAAACTAGTAGTAACGAAAAAAACACAAATCAAACGAATGAATGAGTTGAGGGAAGAGAGATGCCTCATTCTTTAAAACCAACTAAAGACCACCTTAGCTTTCAGAACGTACAAGGTAGTCACATTTGACCTTGTTTCTTCATGTAGAACTAACATTAGCTAGATGGAAACCTGAGAGTCTGTAGGTCAGATGAGGTCACTTACTGCCAGGGCTGGTGGTACCCTCAGTGCCCCAAATCCATTTACTGGCTTTACCATGGAGGGTGTGAGTCCCTCAGCTGTGATGGATCCTACTTTTCCAACTGCATCAAGAGCCTTCTGACAGACTCCTCTCCCAAACCAACTGTACAGACAGCTCTTTTAAACATTTCCTTAAAGTCCTTAAGGCGCCAGGTCCCTCAAGTCCTCTCCTAACACTGACCCATCTAGTGCACCTCAAAAAGTAAAATAGCTGATTGTAGTCTGCATCCTTTAGTAAAACCTGGCTTTTTATTGATAAAACCACTGTTCAAGGACAGCTCTACGCCAAGGGTCATGTGCCCTACATGCCTAATATTTTATACTCTGCCCTGTGTTATGTCAACCACATGCAATAGCAAAAATCCTTCTGCCTCAAATCCAGTCACTGAATCTGAATGAATAACTAAACCTTTCCTGGCTAAGCTACAAATCCTGCCCACATTCTCAGTTCTCTTTGGTATCTGTCCTTCAGTGCTCCCTCAGGGAAACAGGTCTCTGGAATCTAGTTATTAAAGTTTTCGTAAAACTTACAGAGTTAGGAAAGCTCTCAGGCCATTCTCTCGTTTTTTTTTTTTTTTTTTTTTGGCTGCACTGGGTGTATGCTACTGCCCACGGGCTTTTTCTCTAGTTGTGGTGGGCAGGCCTCTCATTGCGGTGGCTTCTCTTGTTGCAGAGCATGGGCTCTAGGCACGCGGGCTCAGTAGTTGTGGCGCACGGGCTTAGTTCCTCCACGGCATGTGGGATCTTCCCGGACCAGGGCTCAAACCCGTGTCCCCTGCATTGGCAGGTGGATTCGTTTTGTTTTGTTTTGTTCTGCGGAACGTGGGCCTCTCACTGTTGTGGCCTCTCCCGTTGCGGAGCAACAGGCTCCGGACGCGCAGGCTCAGCGGCCATGGCTCACGGGCACAGCCGCTCCGCGGCATGTGGGATCTTCCCGGACCGGGGCACGAACCCGTGTCCCCTGCATCGGCAGGCGGACTCTCAACCACTGCGCCACCAGGGAAGCCCGGCAGGTGGATTCTTAACCACTGCTCCACCAGGGAAGTCCCCAAAATGTATAATTTTAAACTTGTGATACTTTCACCTATTTCAGGAGCCATTTCTCTCTACCAAGCTAGGTCTTATGGTAATAACCCAATTTTCTTTAGCAGAGAAAACAGATGAGAGCAGAGGTCTACATCTAATCTACTTTAGGAAATCTGGTAATTTTCCATTATTCATGTCATGTCTCTTTTACCAGAGAGGCAACAAAAACTAATCTGATGATCATGATAGTTTGAAATCTGGATATAAAATCTACATCTCAATCTCAATGTATAAAATATAAAGTAATAAAAGTTGTGAATATCAAAAACTTACTTTTGAGTTGCTAACTAATCTAGAACAGGTTTCTCAACCGGAGGTGATTTTGCCTGCAGGGAACATCTGTCAGAGCCTAGAGATATTTTTAGTTGTCACAACTGGGTGTGTATGTGTGTGCTACTAGCAGCCAGTGGCCAGGGACGCTACTAAGCATCCACCATGTAAAGGACAGTCCACCACAATAAACAATTATCTGGCCCCAAATGTCAACAGCGCTGAGATGGAGGAACACTGATTTGTTTTTAAAATGCTAGGGCTTTAGAATGCCTGTGAAAATTCTGATGTTTAAATAGAAAGCAATTTTCTAGTTTTGTAATTCCTAATCTAAAAACTAGGTAGAGAAAAAAACAGTGGTGAGAAAGAAGTAAACATCCTAAATGTTTCTTTGTTGTTCTCTAATCTCTAACTATTCTATCATATAAATAATTTTAAAAACCAAAACAAACACTAACCATAGCATTTAATAGTATACACTGTCTTTAAAAGCATATATAATATGGTTCGCAATTGAATTCTCAATTTAAATAATCCTTAGTAACGGGCAGAGGAGACAACACAAGTTTAAAACCACATTACCGAAGAATCCCATCTTCATGAGTTGCATTAGGCAGGATCCCATCAGATGGACTGACAGGTAAATCCACGTCTGGCTGTCCAACCTGAGCATACACAGGCTTTGGTTCTAAAAGAAAAGAAAATTTAAATTATGCAGGAATCACTTTACAAAATGGAATAACAAAGCAAGCAACCACTGAAATAACCAAACAATAAAAAGTCTGCAAAATACAGCAAAAATGTAAGTTCAGAGAACCTGATCAGGAACATATATACTACATATGCATATATCAGGGTACATTTTACACTTACAAATTCTGGGATCTTTATAGCATGTATGCACGTTACATGGTCACCTATGCTTTCTATAGCTCCAGCTGTTACAGTCTGAAAAATATACTTTTTAGGGAAGCATAACAGAGGAAGAATATAAGAAGAGAGAATCCCTACATTTCTGTTAAGACTGTCAAAGTAGCCTTCTTTCTTCACTCTGATACAGTTTATTTTTAAATTTCCACATTCCTGCCACTAAATAATCAGAGCAGAAACAGGTTTTGAGAGAAGGACCTGAGAGACAGTAGAACCAGGACCTCCAGGCCTGTCAAGCAACTGGATCTCAGAACCTTGCAGATTCTTATGTGTGGTCTTATATACAGGTCAGCAAGGTATACTTCATAAAGTGTTTCTGAAAACACTTTCAATAGACAAGAGAACTTTAAACAGTGTCTAAAGCCAATCTAATGTTTCCCTTAATGAGCAGTACTGGAAAACAACCTCACTCAGTGTGAACAGCTGTGAACCACAAATAACTTCTATCTGGAAAATCTGAAAAACATTCACGAACGTTTACTGATATACGGCAACCTCCCACTTACAAAGAAAATGCTGGAAGTACAGAAAAATTCACACATGGGTAGTGGGTAGCAGCAATAGTAGTAGTAATAATAATTGCATCTTTATATTTTCTGTAAATATAATTCTGTAAATTGTGAAACAATTTAGTCTGAATGCAAATGTTTCCTGCACTCTAGGCTAGGCTTACCTGGAAGATTGGGTGTTTGTTTCTCATTTCTTTCAACTGTAACTTCTTCCACTGTTTTAGGTGTGTGATCATCTGCATGCTTTACAGGAGTTGAGACAGCCCCGGGTTTAGAAATTCTCTCTTCCTCTCTGCTCCGGAGACTATACATCAGTAAAATAAAAACTTATGAGCATGCCAAGACAATGTCAAAAAAGGGTGACAAGAGACTTGCTCTAAAAGATAACAAAATATTGTAAAAACTTAGTAATTAAAACTAGACTGCTACTGCCACAGAAACAGATAAATAGATCCATGTAACAAAACAGAAAATGGAGAAATATATCCACAGTACCAAAGTTTATTACGGAAGCAGCAGCCCAAAACTGCTGGAAGAGAACACACTGTTTAATCAACAGTGTTTAGAACAACTGTCCACAAATTTAGAAAAATTAGATCTCTATGCATATCAATGACATAAGTATAAATTTCAGATAAAGTCTTAAACATAAAATATATTTTAAAAATCTTATCAAAAATAGAGGACTCTTAAAGTAAGATTCAGTGCACAAAATGAAGTGAATACATAAAAAGTTTAAAAAGGTGTGAAAATAATTTGAAAAAATATGTCTTAGGTTGAACCAAATGAATTTTTTTTAAGTTCAAACAACTGAACATTAGCAATTTGACCAAACAAATGTAACAGGAGTTCAATTTTAAGACTATATATTGATCTAACAATACATATAATAAGAATTTGATATTTAGAACATACGCAAACACACTTTTTAATTATTTTAGAATAAAAAGAGCCAATATGTGAACTCATGGACAAAAATGAAAAAGACCTTGGGCTTCCCTGGTGGCACAGTGGTTGAGAATCTGCCTGCTAATGCAGGGGACATGGGTTCGAGCCCTGGTCTGGGAGGATCCCACATGCCGCGGAGCAACTAGGCCCATGAGCCACAACTACTGAGCCTGCGCGTCTGGAGCCTGTGCTCCACAACAAGAGAGGCCGCGATAGTGAGAGGCCCGCGCACCGCGTTGAAGAGTGGCCCCCGCTCGCCACAACTAGAGAAAGCCGTCGCACAGAAACGAAGATCCAACACAGCAAAAATAAATTAATTAATTAATAAACTCCTACCCCCAACATCTAAAAAAAAAAATGAAAAAAACCTAGAAACAGACTTCCCATAATATGGAAAATTTCTCATCAAAGGAATAAGCTGGAAGGATGCTCACCTGTGTTAAGTGAAACAAACTACTATCTGAGGAATATGTGCAGAGCCTGATCTTTTCAAATTATTTTTAAAACACACAGAAACTCTATGATGCTAAAATGTTTGCATGAGTACGGAGGAAAGCTTAATTCAAGAAGGAGATCTGGGATGAGGTGGAGTTGGCAGATTTGGCCTATTTCACCTAGAACGTTCTAACGAGCATACAATGCTTTCATAATTGAAGATTAAAAATTAAAATATTAAAGTTACAATGAAATAGAGTTATATCTGGAGACATGAAAATAGCCCCAAAATAAAATGTGAAGAACAAACTGCAGAATATACGTGGTGTGACATCACTAAGGTATTAAAGAAAACGCTCCACAGCTACACAAACACATGTCGACGCCACATGCAGAAAGACCCAGACGGACAGAGGCGACAGAGGTTCTCGGAGTGGGGAGCAGACAAAACAGCAGCCCAGGGAAATCTGAGATTTATCTCCACTATTTCAGTTTTCCTAAGAAAATATTTACATAGTACTTATGAAGTAAAGACTGAAATGTTTTTAAATATTTTAAAATAATGTTCATTATTTAAAAATGGAATTAAGTCTAATTTTAAACAATGAATTTGATTCTATTACTGCATATTATTAGCAGTCTCGTACCAGGAAAAAATTTCTTCCCGTTATCCTCTTGAAAAAATAAAACATAAGCACTTTTCAGAGTTTCTATTTTCATGTTCATCTAACTACTCAGTGGGGGTGTATTCCAGTTTTAAATTATATGTATTAAATGAGCTGCATGTAAGTAGAACAGTCTTTCAGAAAGTAAAGCCAAGATATCTTCTAGCTCAAACCAGAATGAACTTTCTAAATCATAAAAGGTTAAAATTTTTAGCCACTGCTTATGTAATAAAATCTTACATACAATTAGTCTAAGTATAAATAAATACAGTTAAACTCTATCCCCAAACTGCTCTAGGCACCTCAGAATATAAAGGGAAATACAAAATAATAAATTCTCCTTGCATTCTTTGCACTGAAAAATGCAAATGATGCATTCTCATTGCATCTTTATAGATGCAATGAGATGCAAATCTCATTGAAGAGAATGAGATTAAAGAACTACATAATTTTAGTAGTTCTACAGATTTTGTTGCTCTGCAACAGACTTTAAAGACTATTTGCTTAAAAAAGATCAAAAAACAAACGTTTCCAATTGATTTTCTTGTTTCTTGTAACTTAAAAATTCTAAACTTAGAATGTGACCAAGTGACATTAATGATAACTAAGAATCAATGATAATATTTTAATCTGAACGTCCTCCCCAGTGATAACCAGGACTGTCGTGCAATAGGGCTCTTGCTCCGTACATCACACGGAATTCCCGCTAGTAGAGTTGGCTAATTTTCATACTCTATACCACCTTTCTTTAATATAATTATTATGACTTAACATTGCAGATGGGTGGAACGCACATCATTCTATTAAATTTTTCATACAATTAATATTTGGAAAAATCATTGTTCATTTTTAGTGTATTTCCATTATCTACCAAAAGATGGAAGCATTATTCAATACATGCAGATTTGGAGCCGTGCTGTTAATGGAATTGTGAAGCAAGTCATTTATGTAATTTAAAATTTTCTAGAATCCATATTAAATAAATGAGGTGAAATCAATTAATACATTTTATTTAACTCAGTATACCCACAATATTATTTAAGTAATCAATATAAATGATTAATGAGGTATTTTACACATTCTTTTTTGTGTACTCAGTCATCAAACTCCAGCGTGTAGGTTCACACTTACGTCTCTATTTAAACTGGCCACATTTCAAAGGCTCCACAGCCACATGTGGCTAGTGGCAATGGTGTTGGGCAATGAAGATCTAGAGTAACAGTATAGAACAAAATAATCAACTTTTCCAAACATTTAAAATGTTCTACTATGAGCATGTATGACCATTAAGTCTATTATAAGACAAAGAATAGAATTTAGACACACAGAATCAGCCTACAATCAGGGGCAGTTATTGAAAGTGAAGCCATAAAAAAGGAAAATATATTTTCCCCAAACCTTCCTTACATAGTTCTACCCTAATGGCTCCCATGTAATATTTAAGCTTTAGTAAAAAACAACTTTTGCTATTATGAGTCAAGCCAGCTTTATACAAAAACCATCTTTGTCCTAAGTTGGACTCATGTTTATCTACCACACTCTGGCTCCTAGTAGCCTAGAAAGAAACTCCAGGCATTCTAGGGGACCTTGAGACCCTCTGAAGGGTGTTTTTGTTTTTCCCCTGGAGGGTAAGCAGATAGGTTTTGTTTTTCAGATTTTTCACTTGTACATATTAATCTAACGGTAATGATCCATTAATCTAGAGACTTTGGGCTGGTTAAAAGCTCTGCGGAACAGCTGTTAAGACAAAGTCTCTGAAAGAGAGTTTTTACAGTCACATAAATGGGCTCATTGTAAACAGAGCCTTAAATTGTATCCAGTCAACTCTGTAAGTACAGTAGCAGATTAACACACATTCAACCAGATCAGCAAAGAGTAACAGATTAAGTGCAAAACTTCAGGTGTAAAGTCACAGCTGTTTGGGACCACTTAGTGCAGGCAGAGGGCAGGCAGCGAGGTCAGGAGAGGGACCTGGAGAGACACTGCAGGAGGAAGGGGCTCTCCTCCGTCCCCTCGGCAGCCCCTGCAGGACACAGGGGCCAGAAGCACTCAGTGGCCAGCAGCTTTCCCCAGACACTTCCTAGGTTGGTTTTACAGTGCGCGGTCTCTGACAAGACACCTCCTCAAGATTGGCTTTCCCAAGCCCCTTGGAGGGCAGATTTCCTGCAAGTTCATCCAGTGACACCACAGTGAATTCTCTGCCATGCAGTGGGCCTCAGGTGTTGTGAGGACAGGTGGGGAAGCTTCTTCCTTTGGCAAATCCATCTCAGCACCAGGGGAAGGACCTGCTCCTTACATCTGATTCTTATATTTTTCAGTTCTCTTTATTTATTACTGGCGAATCCCTTGTCACTCCACTCTCGTTATATTTAATCTCTTTGTATTAAATTCGCTCTGTTCACAAGAAACTGTGCTTTCTGTCTTTTAGACGCTGATGAAATATGTCAGACTGCCAATTCTTCAAGGAGTTTTCTGATTTCTAGTTCTCAAACACCTCCCCATCTGACTGGTTACATCTTATTTAAAACTAATCTTAATACAGGAAATAAACTGACGCTGAATGTTCACTGTAATAAAAAATCCTTTTATAAAGCTAATTTCCTCTTATATAATAAATGACTCATCCTACATAAGCCAATTTATAATTTCTTTTCAGAAACTCATTTATTGCATAAAGGTAGGCAAGATCTACACAGCTTAGGATGAACACAGCAACTAGGTACCCTTTAAAGGCCACTGGACTATCTCAGCCCCAATTATCAATAAAGATAGAAACTTAGAAAGTAACTTAACCAGACTCCAAAGTTCTTCTCCACTGGCAGGGACAGTTCGGCATGGAGGGCTCCTAATACATATGAGAAAGAAAAACTAAGGCACACTCAAGTCTGACTTCTCAGAATATTGCAGCCATTGCTAATCTTCTAAATTTCATATGGAAACAGATATTTACATACTGCGGTTCCTCCTCGACAGCAATTCAAAAATTACAGCATGGCACACAGACGATTATAGGGATGAAAAAGGCAGAGAGATGTGGAGATTCTGGGCTGGTACTTGGGCAGAGAAGTGAAGAGCTGCCCAGGGAGTATGCTGAGAAAGCAGGGGGAATAATTACCTTATATCTACTTGGCTACATTTGCAAGCAAAGTTCTCACAATTTAAATTTGTTCTTTATACATTGTAATCTATTTTCAAAAATATATATATGTGTGGTGTACGTTTTTGAAAAAATATGAGTGTCTGTATTGCTCACTTTGACAAATGGCTTTCTGGCAATAACCTAGCTACATATTTATATGAAGCCTATCAGCTTGTACAGAGATTCTCATCTTGCATGTTCCTTTATGATGATAATGACTAACCTAGTCCATCTGAATTAGAAAACAGATCTGTTGTTCAACAAGTGTAATTGAAAAAATGATCAATTTTTAGTAAGGAACAACTGGAGAAAGACTAAGAAGGACCCTTCTTTCACTTAAGGGACAACAGCATCATCAGGGCTTCACTGGTGGTATGATTATTACATACTTAGATTAATATTTAGAGTAAAACAAGCCTTGATTGTGCAGTATGTTTGGCTGATTTTATAACAAGAGACCAGTGTTACCATACTCTTCATTTTTTATTAACATTCTCTCAAAGGCAATAAAGAATTGTCCTACGTTATTTAAACTAGAAATAAGATTTTTCATATACTTACTACTTTTACACGTGAGTGGAAGTCTGTTTTTATAATATTTTATGTTTTATATTGTACAAGAAAATAGTTCTCAGCTGATGGAGTAAATAAAATGTACACTTTTACTTTAAAAAAGTGACTATAAAATATAATATTTAAGCGTGCCTTGCTGTCATTAGGTCCATGAACTCCTCTTAGGGGTTAAAATCCATCACCAATCACTGAGCACAACACTACTAGACCTTGGTCTATATTAACTAGAGAAATGTATCAGCTATGGTCCTCCCTCAGCCCTTCCCCTTACAAAGCATATGAAAACAAAACCTCAGTTTGGAGTTTTAATCCTGTAACCGAAAATTCCCAAGGATTGAAAGTAACAGTTGGCTCTTATCTGAATAACAGAAGTTCAGGATGGGTCTTTAATATTCCACTCACTTTCAAAGGTTAGACAAAGAATCTTATTTTAAAAAGATTTAGTAACAATTCAAGTGATAAACTTTGAAGTTTCACATTCTCCCTAACCAATTTTCCAAAACAGGAAAAAAAAAACGTTTAAGAACTCCAAATCCCTGGCTATGTTGCCCTTGTGGTCCAGCCACACCAGTCACCTTGCTGTTCTTCCAACAAGCTGAATGTATCTCCATCTCTGTCTTATTCTGGAATGATCTTCCTTTGGCTGGCTCCTTCTCACTCACTCATATCAAGATAAGTTGACCGTAGAGAAGCCTTCTTTCTGCCCAAGCATGTCTCTAATACTGCCCCCTCTTCCTGCACTGTCACATCACCCTGATTTTCTTTAACTGCTAATGCAAATTACTGTTTCATATTTCAAACACATTTATCAGTTTTATTCACTTGGATATAAGCTCTATGGTACAAGGGATCTTGCCTAGATTGTTGAGGGCATAATTTATAATCATACACTGACAACATGTGCATTATCAAAAAATACTTCATAGGGGTTTCCCTGGTGGTGCAGTGGCTGAGAGTCCACCTGCCGATGCAGGGGACACGGGTTCGTGCCCCAGTCCGGGAGGATCCCACATGCCGCGGAGCGGCTGGGCCCGTGAGCCATGGCCGCTGAGCCTGCGCGTCCGGAGCCTGTACTCCACAACGGGAGAGGCCACAACAGTGAGAGGCCCACGTACCGAAAAAAACAAAACAAAACTTCATAAAGGAAAAATGAGCGGGGTAATGTCAAAATTACTGGTGAAGGAAAAAATCTTTCAACCTTCACTGAAGAACACTCACTGTGCTGACTGCTGATCACTCACCATCAACTGTGCACGGCACAGGAGGCATAGAAAAGGAGGCATCAATTGTTGATTAAATTCACTGAGATTTAATAAACTGAATCTCTCTACCTGACTATCTCTGAGGTGAAAGCGGGAGGGAAAAAAGGATGCAGGACTCCACAGCATGTCTGAAAAAGAAAATGTAATAGTACCTGCACCAAATTAATTACCAACAGTATCACATATAAATCTTGTTTTGAATCAAGCATCTTTCAAATTGGAGGTAATAAAATCTTTTCTACCTAAGACAAAGGACTAAAACCAAGGATCAGGGGAAAAAACCCTGAAATTCACCAGTCAGAAGAAGGTTATACTTCTCTACATTTTGAAACAGTAAAAAGAAATGTTCAGCTTATGTATATGGATGTTTCCACAATAATTTTTAGCCTATTGGCAAAGTTCTATGTATGTTCCAGACAGAACTACACAATATCTAACAGAAACGATATATACTAGGGCAAAAGAATATTTACAGCTCTCTAAACTCAAAGAAAACAACTATGGAAGGTGACATATAAGGTGTGTAAATAAAAAAACTAGATCTTTAATTTAAAAGCCAAGGCTTCTCTAAGGTATTTAAGCAGAAACACCATATGCCCTACATGCATGTGTATGAGGACTCACCTGGCACTCTGAGAGAACAAAGGCATGAACCTGCATTCAACCCTGATGATATAGGTGGACTGTATAGTTAAAGGATTTTTGATCCCATTATTTAACTTGATTATTTAACTTGGCTCAATGCTCGGATTTAGGCTAGAAGTTCGCATTCATAAGAACAAATTTAATCATCATATATTTGTTACACCATAAGCAGTATCAATACTGACACCACTAACTTCAGAATTCTAGTGGAGACATTTCTCTCAAGAGAAACAAACAATGAAACAAGTATTTTAAACTTCTACAGTTTTAATCTCTAGACTGCTTTCAAGTACTTCAGAAGCAATCATTTTTATGAAATAGATATGCTAAATATAAATCAGACTTTTTCCTGTTTGTTAAAATATACAATTCCCTAAAAACCTTAAACAGCTTATTCTCAGATGCACCTTGTCAGTTTATGGAATGACTGAGTATAAGAAATACAAAATACAAACCTTTACAATGCAAATTTTCTACAGTTGAACCTTATCCTAACTGGTCTGAGCTTTTACTGTAATAGAATTTTTTCAACAATGCGACGGCTTATGATTAATCAGTAGCATGAGAGTCACTTTTATTAAAATAGTTTATAGAACAGAACCAAAAACGTAAACATATGTTGCTCCTCTAGGGAGAAAACGCATAAAATGGATCTGTTAAATTAACTGTAAATACTAGGGAGAGTACAATATAACCAAACAGAGGCTTAGAACACACTCTGCAAATCCAATACTCTCTAGTCATGCAGGGACTGCAGTGAAATCAGTGAAAGAGTCTTCTCATTGACAGCCCCTGACAATCGCCATGAGGCAGTGCCACCAGCCAAGGACTCTCAGTATGCCCAGCTCCCTCCTAGAGAGGGAGTCTCGGCCCAGAGTGGGCAGTGAAAAAACACCGAATAAAATATACAAAACAAACTTAGCAACAGCATCAAGCTATAACAAAATCACTGTAATAATTCTCTATACATATATTATTTTTCAATTTAAAAACAACTATTTTAACATCCTAGACCAGGGAAGGACTGGCAGACTTTTTCTGTAAATGGCTCTGTGGGCCATGCAGTCTCTGCCACAACTTAATTAGGATGAGTTCCAGTAAAACTTTATTTGCAAAACCAGGCAGCAGTCTGGATTTGGCCCACAGGCTGTAGTTTGCCAGCCCATGTTCAAGACAACAGTAAGGGTACACTGCTCATCCAATTATTATGAAGAAACACGCTCATGTGTTTTTCTCAGAACTCAGACCATATAACATTTGTTCTCCAAGAAAAGAACATCACACAGAGGAACATAAGTAGGTCATGACAACAATGGAACACAATGGAATGCTTTTATAGATTTCTGCTCCCTTAAGTAACATTCCACTTTTTTCTTTCTCTACACCCATAAGGTCAAACACTTAAGTCAAAAGGCCAAGAGCTTTAATCCTGGCTCTTATCTCTTGTCAACTACATAACCCTGGACTTTATCACAACCACTCAGCTTAAGCTGACTTGCCTACAAAACGAGCAAATCTTCTTAGAAATGGTTTAATATGAGCAGATGTGAAAGCACTTTTGGAAACTCTAACTGATGATACTATTACTACTACTACTAATCACCATACTAATGAGAGCAGCCAATATTTGCGCCAGGTGTTCTAATAACTAATTTAACTTTCACAACTTTGTAATGTATGATGCCTTTTTTTTTTACAGCAAATGAGAAAACTAAAGTGCAGAGAGGTTTCAAGGTTGCGCAAGTAACCAATGGCAGGGTGGGACTTAAACCCAGGAAAACTTGCTTCAAAGCCCAAAGAAATCACTATATTCTATTGCCTCTGACAAAATGAAAGTTACTATTCTCAACAGATAACTGCAGTCTTACAAACATACGAAAATACTCAGAAATCTAGGAAGAGAAAAAGGTGGGGCTAGTGTTTTACACACTAAACTGAAACTTTTCTCACCAGTCTTTTTTGTTTCACTTTTTAAACAAGAGCATTTAAAGAACATTTGTAAAACAAAGACATCTGTACAAAATTAAATAACAAAAAGAAAATGTCCCATGTGTTTTTTAATACTAGGATTTTACTCTCTTACTATATCTAAGTTGTTTCTCAAAATGCAAGGCACCTTCTATATTAAAACTCCCACAGTTATCTGGATTTTAATATTAACTTTAGGGGGGAAATGAAAATGAAACCTTTAAGCAACTGGTACTACTTTACATCCTGTCTTTTGACAGGCCACTTAATTTTCAGGAATTATATTCTCAGTACAAACATTTGGAAAAGAATCTGAAGACGTTTTGTCTTCTGTACTCAAAGTACTATCTTTTCCTTAGTATATGCTACATGTTCTAACCAGAAGTTCCCAAATCTGGTAATGTATAGAAGAGAATGCTATCAGGAACTTTAAAAAAGTATTCCCTGCCTCCACCTCAGATGAACTGAGAAGCAGGCCCAGGATTCTGTATTTTTAAAAGATCTCATATAACTGGTGTTACCCATAAAGAATACTTGAGGTTCCCAAGAGAGTAAAACAACCCAATATAATATGAAGATAGTTAAAAAATTTTTAAATCCTCTTCAACTTTTAAAGTTACAGATGTCAAGTGTTTAGGAAATCTAAATGGAAAAAAGTATCAGAAAGAACTTTCTAAGGTTTAGAATTTGATTACAATAAATACAAATGGCCAAAGTTTTGATGAGCATTTCTTTCTTTCTTTTTAAAGGAAAATCATGTCCAAATTGCTTGATGCCAGCCTAGCTTCTAGGTGAGAGAACTGTGTTACAATTACAGCCACTCCCCGTGACTCATCAGGGATGTTAGCTCTGTCACTGTGTACATGTTGCAGCAGCTGTCCTTTTCCAGATAAGGTCTGTACTGTGTCAGGGAGATTTTTAGAATTAATGTGTTAACCTGCAGCAGTTAAAACTAATAATCGACTATAAGTCCATTTTGCATGTGACATACTATAATATTCCTTAAAAAAATTATAACATTAATTACAAAGATCAGGGTTAATACAATTTATATGTCTAAAATCTGAAATTCAGAGAGAATCAGCCTCACAAATATCTAAACTCAGGGGTGCATAACAACTGTTATCTGTATGATTTCTGACAATCTTGAGGACAGCTCTCTCCCAGGGAGGGACTTCTCCCTTGCCTCCTCAGGGAACACTCCCTGTGGTCCACCTCTGGGCGTTCTATCTATATTGTTTCTCTTGGCACTTTTAGTGACTTCTATGGCTTCAGCTAACACCCTCATGCAGTAAGTCCCAAATCACCACCTTGAATCTTAAACTGGTCAGCTCTGGACCTGAAATTTCAAGTGTCTACAGAAGATCTCCATATGGATTGCTGTTAAACCCTAGGTCCACCCCTAGGTGGCCTACAGAGCCCCGGGGAATGTCCAGAATTCTTATGTAAAGTGCTACACGTATGTGTACATGTGCATTTTTCTGGAAAGAAGAGTCATAATTTTCCTCATATTCTCAAATGTATATGTGACCCCAGAGACTATAAACTCAGGTAAGTCATATACTACTAGCATAGCAGACCCTTTGGCATAAATACCAGACAGTGTACTTTAAAGCAGAAAATAAAGTCCAGGTTAATCTCTCCACTTAAGGACTTCTACTGTATACAGTTAACTTGTCCTAAAGCTTGCTAGCATCTTCTAATGCAGTGGGTCAGCAAATTGCAGCTGAAAGCCAATTTTTTAAAAATAAAGTTTTATTGGAAAACAGCCATGCCCATTTATTTACATACTGTCTACAGTTAGTTTTGTGCCACAAAGACAGAGCTGAGTAGTGACAAGACTTGGCTCACATGCCTAAAATACTTACTCTTTGGCCTTTTATGAAACAGTTTGACCTCTGTTATTCTAGATAAGAAATACCTAAATTGATAAAGAAACACGAACCTAATTTAAGTAATCCAAAGACAACCTATCTTCTAATTTTATTTCTAAGCAAAACCAGAAACATGTACCAAGCACACACACCTGTTTTATTTTAAACAACAGAGCATGATTACCTGCCATTGCTGGGCTGCTGTGGAGACTGTCTAGAATGGTCAGAAGGCTCTGACCGCTGGTCAGGAGATCGTGATCGGCTGTGACGGGGAGGCCGGTCGTGTGATCGACCAGAATGATCTGATGCCAGTGACTGAATTTCTGAAATGTCTGTTAAACAAAAGAGTGCTGTTTATTTTCCCATGAAATGACTACAGTAAAATATAAGGTACTCCAATAATAATGGAAATAAGTTACTAAATATAAATTCATATAAAATGGTTGATTTAAGCATTAACTTAATCAGCTACTATTCGATATTGGTGAGCTGTCAACAGAAAAAATTTTTTTTGAATTCTTATATTTTGAAGGTGTCTGGCTTATAGAAAATTATCATTTCATTCTAAAATGTCAAATCTTCCCACTTTAAGAAACAGGTCACTTAAAGGGTCTCTGCAAACAGAGCCACACTCACCATCTCTCTCAGAGGCATTAGCAGAGTGGATACTGTCAGAAAGATCAGGGACATTCAGCAGGGTAGCCCGCTCATCTCTCTGAACTACCATCTTTAACTTGCCTTTAGACCTCTCTATCAATGTCTTTGCATCTGTCAATGACATATTTTCCGTCACGGTACCATTTATCTGCAACAGAAAAGAAACTATAGGTTGAAGGTAAATGACAAAAATACAAACGTTAACTTAGTCTGACATGAACAGGAATATCTAGACTACTCCTGGGCTTGCTCTGAGAACCAAAATATTCCCTTTACACTTTTCCTAAACTATCAAAGTACTCCTCCTTACTGAAATAATAAAATCTGTACTACACTGCTGCTCTGCTAGAAAAGCCCAAATTAGCATCTTCTACCTCCTCCCCATCACTTTCTATTACTCATGGGCAAACTAACAAAACACATCAATAATATCCGGAGGAGTTATCAAAACCACTTAATGTGGAACAACAAACAAATCTATCTACAAAAGTAACTCCTATTAGTGAAAAATACACATTTGGCGCTATTAATTCTCTAGGATGACTCTATGCCCAAAGAAAAGCGTCAGTGTTGACATGTAATAATAGCCAGTGGCAAACTATCTAGTCCCCAAATACTGATTTTTAATTCTTTTTGGCAAAATCGCTTCAAGCATGAACAGGAGCTATGTGGTCACACTAGAACTTGTTTTCTACTGCAGTTCATCAAAATGTAAGAATATGACTATACCTTCAATACAACATCGCCTTCTTGAATATTGCCATCTCTTGCTGCCAAACTATCTTGTGAAATTTCCTTTACAAATATATGGCTGGCCAATCGAAGACCATATTCTGAAATAATATATTTAAATGTCTTTAGTGTAAAATCCCAAGACTCTTAAATAGAGTTTAAAAGTATGAAACTAATAATCACCGCATAGAGTTTTTAAGTACAATCAGTAATAAGAAATTATTCTTGGCCTCCCTGCAAAGAAGACATTTCCTCTAATCATCAGAAAGTTTTCACTGTCAGTGTGAAAGCAAAGGGAAAGTGCGTGGTTCAAACAAAAGATTGACACATCGTGCTCTCACTGTACTGAAAGAGAGAAAAATCCGAAGAGATAACCATTTCTCTCTGATGGTGTCATGCTGATGCACTAGCTTCTCAGAAGGTTTAAAGAATAAAATTCTGAAAAGGAAAACTCTGGAATCCTTTACGATTTTGTTGATGACTTTAACACCTCTCTGAGAGACATACACAGAGCATCAGTGTGCACCACTCAAACGAGGGCTTCAAACAAGCCAAGCAGATGTGGGGAGGAGTTAAAGATGCCAGTCCTTCCAACAACCGACAAAGTGCCCAAAGTGCCCAGGAGCATGGCAACATTAATTGCACCTGTGGGTGAGGGAGTGGTCAGAGTTAAAGAAGTTACCAGGAGAGTCCAGAAAACTGTCCAGGGGGCCTGCAAAGCTGTACAATGATTACAACTAACAGTATAATGTCAATAGAACAGGACTGCCCCGGTTGCGTTAGGAGAAAGAGTAGGACTGAGTCTTACTGGGAAAGAAAAACAAAACAAAAACCAGAAGGGAAACAAAACTGTTTTTAAGATGGGATAAGTTAGCAGACCTGCTACTCAAGCTTTTAAAAGTTACATCAGTTACAGTTCAACTTAAGGCAAATATACAAAGAGTCTTCACAAGCAGGAATAGAATCAGGGTTAAAAAAAAGAAAATGACCTTCTAGGGGATCTAGGCAGTCAACTATGTGTGCTTTAGAAATGGTGACTATATCTCACAGAAAGAAAGTATTGATTAAAAGACTGCCCTTATTTAAGACTTAAAAATTATAAATGACCAAAATACAGAGATGACTCTAAAATATTCCTTGTATATTAATGTATTCGTTTATTCTAAGTATTTCCTTAGTAAATATTAACTAGGTGGTAGGCACTAGAGATAAAAACCAGCAATTGAGACAGTCCCTGCACTCTGGCAGCTTCCCTAGTCAGTAGGGAAAAAGACGTTACCACAATTACCTGTGTGATGAAGAGTTCGGATGGAGCAATACATGATTCTGTGCCTAGTGGGGGTCAGAGAAGGCCTCCCTGAGAAGCAAATGCTAAAGCTGAAACTCTACCTAAGAAATACTAACGCTAAACCTGAGAAATGGACTTCCCTGGTGGCGCAGTGGTTGAGAATCCACCTGCCAATGCAGGGGACACAGGTTCGAGACCTGGTCTGGGAAGATCCCACATGCCGCGGAGCAACTAGGCACGTGAGCCACAACTACTGAGCCTGCGCGTCTGGAGCCTATGCTCCGCAACAAGAGAGGCTGTGATAATGAGAGGCCCGTGCACCGCGATGAAGAGTGGCCCCTGCTTGCCACAACTAGAGAAAGCCCTCGCACAGAAACGAAGACCCAACACAGCAAAAATAAATAAATAAACAAATGTGGGTTTAAAAAAAAAAAAAAAAGAATATATGAGGTTGGGTGGGGGTGGTGGTGTGTGTGTGTGTGTGCGCGCGCATGCGCGTGGGTGTGGGTGTGTGCGTGCGTGTGCACACTGGTCGAGACAGAATGGTTAAAAACAAGTGCACCAGAAGGTATGAAGGAAAGACAAGACAGGTTTGATGAAGTCATAAGTGTAGGGCAAGAGTCAGACAGAGAAGCAGCCCAGAGGACCCTGTAACCATGTGGAGCAGTCCACAGAATGGACCAGGGAGATCCAGAGACTGCATCATGAGGCTGGGTGAGTCACTTAATAGACAGTGGTGTGATGCTCCTCACCCGCCGTGCCCCACAACACAAAAAAGGAAAAAGTAACGATGTGTTGATTAACTTGATTGTGGTGATCGTTTCCTAGTGTATACATACCTCAAACCATCACACTGTACACACCTTAAATACATAACAACTTTACATATTAATATACAATGTCAATTACACCTCAATAAAGATGGAAGAAAAAAAAAGATGCTGGTAGCTTGGATGAGGGTGGTGGTGGTGGAGAAAGGAGGCGTAGGACAGTCAAGTGTGGTGTTTAGGAAGTTAGAAGGTGTTAACCGGGCATAGGAAAGCAGGGGAAAAAAGATGTCACGGAAAACTATACCATGCTGCCCCCGGCTGGCTTGAGAGACCGGGTAGACAGGAATATATGCAATGGGATATTTCATAAGAAACATTCCACGAGGGAGATGTGCTGTATCTGAGGGATGCAGACGAACACCTAAGTGTACATGCCTATGAGTCAGCTGGGGCACCAGGGTACACACACTGGACCTAGGGAAGGAGCTGTGCCATCATGAGCAGCCCACGACACTGAGAGACATGAGATTTCCTAAAGATGTTATATGAAGTAGAAAAGAGATTCTAGAACAGAAATCCACAGAACACTGAAAGGTAGAATGAGGACAAAGAGATTGCCAAGGATACAGAAAAGAAAGAGGGAGGAACCCCTGAAACCCACAGCATTACAGGAGCCAAGAGAAAACATTATTTCAAAAAACAGGGAGTGGTTAATTATTAGAGAAATGCAAATCAAAACTACAATGAGGTATCACCTCACACCAGTTAGAACGGGCATCATCAGAAAATCTACAAGCAACAAATGCTGGAGAGGGTGTGGAGAAAAGGGAACCCTCTTGAACTGTTGGTGGGAATGTAAATTGATACAGCCACTATGGAGAACAGTAGGGACGTTCCTTAAAAAACTAAAATAGAATTACAGTATGACCCAGCAATCCCACTACTGGGCATATACCCAGAGAAAACCATAATTCAAAAAGACACATGCACCCCAATGTTCACTGCAGCACTATTTACAATAGCCAGGTCATGGAAGCAACCTAAATGCCCATCAACAGATGAATGGATAAAGATGTGGTACATATATACAATGGAATATTACTTAGCCATAAAAAGAAATGAAACTGAGTCATTTGTAGAGACGTGGATGGACCTAGAGACTGTCATACAGAGTGAAGTAAGTCAGAAAGAGAAAAACAAATATGGTATATTAACATATATATGTGAAACCTAGAAAAATAGTATAGATGAACCGGTTTGCAGGGCAGAAATAGAGACACAGATGTAGAGAACAAACGTATGGACACCAAGGGGGGAAACTGGGGGGGGTGGGGGTGGGATGGGATGAACGGGGAGACTGGGATTGACATATATACACTAATATGTATAAAACAGATAACTAATAAGAACCTGCTGTATAAAAAATAAATAAAATTCAAAAAAAAACAGGGAGTGGTTAACTATGTGAAATGGTACTGAAAAGGCAAGTAAGATAAAGACTAGAAATTTCTACCGGATTTAGTATGACCAGTTCTAGGAGCAGATACCAGAGAGAGAGGGCTGAAGAGTGAGTGGTGAACAAGGAGAAACAGCTCTGAACACAGACAGTCTGACTGAGAAGTTGGTATGGATGAGGGCAGAGGGGAGCAATAACCAGGAGACATGTCAGGTTTCAGTAAAGCGGATCAGAGCCAGCCTTCAAATACTCTTACACCTTTTTATCAAAATGATCAGTCATCAACGCTTTCCTGCATGGGAGAGACACGCCCACGGCAGCAAGAAGCCACAATCAGACTCATTTGTATCAAATGTGATTACCTGAGGGGAGGCAGCTAGGCTTCAGCTTCAAAATTTTTTGACAAACAAGTCCTTTGCTTTTAGAGCAATATCCTGTGGCGGGTCCTCTCCCTCCGACTCTCCATTTAGAAAAGGCAGCCTGCCCTCCCTCCGAATCCAATGATTTCTACCCAGATGTAGGTACTACTGATCCTGACAGCTAAGTAAAACACTGAATTGCAACTTGGTGATGGCGTGACATTTCTTGTATTAGCCTATTCTACTCACAAGAAGTAATCCAAAATCCAACTACTGGACAATTTATGTGAAGTACTATCTGCTACAACAAAATGATTCAAGAAGAGGAAACAGATGACCCCTGAAGCCTGACATCACAGGATTTGATTTAAAGCAACAGGACACAAAAACGAAGATAACAGAAGACAACAAAGCAAAGATATAAAGTGATGGCAAACTTACTTCTCATTAAAATTAGTCTTAAAATTTTCATGTGAAAATGATAAACGAGTTGGTAGAAAATACCTTCGTTTTTCCGGGATTTCACCAGTGTGACTTTGGTGGGTCTGGCAGGTTGACTGGAAGCCACAGATCGCCTATCAGATCGCGGAGACAGACTCCTCTCTCGACTTGCACTTCTATCCCTGGCCCAGCTCTTCTCACTCCTCCTGTTAACCATGCCCCCACGGCCACTTCTCGGGTCGTGTACTTCCTCATCATAACTATCTTCTTCATTCTCAGATACTGGTTCAGGATCAGGACGACTTACTGGTATCTGAACTTTCTTTTTCCTTCGAATGGTCTACAAATAAGAAAGATTAGAATATGAGCTGATTTTCATATATGTACTTTCAGTTCTTAAGAGAGGAAGATCACATTTTTCTGGTCTCATACTCATTATAAATAAGAGATATAATACACAAATATAACAAATTAATAAGGAATACTTTTCTATATTGGTTATCTTTTCTGCTCTCCTGGTAAACAGATCTGGTTAAGAAGCAAATTTGGAATAGAGGGCCTAATAAAGTTCTTAATTAATTCAGAAGATCTTCTATGTGTAATCATTACAAGCTTACAGGAAAACTAATAATTACTGGTGGTTTGAATAAAGGAGGAAGCACTGTACTCTAATACAATCAAATATACTGTAGTTGTTACCAAACCAGAGCAAACTTGCAGGCCCAACTTGATTCCTTAAAAATTTCAGAATCCATGAGTATCAAGGCCCACAACTGTCCTACTGGAACTCTAAGAGAGAAATTTATTGTACTTCCACACTAACACTGAACTTAGTGTTGTGTTGGAACTAATAACTCCATGATACTCCACCAATACAAACTTTGTTTCTCGCTCTCCAAAATTTGTAATTTATGGTCTATGCATAAATTCCTTCTTCTGGCTTTCTTTACTCAATTGACTCTGATACTGGTTCAATTTTCCCTGTCCACTTATTTCCTTTACTTTCTGTAAGATCAAGATCTATTTGCGTTGCCTTCTGACTGAGTGGCCTCTTAATCCCTGGACTGCACTCTGTCTTCTCACACCAGTATACATTTGATCTCATCAGAGATCTGCAAGATCTTCTTGAGTAACACTCCTTGTCTTCTACTTCTGACACCCTGATCTACTGAAACTTCTCCATGTCCATCTTATGTCTGACTCCTCCATGCCCTCCTATTCTCCTAGTCCATCAATTCCCTCCTGGTTTCAACTGTCTTCCTCCCAAGTTTGATGAGTTGTCATGCTTCGATATTTAAATGATTTTCTCTAGCCCCGGGATACCACAGCCCTGTACCTGCTGAGTCAGGACCCAGCCCACCCCAGTAGGCTGGCACCAGCCCCTGGACCCCCAGGGCCCTGCAGCCAGAGACTCCATGACCAGCCTGCCTACGCTGGGCACTAGCCCTGGGACACATAG
This sequence comes from Lagenorhynchus albirostris, assembly GCF_949774975.1. Taxonomy (NCBI): domain Eukaryota; kingdom Metazoa; phylum Chordata; class Mammalia; order Artiodactyla; family Delphinidae; genus Lagenorhynchus; species Lagenorhynchus albirostris. Next base: position 157,557,582 of record NC_083095.1, on the reverse strand, counting down.
GACCCTGACCCTGTCCACCAGTAGGCCGATACTAGCTCTGAAACACCTTGGACCCATCAGCCAGCCACTCTGGGATCCAGCCCCACTCACCAGTAGGCTTACAAAGCTTTGGAACACCCCGAACCCTGCAGCCAGTGATGTCTGAAACCAGCCTGCTCACCAGCAAGCCTACACTAGGACCCCTGGTCGCACAACCAGCCACCCAGCTCTACCCACCAGTGGGCCAGCACTAGAGAGAGAGGGCCCAAATCAATAATATCAGAAATGAAAAAGCAGAAGTTACAACTGACAGCACCGAAATACAAAAGATCACAAGAGATTACTGTGAACAATTATACGCAAATAAAATGGACAACCTAGAAGAAATGGACAAATTCCTAGAAATGTACAACCTCCCAAGACTGAACCAGGAAGAAATAGAAAATATGAACAGACCAATTATCAGTAATGAAACTGAATCAATAATTTAAAAACTCCCAACAAACAGAAGTCCAAGACCATATGGCTTCACAAGTGAATTCTACCAAACATTTACAGAAGAGTTAACATGTATCCTTCTGAAACTCTTCCAAAACATTGCAGAGGAAGGAGTGCTTCTGAACTCATTCTATGAGGCCAGCATCACCCTGAGAGCAAAACCAGACAAAGAGAAGAGAAAAGAAAATTACAGGCCAATATCAATGATAAACATAGATGCAAAATTACTCAACAAAATATTAGCAAACTGAATTCAACAATACATTTAAAGGATCATACACCATGATCAAGTGGGATTTACCCCATGGATGTAAGGATGGTTCAATATCCACAAATCGATGTGATATATACCACATTAACAAACTGAGGAAGAAAAATTTTATGATCGTCTCAATAAATGTTGAAAAAGCTTTTAATAAAATTCAACATCTATGTATGATTAAAAAAACTCAACAAAGTGCATATAGAGGGAACATACCGCAACATAAAAAAGGTCATATATAAGCCCACAGCTAACATGGTGGGCTCAATGGTATAAAGCTGAGAGCATTTTCTCTAAGATCAGGAACAAGACAAGGATGCCCACTGTCGCTCTTTTATTGAACTTAGTGTTGGAAGTTCTAGCCCCAGCAATCAGACAAGAAAAAGAAAAGGAATCCAAATTGGAAAGGAAGAAGTACAACTGTTACTGTTTGAGGATGACATGATACTCTATAGAAAATCCTAAAGGCATCATGAATAAACTGCTAAGAGCTCATCAATAAATTCGGCAAAGTTGCAGGATACAAAATTAATACAAAGAAATCTGTTGTATTTCTATACACTAACAACGAACTATCAGAAAGAGAAATTAAGAAAACAATCCCATTTACAAATCGCATCAAAAAATAAAATCCCTGGGGGCTTCCCTGGTGGCGCAGTGATTGAGAGCCCGCCTGCTGATGCAGGGCACACAGGTTCGCGCTCCGGTCCGGGAAGATCCCACATGCCGTGGAGCGGATGGGCCCATGAGCCATGGCTGCTGAGCCTGCGCGTCCGGAGCCTGTGCTCCGCAACAGGAGAGGCCACAACAGTGAGAGGCCCACGTATCGCAAAAAATAAATAAATTAATTAATTAAAATCCCTGGGAATAAATCTAACTAAGGAGGTAAAACACCTATACTCGGAAATATAACGACACCAATGCAAGAAACTGAAGACAACGGGAACAGATGTAAAGATATACCAAGTTCATGGACTGGAAAACTTAATATTGCTAAAATGACCATACTATCCAAAGCCGTCTAAATATTCAATGCAATCCCTATCAAAATGCCAATGGCATTTTTCACAGAACTAGAACAAGTAATTCTAAAATTTATATGGAAACACAAAAGACCCCAAATAGCAAAAAACGAACAAACAAAAACAATCTTGAGAATGAAGAACAAAGCTGGAGGCATCATGCACCCAGATTTCAAACTATACTATATGGTTACAGTCATCAAAACAGCATGGTACTAGCACAAAACCAGACACATAAATCAATGGAACGGAACAGAAGGCCCAGAAGATGAATCCACACTTACATGGGCAATTAATCTATGACAAAGGAGGCAAGAATGTACAATGGGGAAAAAACAGCCTCTTCAATAAATTGTGCTGGGAAAACAGGACAATTACATACAGAAGAATCATACTGGACTACTCTCTCATATCATGCACAAAAATAAATTCAAAATGGATACAAGATTTAAATATAAGCCCTGAAACCATAAAACTCCTAGAAGAAAACATAGGCAGTACACTATTTGACATCAGTCTTAAAAATACTTTTTGGATATGCCTCCTCAGGCAAGGGAAACAAAAGCACAAACAGGACTACATTCAACTAAAAAAGCTTTTACACAGTGAAGTTAACTATCAACAAAACAAAAAGGCCGCAGACGCAATGGGAGAAGATATTTGCAAACAATATGACCCACAAGGGATTAATATCCAAAATATACAAAGAACTTACACAACTCAACGTCAAAAAATAAACAAACAACTCAATTAAAAACTGGGCAGAGGATCTGAATAGACATTTTTCCAAAGAAGACATACAGATGGCCAACGGGCACATGACAAGATGCTCAATATCACTAATCATCAGTGAAATGCAAATCAAAACCACAATGAGATATCACCTCCCACCTGTCAGAATGGCAATTATGAAAAAGAAAACAAATAACAAGCACTGACAAGGATGTGGAGAAAAGGGAACACTCATGCTCTGTTGGTGGGAATGTAAATTAGTCCAGCCACTACGCAAAACAGTATGGAAACTCCTCAAAAAATTAAAAATAGAACTACCATATGATCCAGCAAATTCCACTCCTATTCACCCAGAGAAAATAAAAACACTAATTAGAAAAGACATTTATGGGAATCCCCTGGTGGTCCAGTGGTTAGGACTCTGCACTTCCACTGCAAGGGGCATGGGTGCAATCCCTGGTCGGGGAACTAAGATCCTGCATGCCACGAGGCCAAAAAAAAAAAAAAAAAAAAAAAAAAGGAGGGGAGGGAAGAAAGGAAAAGGAAAAGACATTTGCATGTCTCTGTTCATTGCAGCATTATTTATGATATCCAAGATATGGAAGCAAAGCAAGTGCCCATCAACAGATGAACGGATAAAGAAGATTTGATACACACACACACACACACACACACGAATACTACTCAGCCATGAGAAAGAGTAACATCTTGCCATCTGCAACAACACAGATGGACCTGGAGGGTATTACACTAAGTGAAATAAGTCAGACAGAGAAAGACTACTGTATGATTTCACTTATATGTGGAATCTAAACAACAAATGAACGAACATAACAAAACAGAAATGGAGTTACAGATACAGAGAACAGGCGGCTGCCAGAGGGAAAGGAACAGGTGAGACAGATCAAACAAACTTCCAGTTGCAAAATAAATGAGTCATGGGTATGAAATGTACGGTGTAGGAAACACAGTAACTACCTAGTATCTTTGTATGGTGACATATCGTAACTAGATTTATCCTGGTGACCATTTTGAAATGTAGAGAAATATAGAATCACCATGTTGTGTAACAGGAACTAACAGTGTTGTAGGTCAATTATACTTCAAAAACAAACAAATTTATAGAAAAAGAGGTCAGATTTGTAGCTACAGAGGTGACGGGGGCTGGGGGGATTGGATGAGGGCAATCAAAAGTGCAAATTGGGGCTTCCCTGGTGGCACAGTGGTTGAGAATCCGCCTGCCAAGGCAGGGGACACAGGTTCGATCCCTAGTCCGGGAAGATCCCACATGCCGCAGCAACTAAGCCCGTGTGCCACAACTACTGAGCCTGCGCTCTAGAGCCCGCAAGCCACAACTACTGAAGCCGGCGTGCCTAGAGCCTGTGCTCCGCAACGAGTGATGCCACCGCAATGAGAAGCCTGCGCACCACAATGAAGAGTAGCCCCCGCAACCAGAGAAAGACCACGCACAGCAACAAAGACCCAATGCAGTCAAAAATAAAATTATTATTATTTTTTTTTTAAAGTGCAGACTTCCCTTCATAAGATAAATAAGTACTAAGGACATAATGTACAACATGGTAAATATAATTAAAGTTGCTAAGAGAGTAAATCCTAAGTTTTCTCATCACAAGGAAAAAATGTTTTTTTCTATTTCTTTAACTTTGTATCTATATGAGATGATGGATGTCATAATTTCATGAAGTCAAATCATCATGCTGCACACCTTAAACTTACACAGTGCCGTATGTCAACTGTATCTCAGTAAAGCTGGGGGGAAGTTACTTTCTCTTGACCCGTTGGTCCTGTGCCAGGTCAAACCCTGTCCTGTATTATCTTCCCCTTCAGATGGCTGCATCCCCACACCGGCTGGTTAGGTTCTCCTCTATAAATTCATTTTACTTGAAAGAATTCTTTCATTTATTCAGCAATCCTTTCATCTACCTCTTGTTGCCTCAAATTCCATGGAATGTGCTAACACAGGTATCCCGAAACCGTTCTCTGAGATGCCAGTCACTAGGCCTGATTTATAGAGATCAGTGCCACTTCACCTCCCCACTCCCACATGCTTTCAGTGTCTCATTTATTTAGTCTTCCTTCCTGGTCTCAGACAATTCGATCCTCTTCCTGCATGAACAACACCCTTTCAGAGGGGCTTATTCTCATCCCTCCCCACCTCCAAGACCTTTCCTCATCAATTACCACCCCCCCGCAAGCCAGGTACCAACAACTATAATCTCTCCCTATTTACCTCCAGTCTGTCCTCTGCCTACTAATCTGCAAACTCATCTTCGATTCCCATCTCGCTACTCATTTCCAAGCTATCATCTTTTCTCTTCCTTTTGTGACTCACTTTCTTCAAAGGGCTGCTCCACACTTAATACCGCAGCTTCTTACCACCAAGAGTGATCAGAGAAGGCCTCCCTGAGGACACATCGAAGCTAAAGGTCAACAAGCAGCAAGAGGCCAGCATGCGGAAAGGACAGGCAGCCAAGGCCCTGTTATGAATGAAGAAAAGGCTGCCTGCCTTGCTACTCTTGGTGCCTCATGGCTGAGGCCCTTCTCGGGCAACATTTACTGTAAAGCACCCCTCACTGCCTCCCTGAGTCTTACTCTCACCTCTATTTCCATCTCCAACATGTTGTATTAGAAGCAATTCTTTGTGTTAGCACTTCGATCTTCAATCGCTCCCTAGTAAGGTATAAACAAAATAACCAGTTGAGTCCTCAAAGCTTTCCCCGTCACTCCCCTAAGAGAGTGAGCACCACCTGTCTGAAATCTGCACCTGACGCACCCTCCATCTCAGATGATTTGCATGATGGCTGTGACTGTGTGTACCCATCAAGCCTACTGAAATTCAAGTTCCCTGAGGAGAAGGTCCTGGCCAGGTCATTTTAACTGTACCTGTAATGAAGTATTTGCACGTAGTAAGTGTTTAACTCATTGAAAAATATCCAATCCTGCTATGATTCCCCATTTATATTATGAGTTAAGTACTATAAACCCACTCAGGCTTGGTAATCATACTTGATTTTAACACTGAAAATTGTGAAACAAAAATTTTGGGAAAAAATGCCTACTTCAAAACAGGTCAGCTGAATTAAACATTCAAATATAAAACAAAACAATGAAATTATGTAAGTACTAGAATAAAATATAAGATATATGTTTTTATAACTCTCGTAAGGTAAAGACTTTTGTAAGCATGACACCAAAGGCAGAGCCAATCAAGTGAAAGTCTGACAGATATGACAGGATAAAAATGAAAACATTCCCATGATGATGAAATAAAATGATATAAAAGCAAACCAAAAAAACACTGTAAACAACGTACACACACTCACAAAGAAAATGGAAAAACAATATATGCAGTGTATATCACAAAAGGCTAATCATCTTAATACACACAACACTAGTGTGACAGTCATCAAGATAAGAATAGGAACAGGCAAAGAAACATAACGGGAAGTATACATACCAGGTGAAGATCAAACCCACTTGTAATTTGAAATACTATGTTTAGTCCATCAGTTTGGCAGAGATGTAAGCGTTGATGAAATTGTACTCTCTCAGTAGCTTATTGGTTTTCTAATGGGCAAATTGGCAATCCATGTATCAAAAGTCGTTCATGCCATCTGACTCTAAAAAGCTACTCCTAAGAAGTTATTCTTAAAAAGTAACTGAACAAGTAGATAGAAATACGATGATCTTTATTATTTTTAAAATAATAAAGATTATTTAAAAAATAATCTTATTAAAAATAATTTTAATAAGATTATTTTAAAATAATCTTAATTTTTAAAAAAATACTTGTGGAAACTGGACATTGAAATGCCCATCAGTGAATGCATTGAGGAAGTGTGCACACACACTGAAATGCTATGCAGCCATGTGGGTAAATACTAAAGTGTTCAGAGTTTATCTCTAGGAAGGTGTTTTCGCCCATTCGCTTCATAATGCTTTTTTAGTATGTTCAGAATTTTAGTAAAAACTACACATGTTCACTATGTTATAAACAATCTTTTACTATCTTCTCTTCACCTACTGTTAAACAAAATTAAGCACATTTATGGTAGTTATATTATCAAAGGAGTTCTAACATTTTAATTCAACGGAAAAGAAATTTATTGAGCCTAATGCCCAAGGGATCTTAGTTTATGGGAAGATATAAACTAAGAACCATCAAAATATAAGAGCCCAGGGCCGGGGAGGGAAGGAGCTAGCTACTCAGAACTGGGGGGAAAAAAAGCATATATAGTGACCTGAGGTTCTGGTTATGGCAGGAGATGAGTTAAGGAAGACATCCTACAATGAAAGGCCACATTTTAAAACACTACGGTTTTATTCCCAATGATGAAACCTTAGCGTATGTTGATGACGTAACCCACTCTCTTCAGACGCAGGAATGAACAGCTACCCTCTGCTGACTGAACATGCTTCCACCCAACCCTCCTACAGCTTCTCCCTGAAGAGCAAACTACTTGCCCAACCTTCCTGAGTTCCACCTTTCCAAATGATGTAGCGAAGCACAGTGAGAGGAAAACTCATCCTTCTTACATGTGCTATTTCAAATACATAACAGGTTTTGGACTGTTTCTTACAAAATCATTTCTATGGTTAGAAAAGTCTGAAGTGTAGGAGTACAACTTTCTTGGTTGTATTATTGATGTGGGGCATGTGTACTAAACATTTTGCATGGAAAAACACAACAGTTCAATATTCCAAAGAATGAAGCTGGAGCTATGGGTGAAGCTCACAACCTCAGACACAGGGAGAAAAATCCAATTTACCTATGGTGCTCACCTTGGAATATGCAGTGACTCATCTGAAGAAGACTTATTCAATTTATAAAAACCAACAAATATAAAAATTAGCAATTTGCTTCTGTAAATGCTACAATCTCATGTTATAAAAACTGTTTAAAAATTGTACCATCAACTAGCCAGTCTGTACACGAACTGCAATTTAAAACAACACTAGAGTTCCAAATGTAAAAATACAGTTACAACAAAAAGCTGTGAAAACACATGCACAGTAGAAGATGCCTGTCATCTGGAATGCAGTAACTAAACTCTGGGTCTACTGCCACATGAGAAAACTCACTTAACCAGCAAGGACACTGGTGTGGAGATGAGCCATACGGCACAGCAGCCTACACAAGGTGAGAGGGCCTCCAACTGTGGGTATACAGTCTCAGGAAATACCCCTTCTGGCTCTCACCATAGCTCCCAGAGGTCAAAACACCATGCAGGCCTCCTCACTCCAGCCCTCTCTTTTCTGTTGGGTCCACTGTGGCTCTGACTGTCTGCTGCAAAGTAGAAAGGTTCTCAGTGGACAAGGCAGGACAAACCATGTAGCCGCCAGCCTCTTCCTCCTACTCTATACACCTGAGCTAACGCCTCAAGCAGTACCTTAATTAGGCCTTTCAGAGTCTAGATAAGGCAGAAACAGGGGCAGCAAAGTGGTTAACGTGCTCCTCTATGCATTGATAGATATACATATATATATATTTTTTTTTTGGCCTTATGGCATGTGGGATCCTAGTTCCCCAACCAGGGATCAAACCTGTGATTCCTGCAGTGGAAGCACAGAGTACTAATCGCTGGACCGCCAGGGAAGTCCCTATGTAGATACAATTTTACGTAGGATTTTAACGTTAAATCCATTCTCTGCTACATGTGCCTAGTTTTAAATGAAACAGAAGAGTCTAGCAATACACTAAAAAACATATGAACCCTGAACAACTCTATAAAACAAAAAACAGAAAAAAAACAAAACACACAGAACAACCAAAAAAATAAACCCTTACCACTCTCTCTTTCCTCAAACTATATCACAGTAACAAAGTAGCAACAATATACGTGTTCAAGGGACAACATAAAATTTGTCCACTGAACAAAACCTATAACAGAAAATACTTTAAACTGATTATACGCCAAGATTCAGTCTAATGTAAGTATTTTTTTAAAGAGGAAGCATTAAGCCATAAAGAGGTAACCATTCAACCAGGAGCTCCTTCTTTTCTTTTTCAATCGAAAAAAAATCCTGGTATCTGAGCTTTGAGAAAATACACACCAGTGACAAAACATACCACCGGTATTAGAAGAAAGAAACATTCTTACTTGTAAACAACTAACTTTAGAACTACTGTTCCAGATTTTATTTTCTTAAATGGGAAGAATGAATTCAAACACCAAAAACATACCAACAGTAAAGTTGGTATCTTTATAAAATTAAAGGTAAAAAACACTTACAATTTTTGCATTTTTTCCACTTTTCCTTAGTTGCTGAACAGCAAAAGCATGTTCAACATTATCCATTGAAACGCCATTAACCATCGCGACTCGGTCATTTTCCCTAAGGAAAAAAAGTGACCAAAATAATAACAAGTTAGACGAAACCATACAAATAAGTTTATAAAGATATTTTTAAGATAGGATCTTTAAAAAAGATATTCTAATTATGGGCTAATTAACCTGTCTTCAGATCAAAGATAAAATAATGTCCAGCTATTTAATTTTCAAATCCCCCACAAAAAATGTTTAGCACTTGTAACTAACCACAGGTCATTAATTTTTTAACTATTAACACAATGTTTCCCAAAAGGACTGAACAGGTACCACAATACACATAATGACTTCTGGTGGTACAGTTACAGGCATTCAATGATACTAAGTCATAAGGCTGGAAAAAGTTATTCCTTCTTTAAAGATAAAGTCTTTCTCCTTCCAATTTTCTTTCAGTCCTCTACTCATACTCTCATTTTTTTGCTAGTGTACCTTTTGCCTCTCTTTTATCTTGCTAATCTTCTTGTTGAACAAAAACACTAAGACTCAGGGTGAGAGGCTCCTGAAGGCTAGATTCTACCCCAAACTGAGTAACAAGTTTTCTTTTCACTATCTTTATTTTTTACAGTGACCTTCTATTTAAGTTTAGATACTAGCTTTCCATATATGACAGAGATAAGCATAAACGTATATTAATTTAGAAAAATCACTAGCATGGCATGCCAATGGCTGAGGGTAGGAAACATGCTTACTGCAGCTGCCCTTCTGCGGGTCCTCCTTTAAGCACATCTGAAATCACAATCGAGGTTTCCCCACTCTGGAAATGAGGATTATCTCTTCCACCAGATATTGCAATTCCAAATCCAAATCCAGGAGCCTAAAGTAACAATTATAGTAAAATGTTATGATGTCATACTCTACAATCTAAAAAAGTTCAAATATAAAAATTACAATCCTATTACAAAATGCTCACTCACTTGTATGGAAACACATCAGAATGACCTATCCTGGTATGGGAATGCAGGCTTTAATAAATTTAATGCTGGGCATAACAGAATATCGAAAACTGTCAATTACATGAATGTTCTTTAAGAACTAAAACACATTTAAAAATTCTGAACACTGAAATCCTGAATTCATTTTTGCTTATCAGAAGGGTTCCTGAGGGAATTGGCAGTGCCCCCCAGCCCCCCAGCCGTGATCATCACAAACACTGGCAACTGATTTGCAGAATGACAGATTTAATGAGCATATAAACCGGGTGCCATTTTATATAATAGAATATCAACAGCTGTGAAAATCAACTTCCTTCACTTACCCTAAAAATCTCTACTGAAGTAATACACTATAATGTCTTATACACACTGCATACAATAGAAAGTATACATTAATCATATCAAGCATTTTTTAATTCCTTATATTGTTAATTAAACAAAATCGTAATTAATTATATACTTCTAAATGAGCTGAGAATCTTTACCATGGTGACTAAGGACAGCCCAGCACAGAAACAATCAAAATACTACCAAGTTATTTAAAAATTACCTAATCTCGCTTTTTTCACGAAGATGGCGCCAAAGGTGAAGAAGGAAGCCCCTGCCCCTCCCAAAGCCGAAGCCAAAGCAAAGGCTTTGAAGGCCAAGAAAGCAGTGCTGAAAGGTGTACACAGCCACAAAAAAGAAGATCTGGACGTCACCCACCTTCCGACGGCCCAAAACACTGCGGCTCAGGAGGCAGCCCACATATCCTCGGAAGAACGCCCCTAGGAGAAACAAGCTTGACCACTATGCCATCATCAAGTTCCCCCTCACCACCGAGTCAGCCATGAAGAAAATAGAAGACAACACCACACTGGTGTTCACTGTGGATGTCAAGGCCAACAAGCATCAAATTAAACAGGCCGTGAAGAAGCTCTATGACACTGACGTGGCTAAGGTCAACACCCTGATCAGGCCTGATGGAGAGAAGAAGGCATATGTTCGACTGGCTCCTGACTATGATGCTTTGGATGTTGCCAACAAAATTGGGATCACCTAAACTGAGTCCAGCTGGCTAATTCTAAATATAGAAGTTTTCACTCTAAAAAAATAATTAAATAAAAATAAATAAAAATAAAAATTACCTAATCTCAAAGAAATCCACACCATTCCCTAGAAAGGAAATGAAGTATTCAGAGTAGTCTGAAAGAAACAGCCAATATTCTCCTAGGGCTCCAGAATCAAAAAATCAGAGGCTATGTTTTCATATAACGTTGTACTACACTATGCTCTACAATCCAAACCACCTGAGGACAAAGGTAACAACTTCCTTCCACTACTGTCCCATCCACAAAGACCACGCCCACCATGGACAGGGGATACATCATGACCTCTCCTTCTACCCCAAAGTCTACTGAAATAGCCAAAGAAGAAGAAAAGAGAAAAACTCTTATTAAAAAAGAATAAACACCAGCAATTCCACGCCTAGGTATATACCAAAAAGAAATGAAAACGTGTGCAGAGATTTATACCCACACACAGCAGCATTTATTAATAGCCAAAAACTGCAAACAACCCAAATGTCTATCCACTGATGAATGGATAAATAAAATATGGTATATCCATTAAATGAATTATCTGCAATAGAAAGGAGTGAAGTACTGATACATGCTACAAAATGGGGAACACAGAAAACATGATGCTATCTAAAAGAAGCCAACCATAAAAGACCATACATATCATACCATTCCTCTTAGATGAAACGTTCAGAAAAGACCAATCTGTATGAAACAGAAAATAGACTGGTGATTGTCGACGGCCAGGGTGTGGAAAGGGATGGAGACATTGGGGAGGGATGGTTTATGACTAACATTATTTTTTTTAGGGTGATGGAATGCTTAAAAAGTGACTCTGGTGATGGTCTTACAGATCTGTGAATATACTAAAAATCACTAAATTGTACATTTAAATGGTGAATTGTATGGTATGTGAATTATACTGCAATAAAGCTAATACCCCCCAGAAAAGGTTAATGTGAAAAAACAAATAAACAGGAAAACATCTGGGTGGCAGAAGATAATGGCAACTGCCTGAATCTGTGTCTCCAAAATAATACAAAACAGATCACTACACAAAACCATAGCCTTAATATAGCTCAAAACCAGAGAATATGCAAATCTCAAAATAGCTAGAAGTAGGCCTAAAATTTCAAAAATAAAGAAATGATTAGAAAGAAAACTATTAGCACACAATTAGAAAACTTAAGAGACTACAGAACAAGTTCAAATAAATTTGAAAACTTAGATAAAACAGATAATTTTATAGGGAAATACAGATTATTGAAATTGACTCTATTAGAAATAAAGACTTAAGCAACCCCATCGCTGAAGAGGAAACAGAGATAGTTATGAGGGAATTATCCCACAAAAAACACCAGGCACAGATGATTTCACAGGGAATTCTACCAAAACATCAATATCCAGATAGCCTCAATGCTCCATAAATTGTTCCAGAGCATCCTAAAATGAAGGAAAGCTTCTAACTCTTTTCAAGAAGCAATTATAATATTGATATCTAAATCTGATCATGACTATCCACGATAAAGACAGGGCTTCCCTGGTGGCACAGTGGTTAAGAACCCACCTGCCAATGCAGGGGACACGGGTTCGAGCCCTGGTCTGGGAAGATCTCACGTGCCACGGAGCAACTAAGCCCGTGCACCACAACTACTGAGCCTGTGCTCTAGAGCCCACACACCATAACTACTGAAGACCGCACGCCTAGAGCCCATGCTCCGCAACAAGAGAAGCCACCACAATGAGAAGCCCAAGCACCGCAACAAGAGTAGCCCCTGCTTACTGCAACTAGAGAAAGCCCACAAGCAGCAACAAAGACCCATCACAGCCAAAAATTTAAAAAAACAAATTAATTAATTTTAAAAAGACAGAGCCCCCCTCCAAATACTAAAGCCTAACATCATTTATAAAGGCCAACACCATACAAATATTCCATGACAAGGTGATTTATTTCCAAAACTGTTGTATTAGGAAAGCCACTATATCGGAGACCCTATTAATAAACGTAGAGAAAAAAATTCAGAGATTATATCCATAGACCCTGGAAAGGCCTTTGACAAAATCCAACATTCACGACCAAGGGAAAGAAAAATTCAAGAAAATACTTTCAATCTGTTTTAATATTTCATTTTATGTTAAAGTACATGAAGAACCTTACCCACACACATAGTTGAAAAGGAGAAGAGTGATTTTAGTAAACCTTTTAGATGATTATGGATACTCCTGTTTGATTTTATATCGGTAAGTGATAGTTTCTTAATGGGTGGCTACAATGTGCAACCTAAAACCGTATCAGTGGACTTTTTGTACTTACTCTGTTACATGAATACCCATCCACTGGCCTATTTTGCACTTTGAATGGATTATTTTATCCAATGTGATTTTATAATACATTTCTTGGTCATTTGGAAAATATTTAGGTAAATCTTTCAAATGATGACACATTTCACTATACAATATTTTTTAAAAATCATACTTTAATATCACCACCAATGCAATCAAAGTCTTTAAGTAGTGAAAAGTACTGAGCTCATCTCATGGTGGCAGATAAATGTTTTCCAAATTTTAATTTCTGTTTTAAAATTCAGTGTTCTTCATTGGCAACAACTATTATCAGAGTTGTTTTCCTTGAAGCAACAGGTACTCATCACTTGAGAAAAATGTTTGTTAAATATTCCAGTCTAGATAACCATTCCTTCAAGTGAAAGTGGTGTTACACACACAAATACACAGCTGGTTGAGCTTCCAATTCAAACAATCATGCAAGTACTTCAGTATAAAGCAGAAATACCTTATGCATATTTCCCATTTCAATATACAGATTATTTGTTAAATGTCTATTCAAAAGCTGACATGAGGTAAAATTAGTAATTTTTACTGCTTTGAGTTATTCTGCAGCAAAACTGGGATTGTTCTTATAAACTCTGAGTAAGTCCAGGAACTATTAGGATGGTTTGGGGCTATGAGGCCAGTTTTACCTCATACCACTGCTTTTGTACCTTCACTACAACTATCAACACAGTGAAAAAGACAAATAACATTTCTGTGCTGTTATGAAAATAGTTCGTCCTAAGCATAAAAAGACTTCAGAGGTCTTTTGGGGTCCTCAGCCCATACATTGATATTAAAAACCACTGAAAAAAGAACAAAAAAAACCCCAAAACAAACAAAAAACCCAACGAAGCAATTTACAAAAGATATGAAAATGTTAAAACTCATAAGAAACGCAAATTAAAACCACACAACACCACATTTTCTTGAGGCGGCTGTAGAAAAATAGGCACCACTGCTAATGGGCATGCAAACTGCTACAATTCTTTAGGAGAGGAATTTGGCAATCCTAACAAAATTACAAAAGCATTTATGTATGTATGTATGTATGCATTTACTTATTTGTATTTTTGGCTGCGTCTTAGTTGTGGCACGCGGGCTCCAGAGCGTGGGCTCTGTTGTTGTGGCACACGGGCTCTCTAGTTGTGGCACAGGGGCTCAAGCAGTTGCGGCACAGCCTGTGGGATCTTAGTTCCCCGACTAGGGATGAAACCCAACCCATGTCCCGTGCGTTGGAAGGTGGCTACTTAACCAATGGGCCACCAGGGAAGTCCTCAAAAGCACTTTATCTTTCAACAGAGTGAACCAGTTTCTAGCAATGTACACTGAAGATTACATATACAGCTCCAAAAATAAGAAAATACATATGTACATAGTTATTCACTGCAGATTGTAACTGCAAATACTGGAAAAAACCTAAAACACCCAAGGGTTACCTCCAAGGCAGTTTGGGGAGGGGTGTGTTATTCTCTGGCTCTTTTTCCATCCTTGGAGGAGGCTAGCACTAATCTTTTATTCTGTATACTTTTAAACTGTGCATTTATATCTTGCTTGATAATTCTTTTATTTAAAAATTAAAAACATAATACAAAAATATTAAAGAGGGCTTCCCTGGTGGCGCAGTGGTTGGGAGTCTGCCTGCCGATGCAGGGGACACGGGTTCGTGCCCCGGTCCGGGAGGATCCCACGTGCCGTGGAGCGGCTGGGCCTGTGAGCCATAGCGGCTGGGCCCGTGAGCCATGGCCGCTGAGCCTGCGCGTCCGGAGCCTGGGCTCCACGGCGAGAGAGGCCACAACAGTGAGAGGCCCGCGTACCGCAAAAAAAAAAAAAAAAATATTAAAGAAATGCCAAAAACATAAGGACCTTTCAATAAGGAAGGCGGAGGTGAGTAGATACTTCCTAAGATTTGCTTGTGAACAAGTAAGTACAGTCTTGGCTGCATGAGCCAGGCATCAAACCCAGGCAGAACATACTGCTTCCATGCAGTGCCAGCACTCTGTGGGGCATGTCATCCTGCTGGATCAGCACTGGCTGCAGTTCATTTAATGACTACCCAGGAAGTCTGTGATTCCCAACCCTGTCTACAGATGAAAATCATTTGGGATCAGTCTCAAAACTGCTTGATGATTTCCAAACCCCCCACCCCACAACCATTAAATAAAACTGGAGGAGGGCAGATGGCAGGCGTTTAAAAAAAAAAATCTCCTAAGTGATTCTAATGGGCAGCCAGGGCTGAGAACCCTAGCCTTAAAAGCTTTGTGAATTTAAGACCAGGGTGATCATCAAAAACTATAAAAGGTTCGACTATCTCACACTTTCCCTTCCCTCTTAGGGAAGGTTTCTCTCCAAAACCTTTTTAGGCTTAGATCTCCACACGGTCCTATTTTTGG
Organism: Lagenorhynchus albirostris; assembly: GCF_949774975.1. NCBI lineage: Eukaryota > Metazoa > Chordata > Mammalia > Artiodactyla > Delphinidae > Lagenorhynchus > Lagenorhynchus albirostris. The sequence continues at coordinate 157,542,028 of NC_083095.1, read as the reverse complement.
CCTTTTCAACAGATTTCTTACCTCCACTGCACTACAATTTACCCTCCATCGTGTTCAAAGGATTATTATTCTAAAACAAACCCAATTCTGTCATTCCATTGCCCAGCCAAGTTCCTTAACATGCAATATCCTGAAATGCAACGCCAACTTGCTTCCCAGCACCCCAGTCTTTACCCTAAACACACTTAACTACTGACCCCTGCTTAACCATGCCATGCATCATCAAGTTCCAAGCTTTCACATTTCTTCTCTGCCTAGGACTCCTTTAGCATCACACCCTTCAACATCCAGGTTCAACGACACCTCCTTCATAAAACCAACCTAGCTTTTCACAGGCACAAGTGGCCCATCCTGTAGGCTCTCCGGCCACATAGACACACTTCTGCTACTTAACACACAGCACTGTAAATAGCCTGGGTATCAGAGGTTCGTTTGGGAGGGGTTTACATATTCTTCTACATATCCCACCTGAGTACAACCCTGCAAGGGCCTAACACAAAGTGGCTCATCAATGTTAGGGCACTAAAACAAGTATCTAGCTAATTATTCAATTTAATTTTAACTCAATTTCCCTTTATAGAGTTGTCTTTTAAAACTCACACTAATTTGAGCACTAAAACCTCATTAGCAGCCAGAGTAGTAGCGTGGATTTGGAATTTCTTGAATTTCCAAATAAAAACAATCAGGGCAACTATACAGCAAACCAAAAACCGTATATACAGCAAAAAAAAAAAAAAAAAACCCACAGGCAACCAATGTACCCTCCTGAGGAAGCAGATAGGGATGAGCAACACCTATGAGACTTGTGTGTTCCCAAAACCTACCTGGAAAGAAAGCCACAAGGCATCTGACACACCTTAGACCTGAAGAACCTCCCAAATAACTAACAGGTATTTACTGGAAAGAACGGCAAGGCAATTTTAGAACAACAGCTGAAACTGGGAGGGATTTTGCCTCTCCAGTTGTCAGTGAGAGCAAGGAGCCTGCAGTAGGGCGTGAATGGGCTAGAGCAGTGTAACCCCTAGGAATTCTCAACACAGACCTGCCAGTGGATTCAGACTAGAGAGGGACAGAACAGCAAAAGATGAAAGGGTACAAAAGGCATGAGCCTAGGAAATGTCAGAAAGCAGCAGTTATGTTTCTTTAGTGCATGCACACATACAAGAAAACTAAGCCAATTTCTAGAAGCTCAAGAAAGGTAATTTCCCATAAAATTGAGCAAAAAAGGGATTATGATCAAATCCCTTAGAAAATTACTATAGAACACAATGAGTAGCAGAATATCCCTACGGAAAATGAAAGCATGCCAAAAAGAGTACTCAAAAAAAGAAAAATAAAGGATCAAAACTGTTACTATTATAAAACAAGTGAAAAGGCATTACAAAAATACACAGGACATGAAAGAATATAAATAAGAATTTTAGACAATCACAGAAAGCTAGACAAAATGAAAAGGCAGAGGACTTTGTACCAGATGAAGGAACAAGATAAAACACCATAAAAACAACTAAATGAAGTGGAGATAGGCAACCTTCCAGAAAAAGAATTCAGAATAATGACAGTGAAGATGATCCAGAACCTCAGAAAAAGACTGGTGGCAAAGATCGAGAAGATGCAAGAAATGTCTGACAAAGACCTAGAAGAATTAAAGAACAAACACCTGGAAGAATTAAAGAACAGAGATGAACAATACAATAACTGAAGTGAAAAAAAAAGAAAGCTGGAGTAGCAATACTCATATCAGATAAAACAGACTTTAAAATAAAGAATGTTACAAGAAACAAGAAGAGACACTACATAATGATCAAGGGATCAATCCAAGAAGAAGATATAACAATTAAAAATATATATGCACCCAACATAGGAGCACCTCAATACATAAGGCAACTGCTAACAGCTATAAAAGAGGAAATCGACAGTAACACAATAATAGTGGGGGACTTTAAGACCTCACACCAATGGACAGATCATCCAAAATGAAAATAAATAAGGAAACAGAAGCTTTAAATGACACAGTAGACCAAATAGATTTAATTGATATTTACAGGATATTCCATCCAAAAACAGCAGATTACACTTTCTTCTCAAGTGCGCACGGAACATTCTCCAGGATAGATCACATCTTGGATCAAAAATCAAGTCTCAGTAAATTTAAGAAAACTGAAATCATATCAAGCATCTTTTCTGACCACAACACTATGAGATTAGAAAAGAATTACAAGGGAAAAAAACCATAAAAAACACAAGCAAATGGAGGCTAAACAATACGTTATTAAATAACAAAGAGATCACTGAAGAAATCAAAGAGAAAATCAAAAAATACCTCGAGACAAATGACAATGAAAACACGACAATCCACAACCTATGGGATGCAGCAAAAGCAGTTCTAAGAGGGAAGTTTATAGCTCTACAAGCCTACCTCAAGAAACAAGAAACATCTCAAATAAACAACCTAACCCTACACTTCAAGGAACTAGAGAAAGAAAAACAAACAAAACCAAAAGTTACCAGAAGGAAAGAAATCATAAAGATCAGATCAGAAATAAATGAAATAGAAACAAAGAAAACAAGAGCAAAGATCAATAAAACTAAAAGCTGGTTCTTTGAGAAGATAAACAAAATTGATAAACCTTTAGCCAGACTCATCAAGAAAAAGAGGGAGAGGACTCAAATCAATAAAATTAGAAATGAAAAAGGAAAAGTTACAACAGATTCTGCAGAAATACAAAGCATCCCAAGAGAGTACTACAAGCAACTCTATGCCAATAAAATGGACAACCTGGAAGAAATAGACAAATTCTTAGAAAGGTATAACCTTCCAAGACTGAACCAGGACGAAATAGAAAATATGAACAGACCAATCACAAGTAATGAAATTGAAACCGTGATTAAAAATCTTCCAACAAACAAAAGTCCAGGACCAGACGTCTTCACAGATGAATTCTATCAAACATTTAGAGAAGAGCTAACACCCATTCTTCTCAAACTCTTCCAAAAAATTGCAGAGGAAGGAACACTCCCAAACTCATTCTATGAGGCCACCATCACCCTTATACCAAAACCAGACAAAGATACCACAAAAAAAGAAAATTATAGACAAATATCACTGATGAATATAGACGCAAAACTTCTCAACAAAATACTAGCAAACAGGATCATATACCATGATCAAGGTGGATTTATCCCAGGGATGCAAGGATTCTTCAATATATGCAAATCAATCAATGTGATACACCATATGAACAAACTGAAGAATAAAAACCATATGATCATCTCAATAGATGAAGAGAAAGCTTCTGACAAAATTCAACACCCATTTATAATAAAAAACACTCCAAAAAGTGGGTATAGAGGGAACTTACCTCAACATAATAAAGGCCATATACGACAAACTCACAGCAAACATCATTCTCAATGGTGAAAAACTGAAATCATTTCCTCTAGATCAGGAACAAGACAAGGATGTCCACTCTCGCCACTATTATTCAACAGTTTTGGAAGTCTTACCCATGGCAATCAGAGAAGAAAAAGAAAGAAAAGCAATACAAATTGGAAAAGAAGAAGTAAATCTGTCACTGTTTGCAGATGACATGATACTATACATAGAGAATCCTAAAGATGCCACCAGAAAACTACTAGAGCTAATCAATGAATTTGGTAAAGTTGCAGGATACAAAATTAATGTACAGAAATCTCTTACATTTCTATACACTAACAACAAAAGATTAGAAAGAGAAATTAAGGAAACAATCCCATTCACCACTGCAACAAAAAGAATAAAATACCTAGGAATAAACCTACCTAAGGAGGTAAAATACCTGTACTCAGAAAACTGTAACACACTGATGAAAGAAATCAAAGATGACACAAACAGATGTAGAGATATACCATGTTCTTGGACTGGAAAAATCAATATTGTGAAAATGACTATACTACTCAAAGCAATCCACAGATTCAATGCAATCCCTATCAAATTACCAGTGGCATTTTTTACAGAACTAGAACAAAAAATCTTAAAATTTGTATGTAGACACAAAAGACCCCAAAGAGCCAAAGCAGTCTTGAGGAAAAAAATCAGAGCTGGAGGAATCAGACTCCCTGACTTCAGACTATACTACAAAGCTACAGTAATCAAGACAATATGGGGGCTTCCCTGGTGGCACAGTGGTTAAGAATCCACCTGCCATTGCAGGGGACACGGGTTCGAGCCCTGGTCCAGGAAGATCCCACATGCTAAGGAGCAACTAAGCCGATGCGCGCCACAACTACAGAGCCTGCGCTCTAGAGCTCGCGAGCCACAGCTACTGAGCCCGCACACCTCGAGCCCATGCTCCACAACAAGAGAAGCCACCGCAACGAGAAGCCCGTGCACTGCAATGAAGAGTGGCCCCCACTCGCCACAACTAGAGAAAGCCCTCACGCGGCAATGAAGACCCAACGCAGCCATAAATAAATAAATTAAATAAAATTTAAAAATTAAAAAAAATACAATATGGTACTGGCAAAAAAACAGAAATATAGATCAGTGGAACAGGATAGAAAGCCCAGAGATAAACCCATGCACCTATGGTCAACTAATCTATGACAAAGGAGGCAAGGATATACAATGGAGAAAAGACAGCCTCTTCAATAAGTGGTGCTGGGAAAACTGGACAGCTACATGTAAAAGAATGAAATTAGGACACTCCCTAACACCATATACAAAAATAAACTAAAAATGGATTAGAGACCTAAATGTAAGACTGGACACTATAAAACTCTTAGAGGAAAACATAGGAAGAACTCTCTTTGACATAAATCACAGCAAGATCTTTTTTGATCCACCTCCTAGAGTAACAGAAATAAAAACAAAAATAAACAAATGGGACCTAATGAAACTTCAAAGCTTTTGCAAAGCAAAGGAAACTACAAACAAGATGAAAAGACAACCCTCAGAATGGGAGAAAATATTTGCAAACGAATCAACGGACAAAGGATTAATCTCCAAAATATATAAACAGCTAATGAATCTCAATATTAAAAAAACAAACAACCCAATCAAGAAATGGGGAGAAGACCTAAATAGACATTTCTCCAAAGAAGACATACAGACGGCCAAGAAGCATGTGAAAAGCTGCTCAACATCACTAATTATTAAGAAATGCAAGTCTAAACTACAATGAGGTATCACCTCACACCAGTTAGAACGGGCATCATAAGAAAATCTACAAACAACAAATGCTGGAGAGGGTGTGGAGAACAGGGAACCCTCTTGCACTGTTGGTGGGAATGTAAATTGATACAGCCACTATGGAGAACAGTATGGACATTCCTTAAAAAGCTAAAATAGAATTACCGTATGACCCAGCCATCCCACTACTGGGCATATACCCAGAGAAAACCAAAATTCAAAAAGACACATGCACCCCAATGTTCACTGCAGCACTATTTACAATAGCCAGGTCATGGAAACAACCTAAATGCCCATTAACAGACGAATGGATAAAGAAGATGTGGTACATATAGACAATGGAATATTACTCAGCCATAAAAAGGAATGAAATTGGGTCATTTGTAGAGACGTGGATGGATCTAGAGACTGTCATACAGAGTGAAGTAAGTCAGAAAGAGAAAAACAAATATCGTATATTAACGCATATATGTGGCATCTAATAAAATGGTACAGATAAACTGGTTTGCAGGGCAGAAATAGAGACACAGATGTAGAGAACAAACATATGGACAGCAAGGGGGGAAAGTGGTGGTGGTGGTGGTGGGATGAATTGGGAGATTGGGATTGACATGTATACACTAATATGTATAAACAGATAACTAATAACCTGATGTATAAAAAATAAAACTCAAAAACAAAAAATGAAAAAAAAGAATTTTAAGAATTCAGAAATGAGGCTGACAGAATTCAAGAGTTAATTAGAAATTTTAAAAAGCCATTTTAGACAGGAACACAAATAAACATAATACCATGAAAGAAACAGAAAGTAAAAAAGATAAATCTTTTATAAAACAAAAAAGAAATGTTTCAGGAGATTTTTAAAAAAGGATTTGAGAGAAAATTACAAATAATGAAGACAGGCAAGAGATACAACATACGGATAGTAGGAATACCTGAAGACTAAATTGAAGCAGGAGAAAAAAAATAGTAAAACTAAAATTAAATAAAGAACTTTCCTGATATATGTATTTTATATATCCTTCCATATATTTATATATATAATTGAAACTGTATACTCAAAGGACACAAATCACTGTAGATACCTGAGAATATCAATTCAGAGGAAATGCCAAAATATATTCAAATAAAATGAGTAGATTTTAAGGCAGAAGATTCTTTGGCATCTAGGCAAAAAGAGCTATAATTTTAAAAGAAATATAAATTAGATTATCATCACACTTGGGTAGCAACACATTATGCCAAAAATAACATCGTTAAGATACTTAAGGGAAACAATGAGCCATGGATTTTATATCCAGTAAAGCTAATCTTCAAGTATAAAAGGGCACAGAAAAGCTAATAAACATCTAAGAAAAACACAGGGAACACTGTTTTTCATGATCCTTTCCTAATAGAAAATAACTTTCTGACAATCAAAATGACAAGAAGCACATGGAAAGGACTGGTGATAAGCATTAAATATACACCTACTTACAGCATTAAATATACACCTACTTACAGGATTAAATGTGGATTAAAGGGAGAAAGGTTAAATTATATAATAGCTATATGGTCTACACAGAGTAAAACCATTTCTTTAAATGGGGAGAGGAACAGGATAGAATAGAGGAATAGTTAAAAAATTTTAACACTGTTTCCAGTAATCAAAATCGACAGTAGTAGAATTATTATTATTGAGGCAATCATATGCTCTGTACTGGATTTACAAAAGACTAACATGGTGCTTTTCAGAGGGATTTTCAAAAGAAATGGAAAATAATCCATTTTTCTCATATATCTTTACCATAAGAAAATTGTAGGTGTGTCAAAATATAGTTGATTTTTATATGTTTACATGAGAAAATGTCCAAGATAATGGTTTTTATTATGGTGATGGGAGAAGTAGTTTAAAGCAGTATATGATCTCATTGACCTGTATGTGCACACACACACGATTATAGCTTTTGGTGGAATTAAATGCATCAAAGAATTTTACTTTCATCATATTTTGTCCTTTCGACATCACAGGCAGCCATAAGCAACAATAATATGTATTTCTACCTGTGCCTGGTAGTGAAACTGAGTTTATGATAAACAAGAGGCCTGGAATCTGTTCAGTTATTTGCCCAGTTTCACTGGACACTAGCCATGCCCATTCCTTTACATTTCATTGTAACTGCTTTTGCACTGAGTACTTGCAACAGGGAACATATGGTTAACAAAGCTGAAACTATTTACTATCTGACCTTTTACAGAAAAGGTTTGCCCACTTATCTGTTATAGTATTTCTTGATTCCTTAAAAGATTTTTTACAAAGGGAAAAAAATTCCTGAAGGTTGACTGTTGATTCATTTGCAGAAATATAACTGCATAATATGAATAACCTCTCCTCCAAAGATTTTTCTGTTTCCTTCAAATATGCCCAATTCTCTAGTTAAAGATTCTCCCCGCTGCCTTTTTTTCTCCTGTTTCTCATGCCAAATTTCTACAACCAACTAACTTAATTCTAACTTTTCTCACCTTATACAGTTTTACTCCTATAGTTTTTGTAGTTTGACTCCTCTCCCCTTCTTCTCCCAATCTACCCTCAACATTCTATGGAAACTGTTCTAGTCATGTGTTTTCACAGTGAACACGGCGATCAAAATTTTTTTAAATGAATGGATCCAATTTTTTCAAATGGTTCCTCGGCAATCATTTGTTCAACTTCCTTTCTACAAATGAACTCAGAAGGCCTGGAATCCTATGTGCCACTCCACTACCTGCCAACTAGACCTTATGTAGGACTTCTCTGTGGACTTGGTCAGAGAGATTAGGATTTTATCACCTCTGGTAACATTTTAATTCTATGAGGTCCCAAGAGATCTGAAAGGCCTGTTCAAAATCAGTTAGTGGTAAGCCCAAACTAGTTCAGAAGTCACAAGACCTCTACAGTTTTTCCACTGTACCTTGGTAGTTATCAAAATGTTGTTTAAATGTCTACGACTGTTAGACTGGTTCTTTTTTACCTCTGCGTCCTTCATCAGCCCGTTGGTTACTCGCTCTTGTGGCTCTGTTTCCAAAATTATAGCTTTCATTTCTAATTCTTATTCCACTTTCCTATTCCCAGCTTCTTAAAGAACACCTCCAATTGCCCTTCTCCAAACTGTCATTTTCGCCAAAAAACTGACCTCACCACCAATGTTCTAAACTTAAAAAAAACAAACAGAAAAAAAACAGACAAAAAGCCAAAATTCTGGCTCCTTCCTTAACAAGGTCACTACTTTTTATTAATTTTATTACATATATATGTAGTTTATGTGGTAGAATTACGAGTTCTGAATTTCAGATATTATATTCCATTAAGTATTTCTAATATTTAAAATTAAATTTTACATGTAAGTGAAAAGAGCATTATATGATGAGTCCAGAGACCTGCGTTCAAGATGTACCTCTTTGGGACATTTCACTAGACCTTTCTGAGACTCAGTTTATTCCATGTGGTTATTAACCCCTATTTCACAGAGAATTAAATAAAATAAAGGATTTGAAACATTCATAATACACTCTATAAATGTACACAATGGCCTTCAACCAGATAAAACAAGCCTAGCTTAGCTTACACGCTTACCTTCTACCCACCATACACTTGCCTGGAGCTACAAAACAGATATGTAGGATTCCCCTTCCCTGGCCCCTTTTCTTACAATAGCTTTATTGACATGTAAATTACCTATCGTAAATTCACTCTTCAAAATGTACAATTCTATGTTTTTTGTGTGTTCAGAGTTGTGCAACCATCATCACAATCAACTGCATAAAATTTTCATCACCCTGAAATGAAATTCCCTACCCTTTAGCCATCATCCCTGAATTCCCGCATCCTAAAAACCACTAATCTTTCTGTCTATTCACCTGTTCTGACCATTTCATATAAATGGAATTATACAATAATGGTCCTTTGTGACTGCCTTCTTCGAGTTAGGGTAACGTTTTCAAGGTTCATCCATGTCACGGCATGTATCAGTACTTCATTTCTTTTCACTGTTGAACAATATTCCATTATATGGATATACCACATTTTGCTTATTCATCATTCATCAGTTAATGGGCATGTGGGTTCTTTACACTTTCAGGCTATCATGAGTCATGCTGCTATGAACAACCATGTTTAATAAGTTATTATGTCGGTATTTGTCTCCACTTCTCTTGGGTATATGGCTACGAGTGGAACTGCTGGGCCATGTGGTAATTCTACATATGTTTACCTTTTGAGAAATACCTTACTTAGTTTACCACAGTTGGCTCCACCAGCCAACATCCACATCCTCATCAACACCTATTATTGCCTGCTTTTGTGATTACAGCCATTCTAGAGGGTGTGACAGGGTATCTCACTGTCGTTTTTGACATATATTTCCCTGATGGTCAGTACTGTTGAGCATCTTTTCATACGTTTATTAAACAGTTCTGTATCATCTTTGGAGAAATGTTTTTCAAATCTTCAGTCCATTTAAAAAACTGAATTATTTGCTTTTTTACTACTAAATTTCTATATTCTGGATACAAGTCCCTTATCAGATATGTAACTTGCAAATACTTTCTCATTCTGTGGGTTATCCTTTCACTTTCTTGTTGAGAGTTTCTTGGTTTCCTTTGAAACACAAAAGTTTTAAATTTTGATGTGGTCCAATTTTACCTGTTTTCTCTTCTGTTGCTTTTATTTTCAAGATTGTATCTAAGAAACCACTGCCCAACCCAAGGTCATAAAGATTTATTCCTGTGTTTTCTTCTAAAAGTTTTACAGTTTTAGCACTTACATTTAGGTCTATGATCCATCTTAGGTTAATTTTTGTTCTTGGTGTGAAGTAGGAGTCAAAATTCATTACTTTCCACGCTGTTGACCAGTTGTCCCAGTACCATCGGTTAAGACTACTCTTTCCCTCACTGCATTGTCTTGGCACCCTTGTTCCAAGTTTACTTCCTATTGAATCCCCTCCCTATTTGAAACACTTAGCTGCTTGCCCTTAGATGATCTCTTAACTAGATTCCTTGCTTTCAACATACTTTCACCATTTGATTTTTTTTTTTTTTAGTTTTAGGTGTACAACATATTGTTTAGTATAGTTGATTTATAATACAATATTAGTTTCAGGTATACAACATAGTGATACAAGTTTTTATACATTATACTCCTTTTATAGTTACTATAAAATATTGGTTATATTCCCCTGTCCTATATAATATATCCCTGTAGCTTATTTATTTTATAAATAGTAGTTTGTATCTCTTAACCCCCTACCCCTATCCTGAACCTCCCCCCTTCCCTCTCCCCACTGGTAACTACTAGTTTGTTCTCTATATCTGTGAGTCTGTTTCTTTTTTGTTATATTCACTAGTTTATTTTTTTAGATTCTGCATATCCATGATAACATACATTGTCTTTTTCTGTCTAATAAGCATAATACCCTCTAGGTCCACCCATGTTGCTGCAAATGACCTTATTTTATTCTTCTATATGGCTGAGTAATATTCCATTATATATATATGTACCACATCTTCTTTTTTTTTTTTAACATCTTTATTGGGGTATAATTGCTTTACAATGGTGTGTTAGTCTCTGCTTTATAACAAAGTGAATCAGTTATACATATACATATGTTCCCATATCTCTTCCCTCTTGCGTCTCCCTCCCTCCCACCCTCCCTATCCCACCCCTCCAGGCTGTCACAAAGCACCGAGCCAATATCCCTGTGCCATGCGGCTGCTTCCCACTAGCTATCTACCTTACTACGTTTGTTAGTGTGTATATGTCCATGACTCTCTCTCGCCCCGTCACAGCTCACCCCTCCCCCTCCCCATAACCTCAAGTCCGTTCTCTAGGAGGTCTGCGTCTTTATTCCTGCCTTACCCCTAGGTTCTTCATGACATTTACCACATCTTCTTTATCCATTCATCTGTTGATCAACACTTAGGTTGCTTTCATATCTTGGTTATTGTAAATAATGCTGCTATGAACACTGGGGTGCATGTATCTTTACAAATTAGTGTTTTTGTTTTCTTCGAATATATACCCAGAAGTGGAACTGCTTGATCATATGGCAGTTCTATTTTTAGTTTTTTGAGGAACCTCCATACTCTTTTCCATAGTGCCTGCCCTAATTTACATTCTCACCAGTGTACTAGGGTTCCCAAATTTCTCCACATCCTCACCAACACTTGTTATTTGTAGACTTTTTGATGATAGCCATTCTGAGGGGTCCAAGGAGTCCTGGGGCTGGTGTCACACGGTGGGTGGGGATGGGGCCCAGGGGATCCCGGGGCTGATGCCCACCCACCAGTGAGTGAAGCCAGGTTCTAGGGCTAGTATTGGCCAACTGGTGGGCAAAGGCAGGTCCTGGGGTCTCTGGCTGCAGAGCCCAGGAGTCCCAGAGCTGGTGTGGAACCACTGGTGAATGGGGCTGAGGCCCAGGGGGTGCTGGGACTGGTGCATGCCCACTGGTGTGTGAAGCTGGCCCCAGGGCTAGTGCCAACTCACAAGTGGGTGAAGCCAGGTCCTAGGGTGTCTGACTGCAGGGCCCTGTGGGTCCTGGTGCTGATGAGCTAGAGGGAGGGTTCCACAATGACTCTTGCCAGCACCAGTGTCCATGTGGTAGAATGAGCTCCCCTAATGTCTGCTGCCAATGTCTACGTTCCTCGGGTGCACTCCAGTTGTCTCCTGCCTCTCTAGGAGGCTCTCCAAGATCAGATGATGGGTCTGATACAGGTTCCTTTCAAATTACTGCTTCTGCCTTGGGTCCCAGAGGATGTGAAATTTTATGTGCACCCTTTAAGAGTGGAGTGTCTATTTCTCATAGTCCTCTGGGTCTTCAGAAAGTGAGCCCTGCTGGCCTTCAAAGCCAAACATTCTGGGGACACGTCTTCCCGGTGCAGGACCCCTGGGCTGGGGAGCCTGATGTGGGGCTCAGACCCCTCACTCCTTGGGAAGAACCTCTGCAATTGTAATTATCCTCCCATTTGTGGGTCACCTACCTGGGGGTATGGGTCTTGACCATGACTCCACCCATCCTACCCATCTCACTGTGGTTCCTTCTTACTATCTTTAGCTGTAGATCTTTATGCCTCCAGTCTTGCTCATCAATAATTGCTCTGTAAACAGTTGTTAATTTTGGTGTACCCGTGAAAAGAGGTGAGCTCAGGGTCTTCCTACTCTGCCATCTTGGCCAAGCCTCTAACTTCTCTCAACCCTTTAATTCTTTAATACAGAAATATTCACTTAATCTTTCATGTAATTTTTTTCAGAAAATAGAAAAATAGAGATGACCAACTCATTCCTGAGTATTCATTTCTCAAAGAATTATAAAAATATGTGCATTTTCTAAGGGAGAACATCTGAAACTAAAGAAAGTTGTGGGTATGTAATGGGTGGGAGGGGTGGAACACAAGACCCTCTGGATGCAACTACCATCTCAAGCTGCAGACCTGCACTTGCCAATACTACAGCCACTATACACACAACTACTGAGCACTTAAAATGTGGCTAGTCTTACCTGAAAGGTGCTGAAATTACAAGATGTACATCAGTTTTTTAAGACTCAGTATGGGGAAAAAAAGCAAAGTATGGTATACCAATTTTTAAATATTACATGTTGAAAATGACAACATTTTGGATATACTGAGTTAAATGAGATCTATCACAAAATTCACCCATATTTTACGTTTTTCAATGTGAAGACTAGGAAAATTTTAATTACATTGTGGTTTGCATTATATTGCTACTAGACAATGCTGCTATTTGATCTCCTAAGACTTTGTTGAATAGATTGGCCTCCTGTGAAAATAAGTTTTACTGGGCATAACTAAGTACACTAAGCCCTTATCTGGCAAGACACAATATCTGTAACTCCAGGTTATTGCCAAAAGCATATAGTCTCAAATTATCTCGGTCACTTACTACTATTCCAAAAGCTCATTTGGCTCACCTCAAGGAGAATAACTTTCTCTCATTCCTTTGTCAGCGTTTCTTAAAAATGTGATGCCAGAGGACATGGCCCTCCATTTCAAACATGCATTTTTAAACATACATATTACGGGTCCCATCCCAGACCAAATGAATCAGAATCTCTGGTAGTTGGGCATGATCCAGTTGATTCCTCTTTACAATAAACCTTGAGAGCTACTACTCTAGATCAGCCGTCAGCAAACTATGGCCTGCAGGCTAAATCCAGCTAGCTGCCCATTGTTGTAAATAAAGTTTTCCTGGAATATAGCCACACCCATTTGTTAACCTACTCTCTACAGCTGCTTCTGCAATACAGCTACAGAGTTGAGAAGTTGTGACAGAGATTTATGGCCCGCAAGGCCTGAAGTATTTATTTATCATCTGGTTCTTTACAGCAAAAGTTTGCTGACAGTGCTCTAGACAGTCTAAATTTTATTCTGTAACAACTCAGAATACCAAAGGAAAGATACCTGAAGTATAGTTCTGCAGCCTCGGAAAATGAAGTCAACTGAATTATGCTTTGGCATAAGTTTCTGGGCTTACAATGACAGGTCTATTTTTAAAAACCTTCAAAAACGATTCCTGGAGGGATGGTTGTTGAGGACTTCCATTCTGTCATAGTCCCTCTCTGATGAGGCCCAGAGGCAACACAGCTCTGTGTTTCCAGCACAATAGTTAACATGTTTGAAAACCAAAGAATTATGAACTATATACTCATCTTATCTCCATGTATCTTTTGATGACATTTTTCTGGGCTAGTACCCCCCTCCCTCAGGGCAAAAGAAAACTGAAGCACAAGAAGAGCCCAGCTACAGAGTGGAGTTTACACTGACCTTCTTTCTAGACAGGAGTTCCAGACTTGCCTGAGTATTACAACTACCATGATGAGTTGGTGTGACACTTTTAACACATTCAAAAAATCAGATTCTGAGGCTCGCCTGGGCGTTCTCCCGGCTAGAGCTCCCGCTCCCCCTCCACTCGACCCTCTCGGGCCTCGGCTACTCGGGCTGCGGCGGAAGATGGCGGCTCCGGCGGGTCACCCGGCTCGGGAGGCTCGGTCCGAATGCTCTGAGGAGGCGCTGGCCGCTGCCTTAGCGGACGTGCCCGAACTAGCCCGACTTCTAGAAATAGACCCGTACCTGAAGCCCTTCGCTCCGGACTTCCAGCGCAGGTATAAGCTGTTTAGCAAGACTTTGAACAACATTGGAGAGAACGAAGGTGGTATTGATAAGTTTTCCAGAGGTTATGAATCATTTGGCGTCCACAGATGTGCTGATGGTGGTTTATACTGCAAAGAATGGGCCCCGGGAGCAGAGGGAGTTTTTCTTACTGGAGACTTCAATGATTGGAATCCATTTGCATACCCATATAAAAAACTGGATTTTGGAAAATGGGAGCTGTATATCCCACCAAAGCAGAATAGATCGGTCCTAGTACCTCATGGATCCAAATTAAAGGTTGTTATTAGGAGTAAAAGTGGAGAGATCTTGTATCGTATTTCACCGTGGGCGAAGTACGTGACTCGTGACAGTGATGATGTGAATTATGATTGGATACACTGGGATCCAGAACACCCATATAAATTTAAGCATTCCAAACCAAAGAAGCCAAGAGGTCTACGAATTTATTAATCTCATGTGGGAATTTCTTCCTATGAAGGAAAAATAGCTTCTTATAAACATTTTACATGCAATATACTACCAAGAATCAAAGACCTTGGATACAATTGCATTCAAATGATGGCGATCATAGAACATGCTTACTATGCCAGTTTTGGTTACCAAATCACAAGCTTCTTTGCAGCTTCAAGCCGTTTTGGAACGCCTGAAGAGCTGAAAGAACTGGTTGACACAGCTCACTCAATGGGTATTACAGTCCTCTTAGATGTGGTACACAGCCATGCCTCAAAAAATTCAGAAGATGGATTGAATATGTTTGATGGGACAGAGTCCTGTTACTTTCATTACGGACCTAGAGGGAATCATAATCTTTGGGATAGTCGATTGTTTGCCTACTCCAGCTGGGAAGTTTTAAGATTTCTTCTGTCAAACATAAGATGGTGGTTGGAAGAATATGGATTTGATGGATTTCGTTTTGATGGTGTTACATCCATGCTGTATCATCACCATGGAATAGGTCAGAATTTTTCCGGTGACTACCATGAGTATTTTGGACTAGAAGTAGATGAAGACGCTTTGACTTATATCATGTTGGCAAATCATTTGGTTCACACGCTGTATCCAGATTCTATAACAATAGCTGAGGATGTATCAGGAATGCCCACTCTGTGTTTTCCAATTTCCCTGGGAGGGGCTGGCTTTGATTATCGATTAGCCATGGCAGTTCCAGATAAATGGATCCAGTTACTTAAAGAATATAAAGATGAAGATTGGAATATGGGCAATATAGTGTATACACTCACAAACAGACGCTACCTTGAAAAGTGCATTGCTTATGCAGAGAGCCATGATCAGGCACTCGTTGGGGATAAGACGCTGGCATTTTGGTTGATGGATGCTGAAATGTATACCAACATGAGTGTTCTAACCCCGTTTACTCCAGTTATTGATCGTGGAATACAGCTTCATAAAATGATTCGACTCATTACTCATGCACTCGGCGGAGAAGGCTATCTCAATTTCATGGGTAATGAATTTGGGCATCCTGAATGGTTAGACTTCCCAAGGAAAGGAAATAATGAGAGCTACCATTATGCAAGAAGGCAGTTTCATTTAACTGATGATGACCTTCTCCGCTATAAGTTCCTAAATAACTTTGACAGGGACATGAATAAATTGGAAGAAAGATGTCATTGGCTTTCAGCTCCACAGGCTCATGTTAGTGAACAGCATGAAACCAATAAGATCATTGCTTTTGAGAGAGCAGGCCTTCTTTTCGTTTTCAACTTTCATCCAAGCAACAGCTACACTGATTACCGACTTGGAACGACAGTGCCAGGTAAGTACAAAATTGTGCTAGATTCAGATGCAGCGGAATATGGAGGACACCAGAGACTGGACCACAATACCGATTTCTTTTCTAAACCTTTTGAACATAACAACTGTCCCTATTCTCTTTTGGTGTACATTCCAAACCGAGTGGCCCTCGTCCTTCAGAATGTGGACCTGCCCAACTGAAGAGATCTGATTTCAGCTCCAGCAAAGAAAGATGTGCACTTTGTTTTCCCACGCTTGTTGTCCCAGAGCTTGTAATGTGTAAGCTTTTCAAAATATATTTGTCTAGCCTAAATGTCAGATCTCTGAAATTCAATACTGGTTTATGAAAATGAATGTCAAACTTTTCTTTAAGGAGGAGAGGGGAACATATTTGTTGGAATTTTGGAGATCCTAGACTATATTTTCCAGCCATCTGAACAGCTAGGATCCTCAAATGAAGTGTGATATATCATGTCTTCAAACAATTTTGCCTTACAGACCAGTTATTTAGTCCTTTTAAGTTCAGATTTGAATCATGTGTCATGTTTGATTATTTCTGTTGAATGTATACAGCATCTTTTTTAAGGCGATATCTGGTGACTTTATTTGTTCTGGTATCTCTTGATCTAAATTACAAAACACCAAGATTGTTACTCTCCTTTTTCAAATTGTGTTTAGAAATACTGTAATAAGTATATAATAATAATATAAAACTAAGAATTGTGTCAAAGATAAAAGTTGTTGCCTATGAACTCATCCATGCCTTATTTTGCATAAGTTTTATCTTGTGATCTCTTGTTCACTTAGTATCTTGGTAGATGCTAATATCTTCATTTCTGAAGGCCTGACTTGGTAATTGTAACATTTCAGAATCTATCTTTTACTTTTAGTCAATAAAAAAAAAAAATTGCAAAAAAAAAAAAAAATCAGATTCTGTTTTCTCAACATTCAGAATCTTTTCCTACTTTGCCTAAGTTCTGTAGTAAATAACCTAACATTTCCCCACAACTGACAAAACCAGGCAAAACTGTAGAAAGGAGAAACGTACTTTAGCTAATTTAAGTGTCTTATTTTATTTTCCTTATTTAAAAACTAAGAAGGTATTAGGAAAAAACAAGTGTAATGTGATACGGTCAAATTACACCTATGGTCCCAAATGATCTAGCTTCTACCTTAAGAAATCATAAAAAGAAGAGCAACTTAAACCCAATGTAAGCAGAAGAAACATTAAAATAAGAGCAGAAATCAGTGAAATACAAAGCAGAAAATAAAAAATATCAATGAAAAGAAAAGCTGGTATTTTGAAAAGGTCAATAAAATTGTTAAACCTCGGGCTTCCCTGGTGGCACACTGGTTGAGAGTCCACCTGCCGATGCAGAGGACACGGGTTCGTGCCCCAGTCCGGGAAGATCCCACATGCCGCGGAGCGACTAGGCCCGTGAGCCATGGCCGCTGAGCCTGCGCGTCCGGAGCCTGTGCTCCGCAACAGGAGAGGCCACAACACTGAGAGGCCCACGTACCGCAAAAAAAAAAAAAATTGTTAAACCTCTAGCCAGGTTGACCAAGAAATAAGAGAAGACACAAATTACCAATATTATAAATGAAAATGGGCCACCATTACAGATCCTAAAATATTAAGATAAGAGAATGACATGAACAATTTTATGTCTATAAATTTGACAACTTAGATAAAAGGAACTAATACTTTGAAAGATACAAACTACCAAAGTTACCAAATAAATCTCCAAAAGCTAACAAAGAAAAAATACATAACCTGAATAGTCCTATATAAAATTAAAGAAAATAAATTTATAGTTAAAAGCTTTCTCACAAAGAAAACTCCAGAACCAGATGGCTACACTGGTGAATTCTACCAAACATTTAAGGGAGAAATACCTTCAGTTGTACACAAACTCTACCACAGAACACAATAGGGAAGAATACTTCCCAGCTGCTTGTTTTGAGACTGGTAGCTTTCCTTACTCCAAAACCAATAAAAACACAAGGAAAAAGTACTAACCAATATTCCTCATGAACACAGAAACAAATATCTTCATAATACATTAGCAAATCAATCCGGCAATATATAAAATGAATAATACATCACAACTAGGTAGAATTTATCTTGGGAATGAAAGGCTCTTCAACATCCAAAAAGCAAGAAACTGACCATACCAACAAACTAAAAAGAAAACTCGTATGATAACCTCAATCAATACTTACCAAAAAAGCACTGGCAAAATCCAACATCTATTCATGATTTAAAAAAAAAAAAAAAAAGCCTCTTAGCAAACTTAAGTATAAAAGGAACTTCCTCAACCTAGTAAATAGCAAAACAGAAATACAAGGGAACTTCCTTAACCTCATAAAGGGCATCTACAAAAACCTTACTGCTAACATCATACATAATAGTGAAAGAATGCTTTCATTTAAAATTTGGAATAAGGCAAGGATGCCTGCTTACTGTCCCTATTCAACATCCTGGAAGTCCTAGCAAGTACAATAAGGCAAAAAAAAGAAATGAACAGCATATAGATCAAAAACGAAGAAATAAAACTGCCTCTCTTCACAGATGAGATGACTGCATAGAAAAAGGCCAAAGAATCTACCAAAGGAGTTCCTAGAAAACTTAAAGTTCACTATTTAAAAAAAAACAAAGGGCTTCCCTGGTGGCGCAGTGGTTGAAGGTCCGCCTGCCGGTGCAGGGGACGCGGGTTCGTGCCCCGGTCCGGGAAGATCCCACATGCCACGGAGCGGCTGGGCCCGTGAACCGTGGCTGCTGGGCCTGCGCGTCCGGAGCCTGTGCTCCATGACGGGAGAGGCCACAGCAGTGAGAGGCCTGCGTACCGCAAAAAAAAAAAAAAAAAAAAAAATCAATTGTATTTCTACATATTAATAGACAATCAAAAACTGAAATTTAAAAAAATACCGTTTACAATAGCATGAGGAAACATAAAAAATATACTTGAGTAGAAATCTAACGAAACATGTGTAGAATCTGTATGCCGAAAACTACAAAACCGTAATGAAGGGATACATCACATTCAGTTTGGAATACTCAATACCGTTAAAGTGTCAATTCTCCCCAAATTAATCTGTAGATTCAATGCAATCCCAATGAAAAATCCTGGCAGATTTTTTTTAATTTGACAAACTTATTCTAAAGTTTATATACAGAGACAAAGGAACTAGTCAAAATAATTAAAAATAATAATAGTAAGTTTGGAGGATTCACACTACCTGATTTCCAACTTAATATAAAGCTACAATAATCAAGGCAGAAGTAACTGGCAAAGGACAGACACACCGATCAATAGAAGAGACTAGGGAAAGGCCGACACACATATGGTCACTGATTTTTGACAAAGGGAGAAAGCAATTAAATGAAGAAAGGATAACCTTTTCATAAATGGTTGTTCAAAAAATTGGACATCCGTATTAAAAAAAAAATCCCCTAAAAAGAAATCTTAATACATACAAATTTTAATTAAAACAAAACAAAAACAAAACAAAACCTTCCAGAAGAAAACAACAGGAAAGATATTTGGGACCTTAGGTTTGGCAGACTTCTCAGATACAAAACCAAAAGCAAAATCAATAAAAGCAAAAACGACTTTATCAAAATTTGAAACTTATACTCTGCAAAAGACACTGTTAAGAGAAGGAAAAAGGCAAGCCACAGACTGGGAAAAATATTCGCAAAACAATACCTATTAAAGAACTTGTATCCAGAAGATATTCAAGACTCTCAAAACTTAGTAACAACTTCTGTGCAACAAGGGACACAATTAACAGAGTACAAAGGTAATCCATGGAATGGGAAAAAAAACATTTATGAGTCATATTATCTGATAAGGGGTTAATGACCAAAATATATAAAAACTCCTACAATTCAACAGATAAAACCCAATTTAAAAATGGACAAAGGAACTGGACAGATGGCAAATTTTGTTATGTGTATTTTACCACAGTTTAAAAAAACAGTAAGTATAAAAATTAATAAACAGAAACCTCAATTAAAATAGAGTTGGGGGCTTCCATGGTGGCGCAGTGGTTGAGTCCGCCTGCCGATGTGGGGGACGCAGGTTCGTGTCCCAGTCCGGGAGGATCCCACATGCCGTGGAGCGGCTGGGCCCGTGAGCCACGGCCCCTGAGCCTGCGCGTCCGGAGCCTGTGCTCCGCAACCGCAAAAAAAAGAAAAGTGAGGCCCGCGAACTGCAAAAAAAAAGAAAAGTGAAGAAAAAAAAAATAGAGTTGGGAGGCCAGAAGAGGGAGCACTCATGCACTGTGCTGTTAGCAGAGCCTAGCAAGAAGAAAGACTTCCTCTTCTTGCCTGCCAAGAACTCAGCCAATGACAGACTGTCACAATTCAGCCAATGAAAAACCACTACACTCTGGACTCTCAATTCCTCCAATGGACTCTGTTTACTACAGCCCTCCCAACTTCCTTTTCCCCTCTATAAAAGAGTTCTATTTTTGCTGGGGTCTTGCACTGTGTCTTGCAGTAGCTGCAGACTCTGAATTGCAATTCTTTGTTGATCCCAAGTAAACCCATTTTTAAGGTCAATATAAGAAAACAAAAAACCTAATTAAAAATGGGTAAAAGATTTGGACACATTTTACCAAAGAAAATAATGGATGACAAATAAGCGCATAAACAGATATTCAAAATCATTAGTCTTTAGAGAACTACAAACTAAGAACAATTCCATTCCTAGGAATTTACCCAAGAGAAATGAAAAGCTATGTTCATTCAAAAACCTGTACACTAGAGATTTATTCACAATCACCAAAAACTGGAAACCACCCCAGGGTACCAAGACTGGAGAATGAATAAGCAAATTATTCTACATTCATACAATGGAATACTATTCAGCCATAAGAACTACTGATATAAGTACATCACGGAGAAATCTCAAGTGCATTAGGCTAAGTGTAAGAAACCAGTCTCAAAAGGCTATGTATTGTATGAGTTCACCTACATGAGAGAAAAAGCAGGCATATAGGAACAGAAAACACATCAGTGGTTACTCAGTGCTCAGGGTAAGCAGACGGGGTTGACTACAAATGGCAGAAGGGAAAATTTCAGGGCGATGGAATTGTTCTATATTGTCTGTAGTGGTGGTTATATGACTTACATGACTAAATGCGTTTGTCAAACTCAGAACTGTACACTAAGGATGAATCTTACTGTGTGTAAATTATACCAATAAAAATAATAAAGGTATTAAGAAAATAAATGTAATGTGGTAAAACACCAAATTATTCTATAAAAACCAGCCAATTAAACATTTATAAGGTACGATGGCATATGTTTAATCTGATTTAAATATGCTATCAGCACATTTCAAATAAATTCAAGCCATACCTTAGCTTTATAAATTAAAAGTTAAGGTTAGTATTATTAATGAGTTCTTTCACCATTTAGGGAGACACAAAAAAGTCTTATCTGAAATCACTGTTTTTTAATAATTAATTTACCCACTGTCTATTATGTGTAGATTCAAAGATTCACGAGACAGTCAGGTGCAGGGTGGTTCAGGAACATGATTTTCCCCCTTTCCATTTTCCTAGTAATGGATATAGCTGGTAGAAATAGTAAGTGTAAAATATTTAAATATTCTCTAATCTCTTTCTGTACATTCTCTAAGGAGAAGGGTAATCAGTAGATTCAGCTCTCTTCAAAGGGAGGATAGGAGAGATTTATGGGAGGCACTACTTTATGTCAAGCATGAGGTGGCATAAGCCCCATTTTTAACACTGAAAACCAATGCTTTAAAGGCCGTTTGGTCACTTGCTCATTTCTAAAAGGAAGCAGGCAGCAGTAGGATTCAAATTCAGGGCAGTCTCATTTCAGACAAAGCTCTTTTTTTTTTTTTTAAGCTATTATTTATTTAATTCTTATTCCAGAATTTTCCATCTATTTCTAGTGCCATGTGGCATGCGGGATCTTAGTTTCCCAACCAGGGATCAAACCCACTCCCCCCTGCATTGGAAGCGCGGAGTCTTAACCACTGGATCGCCAGGGAAGTCCAAAAAAGCTCTTACTCTTACCCAGCTCACTGCGATTTGCTCTCTGCCCATCTGCAATTGCTTAAGCAAGAGCTTGGCTCTGCATGTTTCAAATCAAGGAGTATCTTTTAAGATTTTATTACTCGCATGACCCTGTTCAATTTTAAACCCCAAGCCTACAATACATACATATTACTCAGAAAAGCTGAAACAGTTTACAATTTACACGAAAATACGGTGACTTTTATCTGATCAAATTTTTAAAAATAAACCACTTAATTTCTTAAGTCATGATTAAAAACAGCAATATACAAATAACAACCAAAAGGATATATGAAAAAGTAATCATGTTCACTTTTGACCTTAATAAAGAATTTATTGCAACTCTAATTTTAAACAAAGGAATATAGAAAAGTTCTTCCCCTTTCTTCTGGCTTCCTGACATCTGGCTTTCCTCTATTGTTTTCAAAAGCTGCCAGTATCCTGACCTACACACAGATTATTTACTTCAACAGAACTCACCCTGTGAAGTGTCACCGTGTGTTGTTCCCATATAGCTGTTTCCTCCATTGCTGTGTTCTGATAAAGAAAAAGAAAAACAATAATTATCTTTTAAGAAAATGTCTAATAAAGTGAATGAGAACAGCCAGCAAACAATTTAGCACAGTAAAAAAACAAAATTCATACTTTCAATATTAGATACTCTAAAAAGAGCTTAATAATTATTGAAGGTTTTTTGCTTGCTTTTGTTTTTGTTGTAAGAGACAGGAAATTACACACAGGAACTTCCTTTGTTTTTAACTTAATTTGGACAGATGCCACTCTATATTCATTTCATGCCAGCTGAAATCAGTGTTCAAGCTAATTCTGCAACTTTATACTTAACATCAGATAGAAATGAACAGAAGTTGGAATAGTATTTTAAAATATCTAACGAACAACACATAAAACATTTAAAAGTATTCCTTAATGTTGTGCAAAGGAAGGAAACGTCAAATACCTCTGAACTCAGTAATTATAAATACACGTATCACAGGAAAACAGATAAGACCATTTGATAGGTTTGGTCAATGGCTGCTTCAGTATCAGTTAAAACATTACTGCTCTACCTAGTTTCAATTTTACTACAGAATTATCTTCAAGCTTTGTTTATAACCCTGAAGAAAAAAAAAAGGCTTTTCTAACATACATATCATGCACACATGCCCATGCCACACACAAAAGAAACAAAAAGGAAAAACAAATAAACAATTCCAAACTCCCTGCCCCAAAGAACTGCCTTAAAATAAAAGTGATGCAAGCTCCAATAGAGGTGCTCAAATGTCAGTGTAGTTCAGGTTCTTCTCCTGTCAAGAACTTTTTACTGAAGAGAGAAATAAATCACTATCTAACAGATAGACACTAAAGAATTCAAAGTAAATTTCTTATAAATTGGGTTAATTGCTCTTGGAGGCTTAAAGTAATTCAATCTCTTTTAATGTTACCATTTTCTGTAATTGGGGTTCCTGAACATATATATCTACAATTTGTTTAAAGGCTTTTTCAGAGGTATCACAAGGTAAGGTAGAAGTGAGAATGCTGAGCACGATGCTTCCAGGACATCACTTGTCACCCAGCCTTATCAATGTCTATTCCACAAATAAGGTTTGTTTTCTACTGCACTGCTGTCACTACCATCATGAGAACATGTCCACCAAGGGGCCCTGGACCCATTTCTCCTTTCCCACAGCAACTTTAATCGAACATTAATGCCACTTTAGAAAAGGAATCCCTATAAAGAAAGCCTGCTTCCCTAAATACAAAGCAACTAGATTAACTTTCCTGCCAGATGAATAAGAGAGGGAGAGAAAGGATCCCTCTGTTCACTCCCATAGATAAGAACTGTCAACCAGCGTTTTGTTTCAATCTTTCAGTCAAGTGCAGCAAAACCTCCTTTTAATGAGACCTCTGCTGGAAACAAAGCTGTTTTGTTTTTTAAAAAAATTGACCAGCATTTATGTATTTTAAAATATACCTCCATCAATGTGACACAGTGATGATATGAGTAATTCTGCTAAACATCAAGAGTCCTACTAAAATATACAGGATAAAAATATCTGCAATTGCCAGTTTGTCCAATCTTAGCTGACTTATTAAAAATGAGAACTGCTTGCATGGCTTTAAGCTTGTCTTGCCTTGATCTACTTCTTAAACCAGCAGCACTGCTTCACTACCCTTTTAATTCCTTTCCTATCAGTGCAAACTGAAAGTGATCTGATAACCAGAGAGGACCTCCATAACATATTCTTTGGAACGAAAATTTATCATCCTCCATATGGTTTTAATGGCCACACAATTTACCATTTAGTAAAAGAATATGAATCAAAATGAGAAAATTCATTTAATGCGAAGGGAGGAAAAGCAGATTATGAAATGGCTTGTATATTGTTATCCTTTGTTTAAACGTGAATATGAAAAGAAAGGCTAAAAGGATATACAAAATGTTAACACAAATCGTCCTCAAAGTGAAGGGATTATGGGTAATATTTTTTCATTAGGTTTTTTTTTTTTTGCTTTCCTTTCTCCATTCCCAGTCAGAATAAACTGCCAAAATATTTTAAGCCACATTCATCAAATCCCACTTGAAACTTCAAATATCTATTTTTAACTTTGCTTTTAGGAAAAATCAAGTAATATTTAAGATTCTTTTATGTTTTATTGTTAATTATAAAAAAGTATCCTGTTAGTAAGGGATTTATAGAATAAGGTCTTAATGTACAAGCTTCTAGGAGTACAATAAGAGAAATTTAGATTATTTTGTTTATAAGGGGAAAAATAAAAATACTAAAACAATTGTTCTCAGCATTCCAATCAAAGTTAATGTTTCTTCAGAAAAGTACACAACTCAACCAACTCAATGGCTTCCCCCAAATGGGTAATACAATAGCTCCCTTCTCTATTAAAGCCAAACACAGCCTTATTAGCTTGATTTATCACAAGGGAGACCAATGTGCAAGAAAGAAGCCGAGAGAACGAAACATCAAAAAGGGTGGTCAGTTAGGCTCTTAACCTGTGCTCTAAAGCAATTGAATCCATAATATAAATAAGTTGTTATGCCTTGATGATCCTAATCACTTAAAACACACACACAGAGAAAAAAGTGTTACTAGTTTAAACCATGGACCATTCCATCTCTCTCCACTCTCAGGCCTTTGGTTTCCTTCAGTGGCAAAAGCAGCAAAATTCTATCCATGGCTGTTTATATAACTAGGCAGACTTTATGAGGAGTTCTGAAGGAACTGAGAATACAAATACAGTAAAATATAATAGTAGAATCTTACTTGACGGGATTCAAGTACCCACTGTAATTCTTTCAACTTTGCTATGTTTGAAAGTGAACATAAAATGTTGGGAGGTGGTGAGAGGAGATTCTTATTAAATCACTCAGAAACTGAAGGCTACAATGGATATAAAAAACTTTTAGTACTACTAAATGTGATACTTTCGAAATTTGATACTTTAGATTTTAATGCTAAAATTTTGATATTTTAGAAAAAGGAGAAAGGGGATTTCCTTTGATAGAATACCTAAAAAAACAAGTGGCCTCTGGGGTGGAGAAAGAGAAATTGGGGCAGGGAGGTAGGGAATCTTACATTTTCACTGTGAGCCCTTTTGTAATGTTCTATTATGTTCATCTACTACTTACTCAAATAATTTTTGAAACATCATCCTTATTGTAAAATTGCTTACTTGTCATTTTTCTTACTGGTAAAAAAAAGCAGAATGCATAACTGGCAGAAGGATTTTCTGGTAAATGAATAGTCTCATTCCCAAAACATTTAGGCTTGTGGGGAGACCGCAAGTAAAAAAGTGTCACTCCTCTAAGAATGATTACAGCACTATCATTCCCTATAACTATGAAAGATGCTGTTAAACACAAAATGAACTAAGCCAGAAATATCAAGATCACAGCCCAAATCTGCCATTAACTAGGTAAGTAAACTTAGTGTTCCTCATTTAGGGAATGGTATGACATTATCTCAAGTAAAAAGTCCTGTCCAGCTCCAAAATTCTATTAGACTGTAATTTCAATTCCAAACAGGCTGCAAATTCAATAATTAGTGAAGCACTGTAGGCATCCAGAGGAACTGTAATCGTGGCCACTGGACTCTGAGTTCTACATACACTTCTAAGTCAGTGTCAACTGACCAGAATCACAATTTCTGAAAAAGCAAAAAGCTGCATTTCAGAGAGTGCCAAGAGTTTGTTTGGTTTCTTTGTTCTAAGCTCCAGCTGGCAAAGACACTACTCAGATCACCAACTCTGAAGGGCTTCCTGCCAAAACTTAAGATCCTAATTCTAGGCAGTTTCACTGTCCTTTAGGGCTGATTACACATCAAGTGGGGAAAAGACAGGAGAACACAAGAACGGACAAGAAGGGATGAACCTGTAACTGGGAGAAGACCAAATCCAAGACGGAATAAAGCCAGTGTTCTCCAAATGAAGGAAAATCTTAACTCCTCAATATTCACTGAGTATATAGCCAGTTAAAATTTACCATCCTTATGGCTGTAATTTTAAAAACAATCCATTCATTTATTCAATCCAGACATTTATGCTAAGTGCTGTAGAGGTCAAAAATAGGTCCTTCTTCCTCCTTAAGGACTCAAGGAGAGGCTTATAACACTAGATAAATGTGTATACAAGGTGCCACGGGGGATGGAGAAGACGCTGCTTGCTGAGAAGATGGGAGACTGAGTGCCCGAGAAAGAAACATCTGAGTTCAAGCTTGAAGGATGACCAGGAAAGAAAATGGGGAAAGATGTTTCCAGAGAAGAAACAGGGTATCAGCAAGGCTGTTGATGCTGCACATAAAGCTGGCTTTGAAGTGGCTGAACAGTACCATTTGTGGAATAGGGAAAGGGTAAAATAAAAAGAGAAGCTGCAGAAGTACATCCCAACAGGCCTTGTAACAAATCTAACGCTAAGGACTGTAAACTCAATGGGAAGACACTAAGGAACTTTAGGCTGTCATATTCCATAGTCAGGACTCATTCTGATGGCTGTGATGTGGAAGAGGGAGTTGAGGCAGGGAGACCAGTTAGAAAGTGGAAATAAAGAGGGGGAGGAGCTAAAGATGGCTGTTACAGGTTCTGAATTGACCATCTGCGTGAAAAAGCCAGCAGAGAAAGAGATTACAAATTCAGTTTTAGTCACCTTTAATTTAAGGTGCCTGTGGAAATACTGAAGCAGAGATATAGGCAGTAGGCAGGTGGATATAGGAGATCTGGCGCAGATAAGGATCTAGGAGTAATCAACAAAGTAGTATTGAATCCAAGAGAAAAGATCCAGTTACCAAAGGACTAAGATGACCCTGTGCACCACAAATATTCTGAGGGGAAAAAAGGAAGAACCTAAGGAACCTGAAAAGGCACAGCCAGTGAGGAACTAATATAAAAATGTCATTTATTGTCCAGAGAATACACCAAAACAAAATATAAAAATGGAAGATACCATAAAAGAATAAAATTTTCATGTTTTTTAAATTGTTGGACCCTTACATATCAAATATATACTTTAAATAGTTTATTCAGTACTATCTCTTAAATAAAGCACACTGAGCTCCTTCCTGATGACTTGTGGTCCTCCACTAGGAATATCAAGTAGCAAACACAGAGGTAACACTGGTGGCTCTGAGTTTTTCTTCTCTATGCAAAGTTGTTATGCTGAATTGTTTCTGAATTCTCCTGCCCTCCAAAGTGTTTTGTTTTTTGTTTTTTTGCTTTCCATCCAAAATAGAAAGCAAGATTACCTACTGAGATAATGTTGAGCCAGGAACTTAAGAAGTACAACCTAAGTTTTAGTGAATAAAACAAATGACCCCTGCCCCTCTTTGACCTTTCAGTTAAGCATTTAATTTCAAATGTGATCACTGCTATGCAAATAAAGTACAAAGAAAGAGACTAGTGTATGTGCTAAAAGGTGGGGAAAATATACATTTGGATTGATCTGAAGGGCTGTCAAGTAAACTCTCAAAATGGAGATGTCCTGTCCAAGACAGAATAAAAAAGATAAATCTGAAGTCAAATGAAGAGTGGTGTTGGAGACACTCAGGGAATTCAACAAATCTCACAAACAGGATAAGAACTCACTAAGCATAAGAACTAAAAATAATGATCAAAGTAACACTGCAGCAATTGTGGGATGACAGCCTCAACAGAAAGTAAGTAAATCGAGCATCTGACATCCCACTATTCTCATCACCAGTTAAATTTTTAAATACTTTACTGTGTGTTCACTACTTGGCTGACAATTCAGGAGACAGATGATGAGATGGATAGGATTAGAAAATATGAAGAGCTGGAAGAAGGACACAGGTGGGCCTAGAATTTTTTTTGGTTGATCAAAGCTAGAGATTTGCTTAAGTAACTTCACAGATAAATTGCTATATTTGCCAATGTCCTAAGATCAAAGTGAAAGTGTTACCAAGTCCAAGCTCGCTCCGCTCGCCACATGACAGGCCAATGAATCGGAGACGAGGTATTGAGGCAAAGGAATATTCGGAAAGCCGGCAGACCGAGAAGATGGCAGACTAGTGTCTCTGAAAAACCATCTTATCGGGGTCTGGATGCCAGTTTCTTTTATAGAATCAGAGAAGGAGAAGCAGTGAGGAAATAAAGTAAAAGGGCCATCAGTCTTGCAAAACATCTCCTGGAATGACCAGCCCCATTGAGGGGATGTGTTAGTTTCTTTTTTCTTGCAGCCAACTGACAGGTGGGCAGAGTTCCCTGAGGCAGGCCATTATGTGTGATTATAATAACAAAGGCAACAAAAAGCAAAGGTTAAAGTCCAAGAAACAGATCCTACGTGGAGTCCGATTTAGCTCTTCCCTGTTACAAAAGAATATCAGCTTAAATAAGTTACCATTAAACCTTGAGAAATTCTCATCAGGGACAGTTACAGATACCCTCGAAAACTTAGTGCTTTCCAGTTATCAAAAATAAAACTTTTTAGGTTGACATTTTCTAATGGCTGAAAGTGGATAAAAGACCTTTCAAATTTTTTTCCAGGTAGAAAGGGGAAAGGAAATGGGGTAGCATAGATGAGGAAGTGATATTTCTGAGTGTATCTTTTTGTGTAGCAGTATTGTTCCATGATATATTATCCTCCGTATATACAAAAGTCTTTCTCCAGGGGTGAGGGGAGAAATGGGTAAAAAATTTAAACTGTTTTATGCGTATACTAGAAGTGAAGAAATAATAGATAATGAGAGCTGGGTTTCTATTGCTGGAGAAAAAAACTATAAATAAGAAAAGGAGGGAGGCTAAACTGAACTCTATGATGTGAGATCGGAATCTGAGGTCAGTATAAACCCATGGTTTTCAATATACATGCAGATAGATACAGAAATAAGAGTCTTGTAGATATGCATATGCCTACAGGATTCCTAGCTCTGTCTGCTGAGAGCCTAGAAGAAAGAAAGACTGCAATGAGCACAGCTAGCATGGAGATCTTAATTTCTAAATACGAGTCTTTAATAAAACAAACCAGAATTTCTCAGAGAAGGGGTTGGTTGCAGGGCTGGGTCAGGAAAATGCAGCATGAACCTGGAATATCATGTGGCACTAGAAATGAAGGTACTGCTCAAAAAATTATGGGGGTTTGTCAAGAGAACACCAGCTTGAAAGAGCTTCTAAAGGCCAAAGCTGGAATAATGTGAGCAACAAAATAATATTAGACTTTAACCCACAGAATAATAACCCTTGAGTCCATACTGATGTAATCAAACAAATAAATGGGAAAGGGACAGCTCTTCATTAGAGTGGAATTTCAATTAAATGTGAAAGGAAATGGGAAAACAGAATTACCATCAGCCAAACTCCAGAAACTGTTCCAGATAAAGATCCACCCACAGATGATAAAACTAGTGGGTGAATGTTTGAGGACTAACAGTTAAATTAAGCACAGCCCCAAATTATCTCCTCCAAAATATTTATAAATTACAGAAACACAGTAACTTTACAGTGGAGAAATACCATCTTAACCAAGGTAAACATTACCAATAATAAGACAGATCAATATCATGAACCCCATGAGATGATGAACAACATGGTTTTTGTAGTATTCTTGCCAAAAATGCACAACCTCATTCCAATGATGAAAAAACATCAGACAAACCAAGTTGAAGGGCATTCTAAAAAATAACCAATCCTCTTCAAAAAGTTATAAAAGACAATGGGAAAACTGAGGATCTGTTACAGAGTCAGACACCAAAAAGAAGTAACAACTAAATGCAAAGTGGAATCCTGGAAGAGAAAAAGGAAGAACTAGCAAAATTCAAATGTGGTGGGTAATTTACTTATTATTGGATCATTGTTCATTTCTTATCCTTGATAACTGTTCTACAGTTGCAGTTATGTAAAACGTAAGGGGAGTGGAATGAAAGATATAAGAGAACTCTAATATTTTTGCAACTTTTCTCTAACATTAACTCAAAATTTAAAAGTTTTTCCAAACACAAAACAAAAAGACAACTTACAGACTAAGAGAAAGTATTTGCAAATGATGTAACCGATAAGGGCTTAATTTCTAAAATACACAGACAGCTCATAAACCTCAGTATCAAAAAAAAACCCAATCAAAAAATGGGCAGAAGACCTAAATAGATCTCTCTCCAAGGAGGACATACAGATAGCCAAGAGGCACACGAAAGGATGCTCAACATCACTAATTATTAGAGAAATGCAAATCGAAACTACAATGAGGTATCACCTCACGAACCTGTCGAATGGCTATCATCAGAAATTCTACAAATAATAAATGCTGGAGAGGGAGTGGAGAAAAGGAACTCCTGTACGTTGTTGGTGGGAATGAAAATTGGTGCAGCCACTATGGAAAACAGTATGGAGGTTCTTTAAAAAACTAAAAATAGAGCTACCATATGATCCTGCAATCCCATTCCTGGGTATATATCCAGGGATTAACAGATATATACCACTATATATAAAATAGATAAACAACAAGGATTTATTGTATAGTACAGGGAACTATATATTCAATAGCTTATAATAACCTATAATGGAAAAGAATCTGAAGCTGTACACTTGGAACACGACCTTGTAAATCACTACAGTTAAAATAAAAATAAATAAATATTCACAGAGCAAAACAAAAAAGGAATGGTAATGACAAGATTAATAAGGAGCTGAAAATTGCTAGGTACAAAAGAATGCCATCTTGACCACATTTGCCTTGGGCAGTAGAACATCTAAGTCATATTCTGAACTATCATATATGAGCAAATTCATCAAATTCTTATCAAAATCAAGAACATTCTTTCTTTAGCTGCTAAAATGAAGAATATAATTAACCTATTAAAGGAACCTGAATGGGTAGTTAACACGTCTGGTTTTGGAGTTTCTTTGGTTATTCCTCCTCCTTACTAAATCACTATCTGATTTTCAAAAAAAAAGAAAAAAAACTAAAAAGTTTTAGGAAGTCTTTTCAATTTCTAAATAATAAAATATAAGAAAAACCATGATACTTCTCTAACAAAGCACTCAATGGAAAACAGCAAATTTGTACACTCGACAGGCCACATTTCTTTAAAACCAGCCTCCTTACTTCACCTCAACCCTAAAACTATTTTAAACAAATCACAAAATGTCTAAGGTAAAGTAACAAGCTGTGTTTCAACTGCTAAGCCCCACTTGGGCACACTCCACCAGGCAGCTCCCTGGTTCCCAGACCAGGCACCTTGAGGCTGAAAACTTCACTATTACGGTGGAAGTTGCGATAGATCAAGGTTCGGTAAGAAGTAAATATACCAGTCTGAATGCAAGCTGTTTGGTTATTAAAACTTAGAACTTCTTCCATACAAACAAAGAAGCAGTATCACTTATTTTCATGTAAATCTGGGCTTTTAAAGTTAACCTGCTAATATCTATCTAACGAATCTAGTATTCACAGCCAGAAAATCAATAAAGACAAAGCACCTAACAGAAAAGATGGGCTGAGGGCTTGAGGAAGCGCTTCAAGCAAGAGGACAGTAAACACGTGGGAAAGTGCACAACTTCCTTATTCAACAGGGCAATACAAATTAAAAACACAAGTAAAGGCTACTACACAACCATACAATATGCTAAAAGAAAATAATAATGAACACTCTAATCAAAATGCACCACTAGTGGACTTCCCTGGTGGCGCAGTGGTTAAGAATCCACCTGCCAATGTAGGGGACACGGGTTGGAGCCCTGGTTCGGGAAGATGCCACGGAGCAACTAAGCCCGCGCACCACAACTACTGAGCCCAAGTGCCACAACTACTGAAGCCTGCACACCCATAGCCCGTGCTCCGCAACAAAGAGAAGCCACCTCAATGAGAAGCCACCTCAATGAGAAGCCCATGCACCGAAACAAAGAGCAGCCCCCGCTCGCTGCAACTAGAGAAAGCCCACACGTAGCAACGAAGATCCGACAGGGCCATAAATAAATAAATAAATAAATAAATTTATAAAAAGAAAAAAAACCTCACCACTAGTAGGAGTGTAAATTGGTATCACTGCTTTGGAAAGCTGGGTAAAATAAGCATACTGTATGATCAATCAACAGAAATGTAACATATATTTACAAGAATGTTCACAAAAGCACTATTCTTTTTTTTTTTTTTTTTGCGGTACGCGGGCCTCTCACTGTTGTGGCCTGTCCTGTTGCGGAGCACAGGCTCTGGACGCACAGGCTCAGCAGCCATGGCTCACGGGCCCAGCCGCTCCGCGGCATGTGGGATCTTCCCGGACTGGGGCATGAACCCGTGTTCCCTGCATCGGCAGACGGACTCTCAACCACTGCGCCACCAGGGAAGCCCAAAAGCGCTATTCTTAACAGCCAAAAACCAAAAACAATCTAGATGTCCACCAATCATAAAAGTGAAAACAATGCAACATTCACTCAATGGAAAATTACAGAGCCATGAAATGAATAAACTCTAACTACACAAATCAATATGGATGAACACTGATCAGTGTTGAACAAAAAAAGCCAGACATAAGAATATGTTTCCCTTTAAGTTTAATAACAGGTAAAACTGAAAAAAACACTGCAAAAGAAAAACTACTAGGGGGGAACTAGCCCTATCAAGTATGGCCTCTTAATTAAGACATACTATAAGGCATCTACAATTAAAAATGTGATACTGGGGCACGAGCAAATAGACCAGTGGAATAAAATGGGAAAATTCATAAACAGACCTTCAAATCACTGGAAAAATCAGTGTATGAGAAAGGTAACATCTCAAATTACTAAGGTAAAGATGCACTTTTTAATAAATGCGGCTAGAACATCTGGGCTGTCATTTGGAAAAAACATATATTAGATCTATATCTCACCACACACAAAAATAAACTCGAATGAATTTAGGAATCTAAATGTAAAAAACAAAACCATACGAGTACTAGAGAAAACCTGGGTGAATTCCTCTTTAATGCTGGTGTAGGGAAAGACTTTCTAAGCATAACTCAAAATCTAATGGAAATAAAACAAAGTATGTAAAAAATTTTAAATGTCTGCTTGACCAAAAAAAGAAACACAAATACAAAACACCATAAACAAAGTCTTAAGAAAAGTGCAAGATACACCATGAGAGCCAGTATCTCTAAAACATAAAGAAATCAAAAACTGCAGAAAAAATTCAGCAGAAAAATGGGGAAAAAAATACATCACAAAAAGGATATTAAGATTTGAAAAAATGTTCAAACTCAGTCATAATTAGAGAAATGCAAATTAATATAACACCAAGATGCCATTTCTCACCTGCCAAAGCAGTCTGAGGGCAAGACTGTGAGGCTATGTTCACTCACAAATATTTCCAGGGGAAATGCAAATTCATCCTGCCTTTCTGGAGGTATATCTGGCAATACTGGGGCTTCCCTGGTGGTGCAGTGGTTGAGAGTCCGCCTGCCGATGCAGGGGACACAAGTTCGTGCCCCAGTCCAGGAAGATCCCACATGCCGCGGAGTGGCTGGGCCCATGAGCCATGGCTGCTGAGCCTGCACGTCCGGAGCCTGTGCTCCGCAACGGGAGAGGCCACAACAGTGAGAGGCCCGTGTACCGCAAAAAAAAAGTAAATCTGGCAATACCTAACAAAACTGAATGTGTACCTAACCTTCTGACCCAGAGATCCCACTCTTAGGAAATCTGTCCTGAAGATAAACCTCCAAAAATGCGACTATACATATGTACCAGGTATTCATGGTAGCAATGTTGTAACTACAATACTGGGAACAACCTGTATGACCAAACTTGGGAGAACGGATGAATAAATTACAGCACATCACAGATCGGAGTACTATGCAGTCATGAAAAATGGAAGATCTCTATGAACCGACATGGAGCAATTTCAAAGACAGACCTTTAAAAGAATAAAGCAAAGTGCACACATATCAATAGTATTCCATCCTTCATGAAGGAAAGAAGGGAATATAAGATTATAT
Source organism: Lagenorhynchus albirostris (assembly GCF_949774975.1). Taxonomy (NCBI): domain Eukaryota; kingdom Metazoa; phylum Chordata; class Mammalia; order Artiodactyla; family Delphinidae; genus Lagenorhynchus; species Lagenorhynchus albirostris. The sequence continues at coordinate 157,507,481 of NC_083095.1, read as the reverse complement.
ACATGTATCTGCTCATTTGTGCAAAAGAAATATAGAAATGATAAACCAGAAACTAAAGAAATTGCTTACAGATTAAGTAGGAAAGGGGTGGAAGGGAGAGGGTGGTAGGACTTTGCAACACTGAACTACAGTAACGTACAGTAACGTACAGTAACGTATCACATACCCCAAAATAACAAATAAATAATTAAAATTAACCAGGATGAGGTGGTGGGAACCAAAATGGAATACAAACAGTAGCAGATAAACCTATCTATTACAAATGAATACCACAAGCGAAGAGGATTGGTAGAAAAACACTCAGCTAAGTAACTGTGGAAAACACTATTCTGACTGGATACTGTAATGTTAAAGACACAAAGAACTGTACACAAACACTGTACTCGAGTTAAGTCAATCTGTTTCTCAGAAGGATAGGATGGGTTAACAATCTGCTAACTACTGGACAGGTACATGAGGATTAAACAAATAACTGAATATACTGTAGACAATGAGCTGATTTCTCACTGTCAGAGAAAGAAGTTACAAGAAAGAGTGAAGGCTAGAATGAAGAGTGCTGGATAGGAATCATGGCGTCCATATAAACCCATGGTTTAAAACATACACATACAGATAACTAGATACATGAGGAAGAAGAGGCAGCTCTTCCTTACAAAGGAATGTGGAAGAAATGAGAGAAATACAAGATCACTATTTTAGGGAAAAAACATCGTAATAACTGCTGCAGGCAAGATCAAAGAGCATAACCAGTGGGCAAAAGTTTGAAGAGAAACAATCTCAAAGTATCTTGCCCAAGATATTTATCAATTACAAAGGGAAAAACAGTAAGTACCTCACCAAATGTTCAAGGTTATCACACCAGTAATAAAACATAAATATCACATACCCTTTCCTAATCTGATGCATAACCTCAATCCAATCATGAGACAACATCAGACAAACCCAAATGGAAACATTCTAAAAAATAACTGACCGGCGTTCACTGAAAGTGTCCAAGTCATAAAAGACAGGAGAAGACTGAGAAACCCGGAAGGGCTGTCAGAGTTAAAATGATAATATATTGGATATATGCACAAATAAAATATTAAAATTATTTTCACCTGTTAAACTTTTTGATGTGGTTAACAAAATTTAAATCATGTTATGTGGCTCATATGATATTTCTATTAGACAGAACTGCACTGGCTCTAATCACCAATTTTCAGGAAGTACAGAGAGCAAGAAACATTGTAACTATGACAGGGAAAATCCAGACCAAGAAATTGCATAGGACAAACAATTCTGTTCTTCACCAATAAAACTGCACCGTGGGTGGCGAGGCCAGGGCCAGAGCCAGATGGGAGAATCCTACAGTCTAAAAGACTTAGGATGGGCTTCCCTGGTGGTGCAGTGGTTGAGAGTCCGCCTGCTGATGCAGGGGACACGGGTTCGTGCCCCGGTCCGGGAGGATCCCACGTGCCGCGGAGCGGCTGGGCCCGTGAGCCATGGCCGCTGAGCCTGCGCGTCCAGAGCCTGTGCTCCACAACGGGAGAGGCCACAACAGTGAGAGGCCCGCGTAGCGCAAAAAAAAAAAAAAAAAATCTTAAAAAAAAAAAGACTTAGGAGACACACCAAACAAGCACAATGGGAGGACTTTATTTGGATCCTGTTTTTTCTTAAATATATTGAAAACAGAAGTTGATACTTAAGATAATTAGAAACTCCATTGACTAAATGGTGGATTTTTTAATTTACAATTTGTTTTTAAAGTGTGATAATAGTAATATAGTTATTTTTTTTAAAAGAGTTCTTATCTTTTAGAGATATATACTCAAATATTAGATGAAAAGACATGTCTGGTGTTTGCTTCAGAATAACGGGGGAGAAAGAATACAATGGGTAGAAGTATAGATGGAACAAGACTGGCCGTAAACTGACAACTGGAGCTGTGAGGCTAGCATGGGGATTCATTACACGCCTCGTATACTTCTGTATGGGCTCGAACTTTTTCCACTTAAAAAAAAGGAAGGCAATTGAGGGGACTACAAGTTAATTATTGAATCTAGAAAAGACCCAAACTAAGAATCCTACGACCAAGATGCCAGGCCATTATGCAAAGTTTCCATGGGCTGGCTCCTCAGCAGCTGCCTCCCCTTCCAGGAAAGATAAGTGCAGCAGGTCCTGGAGATGCACTAGGACCTTCTGGGAGTTTCTTGGCTGAATGTAACCTGGTCTATTACCAGTAAGTGAGCAACAGAGTGAAAACAGTGCCTCTGGTCCAGGAGGGACGTCAGATTTTAATCAAATAAGCAGCAGACAAATAAGTACAAGTTGTTGTACAGTGAAATACAGGTAAAGCACAGGGAGCTTAAAGCAGAGTTCTGAACTGTCTTCTGGGCTCAGGACAAGGTTCTCGAGGTTTAGTATTGGGACATGGCTATCTGAGGAAGACAGGTCCTCAGAGCTCTGCCTGCTCTGGCTGGGGAACAAGGCGGGCAGGTTGCAGCCGCAGCAAAATGCGGGAAGGACCTGTGGGAAGGACCTGTGGGACCAGACTTGGCAGTTCAGGGAATTACAATCATCTTCACCAGCCTCAACACTGACTTGACCAGAGGCACAAAGGAAAAGCATCTCAAAGTGAAAGGACCAGTTCAGATGTATATACCAAGACTCTGAGAATAGCTACAAGGAAAATTCCTGGTGGTGAAGGTTCTAAGACTTGGGATGGTTTTCAGAAGAGGCTCCACAGCGACTCACTGACTTGCACAGTCCTGAGATGGTTAAGCAGATTACCTCCATCAACACTGAGCCAGGAGTCAGGGCTGAAGTCACCACTGTAAATGCTGAAATCAACTTTTAATAAGTTGATAAGCACTTGTCAAAAAAAAAAAAATTGGCACAGATGCTGGGTGAATGAGGGACAGAAGTGGGGAAGCTTTCCAGGTAGAGAAAACAGCATGTGCAAGAGCCCTGGCGTAGGAAAGCACTTTCCACGTTAATTCAAACAATACTTGAGTTTATTATAAGCTAGACACTCTGTTAAGCTCTGCGATGACCCGACACACCAAGATGACCTTTGTTCTCATGGAGCTTACAGTCTAATGACAGAAATGGATGATCAAAAAATGTCACAACTGAATATATTACCACAGGCTTAAATAAATACTACAAAGAAAAGAATGAGTGCCGTGAGAGGAACTCAAAGACAAACCTGGCAGGAAGTTCAGTACCCGCTAGGAACTAAAATGAGGACAGCACAGGTTGAGAACAGAGACCAAGAGGGGGGAAAAGATGCAAGGTGAGGCTAGAGCAGTAGGTAGGGGTCAAATAATCCTGTAGCAGTTTACTGATCATATTATGGATTTTGGTCTTTTACTTCTGAAGTCAATTAAGAAGCCTAGGAGTTTTAGAATGAGCATGTGTACTGGGGCACAGGGAAAGAGGGGGTACTAATCAAACTTGAATTTTGAGACGATCGTTTCAAAAAGACAGACTGTAAGGGACAAGAAGGGGTATGATACTACTTAGGAGGCTATTACAGGAGTACAAAGAGAAGAACAGAATGTGTGTATGTGTGTATGTATCTGTTTTGGAGGGAGGGGGGATGTAAATGGTAGAAAGTACCCATGGAACGAGTGGAAAGATATGAGGTGCTCAGGAGTTAAGAACTGAACAGAATCTGCTAATCGGTCAGGTCATTCACCCTACCAGATATGTAGCCCAACTGAACCAGGTACACTGGAGTAGGAGTAGTCTTTAGTCTCTATTCCCTAATTCGTCAGACAAAAGAGTGCCTCTCTTACTTAATACTACCGTAATAAAATTTTCAAAAGTATCTCGGGAGCTCAAGGACTTTCTCTGACACCACAACACATCTTGCTGGTCTGGGACTCAACTAACCCTTTGTCCAGTATCAAATACATACATACATACCTAAATATGTAAAGTAAGTAAATGTTTTAAGAGTGCACATTCACAGAAATACCATAATTCCTATACACCTCTTCCCTGATATTAAGGTGGGCTTCACTTAAAATGTTTTTATTAAAAGATACAGCCAACATAACAGCTCACCCTGTTCTGGGCACTGTGCTGAGTGTACAACCACCCTGAGACGGGTCTCTGAGTGTACTGTGATCATCTGAGCTGTACAGATGACAACACAGTATTAACTGGTAGACTCAAGATGCAGATTCCAGAGCCTAAACTCACGTAATAAAGTAACAAAGACTTAGGGTTATTCAATGATAAAACTTTTCAGTTCTTATGTTGCTTGACCTCTCTCTGTGCAGGGTCTGGCCTACCAACAGGCAGGTCCCTCTCTGGAAACTCTCTATTCCCTTGCTGGCCTTTCTCTTGTGTCACTACACTCAGACCACATTCAAATGAAGAGCTTGTATTCATCAAAAGACCATTAAGAGAACTACCACATTGGAAAATATACCTACAATATATATAATCAACTAGCTTTTATCCAAAAAAAAAAAAATACAAAGCAAATCAATAAGAAGATAATCCCAAAGAAAAATAGACAATAGACTCAAACAGGGCATAAACATGCAAAGTTGCTCAACTTCATCTAGTCAAAAAATGCAAATTAAAATCTCCAATGAGATTCACTAAAGACCAATCAGAAAGGGCTAAAAGTATCTGCTAATACCAAGTATTGGTCAAAATGCAGAGCAACAGAAACCCTCATTCACTGATGATGACAAGTGTAACTTGGTATCATCTCTTTGCAGAAGACATCGTCTACTGAAAGTGAAGACACACTAAACAATCCAGCAGCAATTCCGTCCCCAAATACATCTTAGAGAAAAACGTGCACATGTTCACTGAGATGAACAAGTGTTCATCTTAATAGTGGAAGCATTATTCTTAATAGCGGAAGCATTATTCTTAATAGCCCAAAGTAGTAAACAACCCAAATGCCCATCAATGGTAAAATAAATAAACTGTAGTACATTCACACAATAAAATACTAAACAGCAATGAAGATGAATGAATTCATGATGCAACAACACACGAATTTTAAAAACATAAAGTCAGAATAGTGGCTGTCTTGGGGAAAGAATGGTGCTGGCAGGAAGATCCTAACGCATGGGCCTTACTGTCGGGACAGTGGCTCACTGGCAGGATAAGGTTATCAGGTAGAGGGCAATGAAGGAAGCTGAAGAGCTGCCAATATTCTACTCCTTGACCTGGGTGGTGTTTACATGGGTGTTCACTTTGTGATAATTCATTAATGTACATGTGCTTTCTGCTCTTTTACATAGGTGTTACGTTTCACAATAAAAAGGTATAAAAAATGAAGTCAGCTCCCAACAAGTAAATCAAGGTAATTTACATAAAATCTGGATTTACAACCAGTTCTGGAAAAAAACGGGAAGATCCAGCCTGCTGTCTTCACCCCCAGCAACAATCAGCTGGGGCGGGGCAATCTTGGCCTCCTTCAGAGGAGCTCGTGCTCTCTGACCCCACAGCACCCTCTCTTCCTGCTCTCAGGAGTCACGACTCGCCTAACACCTAACACCATTCCATACTCGGTCTCCTTGACACTCCTTACAGCACATGAACGTAAAAGCATGCGCATGTGTGAATTATAAAGCCTAGAAGCAAGTGTGTCATTAGCCAGAGCAGTAAATTTAACCTCAGATTCCTCACCTACGAAACAGAGGTCACCAGAGTACCTACCACAATTGTTAAGACCAGATGAGACAATGCACATAAAACAGCTAGCTTAGTATCGTCACAGAATCAGCACTCAGTATTAGGAGGCTATTGTTTATTATTAATACACATTTCTCATATTTACAACTAGGATGTAAATCTGCTTGCCATGGCCAGAGTCTTCTGACTTTACAGGAAATACAGCATCAAAATATGGGTTGGTATATGTTTAATTAAATACTCCAACATGTATCACTGTTTAAAAAAGAAAAACAATAGGGACTTGCTGGTGGTGCAGTGGTTAAGAATCTGCCTGCCAATGCAGGGAACACGGGTTCGAGCCCTGGTCTGGGAAGATCCCACATGTCTCAGAGCAACTAAGCCCATGCACCACAACTACTAAGCCTGCGCTCTAGAGCCCACGAGCCACAACTACTGAAGCCCATGCACCTAGAGCCCGTGCTCCGCAACAAGAGAAGCCACCGCAATGAGAAGCCCGCACCATAGTGAAGAGTAGCCCCCGCTCGCTACAACTCACGCAGCAACAAAGACCCAACACAGCCAAAAATAAATAAATAAATTTATTTTAAAAGAAAAACAGTAAATAAATCTTCCAAAGTTCCTTTACATGACACCACTGGGAAAGATTTCTTACAATTATACTTTGAAAAGTACACTTGTGTTTACTCGTTTTTGCCGAACCACAAATTTCTCCCTATCAGGGCTTTCACTGGTCTGATCAGCGTCAGGTAAATAGATACCTATGAAAATACACTTTAAGATAATGGATTTTAAGACCTCAGTCATAAAAAGCCCTCAAAATTAAAACTGACTTTTCAAGGTAAACATCATATGAACATCAAAAGCAGCTCCCTATTTTTCACATAGCTGTTAGTGTCCCAACGCCTAGCCAATACACTTATCTAATTCTTGCCCCTCAGACAAGTATACAACATTTTCCCCCCAAAACCCACAGAAGTCTAATTCAAACTACTTTTTCCAGAAGCCAATCTGACAGTAAGCCCTCCTAAAATGGAAGACTACGAATTTCACCCACGAATATAATGACAGCTAATGAACTAGTCACCCACGATGTCCATCGTCTCACAGACACAACACTGAGCAAGAGAAGCCATATACAAGAGTCCACACCAGAAGATCCTGTTTGTGTAAAGTTCACAGGCAAAACCAGTGTTACGGAATGCGTAAGTGGTAAAATTACACAGAAAAACTAGAAAATAAGTAATCTAGAAGACAAGATACTTATAATCTTTGGGGAAAGCAAGTTATGATCCAGAAATGGCCTGTTAGGGATTCTAGGTGCTCATCATCATTTTATTTACAGTATTTTATTTGTTGCTTTCTGCCCACACCATTAAAATGGTCCACAAGTACAGCATAGCGATATGTTCACTGCTCTATTTCTAGCACCTAGAACAGTGCCTGGTTCATACTAGGCCAGCAGTGAGTATCTGTTAAATATAGAATACAGCTTCAAAAATCCAAATTGTTACATATTTAACAACTGGCTAGACCCTAAGTATAATAGTAACAGCCAGCTTACTGTCCATTTTCCATGTCAGTATATTCAAGGAGTTATAAGTATGTAAATAAATTCTAATTACTTTACAATTCTTAACCTTCTTCTCTATTTAGACGTTTACCAAATGCGTGAATGTATCCAGATTCAACTGAAACTTTTTTTTTTAATTAACAAGGGAAAATGCAGAAACTCATGTGTTACAGTAAGCCCAGGCTCTAGATGGGATTCTACCACCTTCCCCAACCAAAAAAGCACAGCAGAGTGCTATGCTCTTATAAGATGACCTGAAGTGTGCTCATATTTAAGAATAAAAACTCAAATTCTTTGGATCTTAAAAATGAATTACACATTTCACAACAGATTATTACAATACAGGGTAGCTAAAACCTATAAGCCTTTAGAGGACAGGGATCCAAATCAAAGTGTGCTCAATAAATACTTGCTGAACTAACAAAAAGAAACTCATTACTGATAACCTCCTGAATTTTAGCATTAGGTACTGAATTAAGAGATCATAAATTAAGTTTAATTCAGTTATCAAAAACTGTGTACAAACCCAAAAGATTACTAGCAACAATTCGAAAGAGTGAAAATTCCTAAAATAACCAAGAAAAAAATGAACTTTCACTCTTTGGGAATGTACACTATTTTAAAAAAAAACAAAAAAAAATACTTCAGCAAATCAAAAAAAAATTTTTTAATCAAGCCAGGAATATGCTAATCTTATGTTCCTAATTAGCATCCCTGCAAAGTAATATTCATTCCAGTTTTCACCTCTCTTCTGGGCATGATAAACTAGAATGAGGTCACTCACCAATCAACTCACTTCCCAGCATTCTACCAGCATGAAAGAGTTAAGACTGTTCTAATATATACTGAAATGCACCTACAACACAAATTAAAACATACCTTTTGATCTATCCCAAAGTTAAGGGCTTTCTGTGATTCAGTATCAACACTACATATGTAACAGGGTATTTTGTGGTATGAATTTTGGAAACATTGGTTTCCTCATATTAAAACAGTACTCTGTGGGATAGTCGATCATTCAGAGTCCATTATTTTCACACATTTTTAGGATATAACATGAAATTCCCTACCCATGAACTCATCGCACACTTCTCATTATTAAGAATGTATCTGTTTAGGAAGGCACGGAAATCAAGCACCTGGCTAACCCATAAAGAAGCAACCTGAAGCCACTCTTCTCTGCAATAAATAAATTAGGAAGCACTCTAGGTCAGCAGTAGCAAAAGGCCTATTTTTATTGCTGGCTTATATTAGAAATACTATACTGAAACAGACCAATTTTAGATTAAATTCAAAACTTGGTAAACTGTTCTAACGTGTCTCTTTCTACAAGATTAAAAGTTAAGCTAAGGAGGTTTTTCAAGATTGTCTTTCAAAATTCAGAGATACAAAGCAAGTTCTAGTCAAATATTTCAGAAATATCATACTAGACATAAACTATCTTTTAATCTTATTTAACATTTGATCAAAAACTCTACAAATAAAAAATAACTCTGCTTGTCCCATGGCTGGTCTCCAGCCCTACCACGCTCCATCAGTGCTCGATCCTGAGTGCGTGATTGGCATGGAGCCTGCAGTGAGCTGTGGCTGGGCGGCCAGGGACCAGTGGCACCACACGTGGATTTACAGCCGGACTCGTGGTCTTTCATTAGATTGAATTTTTATCATGTCAGAACTATGTCAATAAACAGAATTACACTTCCAATTTTGTCACCAAAATTATTATTTTTAATGACACTTTCCTTAGCAGCTTCGTAATGTCTTGTTTATACTCAGTTTTATTCTTAGAACTGTACTGAGTTTACATTTGGTCTCTAAATAGAGAAAAGATTAAAGAGCAAGTAAAAGTCAAAGCCAGTACATTGTTACCAGGATTGGAAAAAAAAAAAAAAAAAGCAGTGAAACTACTGTAATCTTTCTCCTTCAAACCAAACAGGAAACAGTACTATATATACTACATTACAGCTCTCAAAGCCACAGATTGGTTTTAACCTCATTATTTGTTGGTGTGGATGGCTGACCTCCACTATCACTCACTAGTGGGTAAGCACTGTAGATCTGAAAAGTACCTGTCTAATGGAGCTGTCCTAAAATGAACTTAAGAGTTATAAATGCAGTCAGGATTATCAACCAAGCACATAAATGACAGGTTTAACCAGAAGCATCTACCATGTCAAACACACTAACATAAAAAATTAAGTCTTTACCTTAAATACTATAAAAATATTTCTAGTGAAAAACATTGTACAAATTTGGCAGGTAAAGAAAAATATTACTACAGTGAAGCCCAATAAACGTTGGCACACACAATTAGTGAATTCTCATAAAGCACAGTGAGTTTTTAATTTACCTTTAAAGCAGTATGAAGCGAATACCAATCACTAAGTACCAAAATTAAAACTACGTCATAACAGCCACTGAGGACACAATTCCTATCTATAAGGACTAATTTTGTAATTAGTTTTGTTCATTTAGCTTTATTCTACAGTTTTTAACTTTCAAATGTTAAGCTGTTAAGGAAAGTTCATTGTGCCTTATTTGATAACTATAAATCAATTCCTAAGAAGTGCTGTAAATAATTTCCATACTAAACTACATTATAATTTTAAAAATAATCAACCAGGTGAAAAAAATTCTGTTCCTGAGACAAAATGGAAACTTTTAAGCAGCAAAATCAAATAAGCATACAGTACAATGTTACATTTTATTGCTTCCTCTGAAGTGAAACAGCTTAAAAATCCAGAAGCCACTGTACTTGCTTCAGCCACTTTCTGTGATTCAACAAATGGAAATGTTCCCAATTATTCATATCATTTTCTTACATAACTAAACAATTCCTTGGTGAGACAGAGAACCGCCCTCAAATTCCTGTTTTCAACTTTTGAATCATTTCATATCAGGTACACTAGTTAATTCTGTTTGCAAATTCAGATGTACATCTGAACTTTTCCTTTATTACTTAAGTTAATATCATGCACTGAGAAGCCCTTTCCAATTTAAGTATTTATTTTTTAAAAGCATCCTATACTTTCTTCTAGTATTTTATGATTTATCTTCTTTGCACTTTTTCAAACATTTCATTTGGACTTTTTTTTTGGGGGGGGGGCCTAAAAATTTCTTTTTTTTTTTTAAGAGGATAACCAACAGTCCCAGCACTATTTATTGAATAATCCATCCTTTCTCCAGTAATCTTCCATGTTATTTTTATCATGCAGTCTCAATTCTCCCTCTTGCTGGCTAGGTGAATTTAGGCAAGTTACTTTATCTTTCTCTGTTTCAATCTCCTCATCCATAAACTGGGGAATAACAGTAGTACTCACTTCATATACTGAGAACTACATCAGTTAATTCATGTTAAGCACTTAGAACAATAGCTGACACACATTAAATGCTGACGATCATAATCACTAAAACCTCATAAACACACAGATGTTTCTGGACTCTGTGATTCCAATGTCTATTCTTGAGCTAAAAGACTGCCTCAAATTACTTTGAATTTATAACACATTAGGTTTTCTAATAAAGTATTCTTTTTCCAAAAATTTCATGGCTATCATCCATTTATTTTATCAGATAAACTTTCTCATCAGTATGTCAAGTTTTCTACAATACTGCACTGGAATTCTATTTGGAATTGTGTTAACATTTATACACCAACTCTAGGAAATTTGGTATATTCTACAAGAGTCACTCTTCCCCAGTCAGAGAGTATATTTTCTCATCTCATTTACTGAGGTTTTATGTCCTTTAAAATTAGGTAAGTTACCAACAATTGTTGTATTTATTCCTAGGTACAACCGTTTTGGAGAAAGATTTAGTGGCGTATATCAGAATTTTAAATGCACATACCCTTTGACCCAGAAATTCCACTTTTAAGAATATGACATACAGTAATACTATATAAATGCAGATATAAAAATATATGGCTACTTATTACAATAAAATCCTGGAAACAAATTAAATGTCTATCAGTAAGGCAATAATGACCTGCAACATATTCATGGGATGGAAGAATATTCAACCATTACAAAGAATATAGAATCAAAGGTACTGGTTTCGAGAAGAGTTCTACAAACTATTATGCTAAAAGCAATAAAAGCAAGCTGCAAAATTAATGTCTTCACTTTTTAACTGGGAAGTGGAGGAAACAAAAATATACATACAGCATTGAGTACACAGCCTGGTTCTTATTAAGCATTTTAATCACCTTACAAAATTAAACGTGACTTGGTTGGTTAAATACTATTTCATTTCATCTATCTTTTACAGCCTGCCTTGCTCTACATAAGATTTAATGGTGGCCCCATAACACAGCATTTCAGAAAAGTAAGCTTTCAACTGACATTCTACTCATAAATATTTAAGAATGCAAACGTCCCTAAAATGTAGTGTTTAACTAGGGATATTTTTCAATATGCCATAAAATCTCAACACCATGATTCAGGAGAAAATGTATGACTCCTTCTAAATCATCATTTTACCATGGCAATCTATTGAAAACTTACTTCTCTTCATACATGAAATAACCTTTTTAGAGTGTGTGGTCTTGTATATTAAGTGCCAGAGATCACAGTGCAGGAACACAGTGACATTCTCTGTAATACGGCAACAAAGCCTTTCCTCCCAAGAAAAGTAAATAATGAAAGCTTATTTTAAAATCATGCAAAATTCTGCCTTTTATTCTAAATCTTTAGATTGTGCTTAATCAGTGTATGGTCAAAAAGGTACACATGAAAGTTTTCTTGTACACATGCAAGTTTTCTTAAAGAGAGAACACTAAATTCCTTAGAAGAATTTATTCACTACTAAATGTATCCGCTAACTTCTGCCAGCCAGAAAACAAGGTCTTGAGATCAGAAACTCCAGGGCCTTATTATACCTGGTCCGAGATACTATGAATAAACATTTCAAACAGAAAAACAAACAAAAAAAATCAAACCAGTACCTGCGTAAGCACTTTGATACTGTTTGAAGTAATGAATTGATTTTTAAGGGAGAAGATTTTTACTCTTCACATTTCTGTATTCCCGCAATCGTTTAAAAGAGCAGGTACTATTTTATGGTGAAAAAGGTTAAAATGTACAAAAGGAGAGGAGAATATTAACTGATTTTTAAGAACTTCAGGGAACTTCCTTGGTGGTTCAGTGGTTAAGAATCTGCCTACCAATGCAGGGGACACGGGTTTGAGCCCTGGTCCGGGAAGATCCCGGGAAGATGCCGCGGAGCAACTAAGCCCGTGGGTCACAACTACTGAGCCTGCGCTCTAGAGCCTGCAAGCCACAACTACTGAGCCCACGTGCCTAGAGCCTGTGCTCCCTAACCAGAGAATCCACCGCAATGAGAAGCCCGCGCACCGCAACAAAGACCCAATGCAGTCAAAAATTTAAAAAAATAAATAAATGTATTTAAAAAAAAAGAACTTCAGCTTTTTGATGTCATATACGAATTGGTTTGAAAGCACTGAGAAAATGGCATAATACTTCAAAGCACATGGAAAAATTGATAGGAAAAAGTGTTACTTTTTTGAGGAAACCACACGTCTTTGCCAATTTTTATTGTTTAGAGTTCATCTAATTGTCCATTTTTAAGGTTATTTTGTGGTACTTCTGAAAGTTTAATTCAAACTAAACTATTAAAAACTGTTAAGAGATTAGTTTTTTCAATGTTTCCGTAAGTAAATAAAAGAGTTAAAACAACAAAAATCCAGCCTACTCCACACGGGCTGAGTGTTTGCCGTCCCAATGTCTTGTCGCGGGCGCGCGCATACCAGCGACAGTGACATCAGATCGAAACCACACGGTTTCGCCAGGGACCAACCACTCCCGCAAAGACAGCAGCCGCCGCCCACCGGGGTGGCTCCGGCCCGACCTCCGCTCCCCGCGCCCGGCTTCCCGGCGGGACCTGTTGCGCGTTCCCGCCCGCCCTGCTCCCTCCCCGAGCAGGCATGAGCCGGGGACTGCCAGCGACGCCGCCGCGATGCACCTGCCTGGGCCCCAGCCGTCCCCACCCCCAGCCAGCCGCCCGCTCCTCGGGCCCCGGCCCGGCAGCCAGCCCGCGGGAGGAGGGAGACGGGCCCCCGGCGGGACGGGCCCCCGAAGCGCTCACCTTGGCGGCCGCGGCCCTGGCGGACATCTTGTCTCTCCGGTGCCACAAGACGCTCCTCGGACCCGAGACTCCTCGCCGCCAGCCACCGGCTCCTCACGCAGCTGCCCAGATAAACATCTCCCGGGAGCGAGCGGGGCGGGGGCGCCGGAGAGGCCCGGCCCACGGGGAGGGGACTCAACTAGGACAAAAGTCCGCGCCGCGCCAGCCCCGCCCGGGGCTCCCCGCGGGGCGCGCCCGGCCGGCACCTCCCTCCGAGCGCGGCGGCCGCAGCCCCGCCACCGGCACGGGCCCGCCCGCTCAACGCGCGGCAGCACCGAGCCCTCCGCGGCCCGCCCGCCGTCTCCCTGCGAGCCGCTTCCGCATGTAACTTCCCAGGAACGAGCCGCAACGACGGGACGTGGCGTCGGCGGGCTGAGCCGGCGCCGGCAACCACGGACGGCCACGCAAACCTGCCAACCCGACCCGGCCCACTGAGCATGCCCGGCCGGGGGGCGGGGCCAGGGCAAGGGCAGGGCCAAGCGCGGGAGGCGGGGCCGAGGCGGGGGTGGGGCCACGAGGGCGAGGGCGAGGGGCGAGCGGCTGGTCAGCTTCCTGTCCGGACGCGACCCTTGTTGCGGAAGGAAAAGCCCAGTTTCCGAAGTAGCTTGGAGACGGAGTTTCCTGTTTGTTCGCATCACGGGTCCGGCGGAAAGCGGCCCCCAGGAGCGAGCCTCCGTGTATCCAGCCTTTGCGACTTGAACAGAGACACACCTGGCCGCGGCCCCCGCCGCTCGCCTGCCTAGGCCTCGCTGTGAAGTGCGTCCTGGCTGTCGTTGTGGACGGATCGACTGCCCCGCGGACACTGGTCACGGTCACCAGGGGGCTCACGCACACGAGGCCTCGATATAGACCCAACACCCCCTTCTCCAGCCAGTACAGAGAGGGATCCCAAAAGCATATTTTTGGCATAAAAAATGTTGAAATTCTTAGTGGCGAGAGAAGGGGAGGCGCCCAGCAGAAAAGGCTGCGAGGACGTTCGGTCCACGGTCCGGCTGATCAGCCCGCAGTGCAAACGCCCTCGCTAGACACCAAGGAGTATTTAAGAAACCTTTCCCGCCCTCATTATTCTACACTCTGTAAAATGTAAAGCTCTTCACAAATGTCAGGAATTCTTAGTAACATTAAATGGTAAGCTCCTTAAAAGTACCTAGTATAGTGCCATAAAAGGTACACGAGAAACAGAAAAAAGCAGAAACATCAGGTTTTAAACGATGATTTTCTCTAGAATTCAAACTGTATGAAAAGACCTAATTTACCGTAACCAAGAAATATCTGTATATCATACATAAATATCAATTAAAATTTCAAAGTAAAATACCATACATTTTGCAACCTGAAGCTATGGAACTAGAAAAAAACATTCTGCAAATCAAACCCTTATTCTTTCCTTTTTTTTCCCCATGCACAGAAATGGTTACAGTCTCTTTTGTTTTAAAGTCATGTTGGATGTAACTTTTGTTTTTGGACAAAGTATTATTTATTCTTTTAGGAACTGTAATTAAAATTTCCTTATGAACAAATGCTATTTTTTTTAAATTGTAGTGATATTTTTTTATTTGAAAAGGTGGCTGTGGAAGACCTTCCACATTATCTTTATTAGTCTTCCCATTTAATAAGATGTGCAATCAGCATGACCTGCCTAGAACTAGACATCGTACCTTTAACAGACCTAAACCTAGAAATGTTATCTACAAATGCACTGAGACCTTTCCTCTTTCCTCATTTGTCACTCTTCATCAAGCCTACCGTATATAAGTTAAATGCTAGATTACATAATGATCTGTCAAAGATCTAATACATCTGATGGCAATTTTAGTTTATTTTCCTTTTGGCATGGTTTTAAAAATAATGAAATCAAGCAAGAAATTTAACCTTGAGAATACTATGCTTTAAAAATTACGTTGATAAAAATATTTCAAAGAATAATAGTATACTTTAAATTTTTTTCAATGGTAGTTATAATATCTAAATTAAGCTGTACGAATGGGAGAAAATATCTGCAAATGAAGCAACTGACAAAGGATCAATCTCCAAAATTTACAAGCAGCTCATGCAGCTCAATATCAAAAAACCAAACAACCCAATCCAAAAATGGGCAGAAGACCTAAATAGACATTTCTCCAAAGAAGATATACAGAGTGCCAACAAACACATGAAAGGATGCTCAACATCACTAATCATCAGAGAAATGCAAATCCAAACTACAATGAGGTATCACCTCACACCAGTCAGAATGGCCATCATCAAAAAATCTGCAAACAATAAATGCTGGAGAGGGTGTGGAGAAAAAGGAACCCTCTTGCACTGTTGGTGGGAATGTAAATTAATACAGCCACTATGGAGAACAGTACGGAGGTTCTTTAAAAAACTAAAAATAAAACTACCATACGACCCAGAAATCCCACTACTGGGCATATACCCTGAGAAAACCATAATTCAAAGAGTCATGTACCGCAATGTTCATTGCAGCTCTATTTACAATAGCCAGGACATGGAAGCAACCTAAGTGTCCATCGACAGATGAATGGATAAATAAGATGTGGCACATATATACAATGGAATATTACTCAGCCATAAAAAGAAACAAAATTGAGTTATTTGTAGTGAGGTGGATGGACCTAGAGTCTGTCATACAGAGTGAAGTAAGTCAGAAAGAGAAAAACAAATACCGGATGCTAACACATATATATGGAATCTTAAAAAAAAAAAACGGTTCTGAAGAACCTAGGGGTAGGACAGGAATAAAGACGCAGATGTAGAGAATGGCCTTGGGAACACGGGAAGGGGGAAGGGTAAGCTGGGACGAAGTGAGAGAGTGGCATGGACATATATACACTACCAAATGTGGAATAGCTAGCTAGTGGGAAGCAGCCACAAAGTACAGAGAGATCAGCTCGGTGCTTTGTGACCACCTAGAGGGGTGGGATAGGGAGGATGGCAGGGAGATGCAAGAGGAAGGAGATAATGGGGATACATGTGTATGTATAGCTGACTCACTTTGTTATAAAGCAGAAACTAACACACCATTGTAAAGCAATTACTCCTATAAAGATGTTAAAAAATTAATTAAGCTGTACAATTTTTTTTAATGTATCTCCTTTTCTCTAAAGAATCAAGAGAAAGTTTTTGTCATTTGTAAAAATAAAGGTAAAAGTTAGTTGTCAAGAATTAAAAGCACATATCCATTCCTACAGTTTATTTCCGGGGAGATGGTTTGATAAGAAGTGGAAAGCATAAAGCATAATCTCAGATAGTTGCCCCTTTAACAATGAAGAGTTTATCCTTTCAACATCAAAAAAAGGTTCACATTATACCACAACTTTAATGCCTACATATGGATGTGATTATAGCTCCTCTAGATCAATTATATGGGAAGAAATACAAGCAAATTTGAGATTCTCATTTAGAATTACAATAAAGTTTAACCAAGAATCTCTTTCGATAGCACAGACTATTTCTAATCATCTAATGCAAACTGAACAGGAAACTAAAAAACCACAACACTTTCAAAGACAACTTCCTGTGGGACTTTTGGTGTCTGTGGCTCAGAATGAAAAAACAGCATGTATGCGAAATCTTTATAAATCTTAGAACCATTTATTAAAACAGCTTTGACCAAATGAACAACTATAACCACACCCACATTTTACATATGTATATTTATCTTTCTATTACCAAAAAAATCCTTAGAAAAACATAGCTATTTTTAGTATGAGCTGTGAATTTACACATGAACTATAAAGGGGAAGTATGGCACTGTGGCAGAAAGTGAGACAGTCTTGATAATGTCACAAAAGAGACATATATACAAAATACTGGAATTAGGAGAACTTTATCAGAGCACTGTAACAACAAAATAAAATAAGTAGTCCTAATCTCACTCTTATGCCATATTTTTAAACATTCTATAAACTGTTTCCAAGTTTTCCTCTGCCGATAAGAGTCATATAACACTGTTAAATAGGAAAAAGTTTTTTAAGGCTCATAAAGTTTCTAGATTTCAAAGACCAGTAAAATTTCACAAAAACAAAAGAAACAAAAAAACCCACTTTAGGGGTACAATACAGAATGACCAACTTTTAATCTTATTTTATTTTGCAAAGTAAAGAACATTTAAAAACAAACATTATGAACTGTACACACTTAAAGATGTTTAAAATGGTACATTTTATATAGATTTTTGCCAGAATAAAAAAAAATACCAAAAGAATGCTACTTATCACCAACATCATTTCGTTTTTTTAAAGAACGTAGAAACACTAAAAACAAGTCATTTTTTATTCAGTTCAAAATAAAGAACAGTCCTTCCTAAGAAGAGTTCCTCCTAAGGAAGAGTGGCGCCATCCTTCCTCTGACCATGGCAAGGTAGAGCTTTCTCTTTTTAGGGTCGTGAATGTCACACAACCAGGCTGACTAGAAAGTTCATAATTCCGTGGAATCCATGACTCCAGCTGGACTGGAAGGAGCAGTCTGCCCCTCCTTCACAGCTCCTGTTTCCCACTTCTACACTCTCCTAATGACCCCTCAAAGACCTCCTCCCCAGCCCAAGCAGATAATCCATAGAGAAAACAGAAATTGAGGAATGGAAACTCCCTTCCCTTCCTGCCAAATATGACACACCTATCCTAACATTGGCTTTTCTTCTCTTTCCCTCCCCCCTGGGCAGGGAATCCCATCTGGGGGCCTGGCCCTATCAGCCAAGTTCTCTGGCCATCATCTTTGTCCTCTCTCAGCTAAAGGATTCTACCTCTCAGAATTCAAGCTTCTCCTAGTTTCTCCCGTCTTAAAAACGGAGGGAAAAAACAAAAACAAAAGCCCCTGACTCCACCCAGGCTACCTTCAAAGGTGTGCCAGCAGTGCAGCTGTACAACCCGGCGCTCAGAAGCCCCTGCACTTGGGGTTTAATGCTCTGAATCTGAATGATTTTCGCTTTGGATTTGTATTTTGTAAGTGAAGGTGGATAGAGCGCACGCTGGGGTCCTGTGGTCTCAGCTCACACTGGTCCTGGCTCCTGTGGCCTCTGGGGCGGGGCTCCAGGCTGCCTGCTCCCAGGACTCCTGAAGACTGGCCTGTTCCTCCCTCCCTGACAGGGATGGGCGAGGGCTGGGTACCACAGCATCCTGGGTGGGGCAAGAGTCCAGACAGGCAGTGCTGTTTCCCACCTTGGTAGGGGGAGCCTCTCTCTCAGCTCCCACTCGGGTACCAAGCCTTCGCGGCCTGGAGGTTTAAGGATCCCTGGTGGTTGCCGTCTGCTGTGGGCTGCAGCAGCAGGCCAGGAGCTCAATCCCCCCAGACCCTGTGCCCAGCTAGGGCATCTTGGTCAGGCAGCTTGTGAGAAGGGGGTTCTGCTAGGCCCAGCAGGCAAGTGGGACCCCCAGGGCCTTGGAGGGTCTTCTGGTTGTGATTATCCCAGGCCCAGGGGTGCTCCCCCTGCCTGTGGGTCTCTGCTTGGGAGTGGGGTCCTCTCTCCTCCCAACCTTTCTGAGTTTGCTTGTGCTTGTCTCTTCTGGCTGGCTTGAGGGACAACTCCAGGGAAAAGCCATGAAATATCAATTGTATAATTCAACGAATTCCTCATACGAGTTAAATGTTCTGATCTTTGCATTTAAAACTAGCCTGAGGGCTTTCCTGGTGGCGCAGTGGTTGAGAGTCCGCCTGCGGATGCAGGGGACGTGGGTTCGTGCCCCAGTCCAGGAGGATCACACATGCCGTGGAGCGGCTGGGCCCGTGAGCCATGGCCGCTGAGCCTGCGCATCCGGAGCCTGTGCTCCGCAACGGTAGAGGCCACAGCAGTGAGAGGCCCGCGTACCGCAAAAAAAAAAAAAAAAAAACTAGCCTGATATAAAAACAAATGGAAAAATTATATGTACTGTTAATGACACTTTTTTCTGCTTTTTGAGCAAAGGGTTCCACATTTTCATTCTGCACTGGATCCCACAAGTGGCACAGGCAGCTTCGAGTCCAGCCCCTCTAGACAGTGTTCATGATGAGCTTCCCGAGAGTTCTCTCACCTCTGGGTCTCTCTGTTGTCAATGCCTGCCCTGGGCTCTTGGCATTCTTTCTTTTCCCCCTTAATTTCACAACTAATACAGGGGTACATTCCTTCTGTAAAAGACTCAAGCAATAGGTATTTTTTAAAAGTCCAACTGGCCTACATCCCCCATTTCCACTACCCAGGAATACGCGTATTTAAATCTAACTAGAGAGTGATATCCAAATGGCCTTTTTTTTTTTTTCGGTACGCGGGCCTCTCACTGTTGTGGCCTCTCCCATTGCGGAGCACAGGCTCCGGACGCGCAGGCTCAGCGGCCATGGCTCACGGGCCCAGCCGCTCCGCGGCATCTGGGATCTTCCCGGACCGGGGCCGAACCCGTGTCCCCTGCATCGGCAAGCGGACTCTCAACCACTGCGCCACCAGGAAAGTCCCAAATGGCTTTTTTTGATTGAAGTATATGCTTATTTAAAATAAAAATGCTAAGCTGATACTGTTGACTTGCCAACCAAGAATATTAGATCAACCTATCCTGTTTCCCCCACCCATATGAACGCTTGATATTAATCTTATACATTTTTGCCTGTCTGGCAGACAAAAACAGTATATTACTTGACATTTATTCATTTACCCCCTTTTTTCTGTTAGGTTATTTATCTTACTGCTTTGTTGAAGTTCTCTAAGGATCCCTTTGTATTTAATGCATTCTAAGACTTTTTAGTCTGCTGCCTGTGTGTGTGAGTGTGTATGTGTATACGAAATAAAATTTCTTTTGGAATAATTTTAGCTTTACAGAAGAGTTGAAAAGATAGTACAAAGACTTCCTTTATACTTTTCACCCAGGTTCCCCTAATGTCAACATTTTATATAACTATGGTAGATTTGTTAAAAACCAAAAAAATTAACAATGTTACAACATTATTAACAGAAGTACATCAAGTTCTGCCCGTTTTCTCTCTTTAATTTCTCTGATATTCTTCCAATTTTGCCAAGCCTCCTCCTTTCCAAATCTTATGAAAACTATTTTGGCCATGTCCATTTTGAGCCTCTAGAATTTCTTAAGTTCAAGTCTGTGAACATGACTATGAATGAGGCAGAGGGTAAATTAAAAAGTCACAGAGGGGCTTCCCTGGTGGCGCAGTGGTTGAGAGTCTGCTTGCCAATGCAGGGGGACACGGGTTCGTGCCCCGGTCCGGGAAGATCCCACATGCCACAGAGCGGCTGGGCCTGTGTGTCCGGAGCCTGTGCTCCGCAACGGGAGAGGCCACAACAGTGAGAGGCCTGCGTACCGCAAAAAAAAAAAAAAAAAAAAAAAAAATCACAAAGGACAACACTCAGGGCACACCTGGAGTTTCATGGTTCTTATTATACTCAAGGAACTTATTTTCTCAGACTCATCATTGTAAAAGAACTTCTGTGAGATATTTTCTCAGCCTCAAACAATAAATGGAGATCAGAAGAAATCTTTCTATCCCACTTTAGTTTGGCATCTGTCTTTCCCAGATGGCAGGGAGTACCAAACTCATTGGATTAAAAAAAAACAACCAGATATATTCCTTAACAGAAGCTAAACAGTCTGGTCTCCCAAAGTACAATGTTTGGATTTTGTTTACAGTTTATGCATGTGTAAAACCTTTATAATAGTAGTCTTTTAAAACAAATAATAAACATAAAATGTAGAAAAGTTAGTGGAACTCCACTGAAAAAGAGGTAAATATATTTTTATATTTAACATAATTTTAAAAGGGAGTAAAATATATACATATATTTGCAAAATAAACAAATAAAAGGAATTGCCTTTAGAGGAGGGAGAGACATCAATAATCTGAGACTTTTCTAGACAGACTCGATATTATAGTTTTGACTTTGGAAACAAAAATGTTTTGCATATTTTTAAAAAAATGAAATCAAGAAGAAAAAAGGCATCTGTAAATACTGGGGTGAGAAAATAAACACTACTTTCGTGCCCTAACCATACAAAGAAAAGAACTGTTCCCAATGACTTGTCCAAAGTGCTTTGACTGTATTCTCAGTGGAATATCTTCTAAGGAAAAGGGCACTGCAGAGAAATCTTAAATTTCATCCAGTAGTCTGTTAGTAATAATATCAACATTATTATTTTGAAACTTTTATCTACGTGTGTGTGCACATTAATATAAAACTGACATACTCATTAGTGTATTAACTAATATATAGTAATTAGCTGTTTTATGTATGTATTAATACATTAGTATATTTAATATTTATTAGTATTATTAACATACAATAATTTACAATATTAGCATTATCACATTATGTGTATAACAGTTTCAAAGTTAAATGTAAATATACAACAGTTTCAAAGTAATAATGTTAATATTATTAGCATTAGTATATGCTAGTAATGCTAAATTATAATATATGTTTTCACACTAGTTATATATTAGTTAATATATCAATATATATTAGTGTATGTTAACACAGTTAGGAACCAAAATTTTCCACTGAAAAGAGAAAAAAGCATAAAATTGAAGAAGTTAAATAAAAATTTTGCAATTCTAATTTAAGTTAAAAAATCAGTATAACAACTTTAAAAATATACTTAAGAGAAAAAGAAACATATATATGTATCTATATGTTCCAGGACCCTTGGAGATACCAAAATTCGAGGATGCTCAAGTCCCTTATGTAGTATTTGCATATAACCTATGCACATCTTCCCATACACTTGAAACCATCTCTAGATTACTTATAATACCTAATACAATGTAACTGCTATGTAAATAGTTGCCAGTGTGCAGCAAATTCAAATTTTGCTTTTTGGAAATTTCTGGAATTTTTTTTCCGAATATTTTCAATCTGCAGTTTGTTGAATCCATAGATGCAGAGTCCACAGATACAGAGGGCTGACTATATATATATATATACACACACATATATATATGTTTCCCAGCTCTTGCCATCGAAAGGACTAAAAATAATAAAAACTCAATAGCATTGAGCCCAACCAGTGCCCATACTGTAATCTCCAGCCAGGAATGGCTGATTACAGGTCTGGAGCAAGAAACATACAAGATAATCCTGGGATATACTGTGCCAGAAAGCAAGGAAATTCTCAAAGAATAATGGATCAAAAGGTGAGAGAAGCGACCAAGTAGCTTCCACTGGCCAAAGATGAAACAATTTGAGCCTCAAAAAAAAAAAAAAATGCGATTGAAACACACTGAATATTGAAAACCCATGAATTCATAATACAAGCATACCTCGTGTTATTATACTTTGCAGGTATTACATTTTTTTATAAATTGAAGGTCTGTGGCAACCCTGCATTGAAGGTCTGTGGCAACCCTCCATTGTCAGATGGTTAGCATTTTTTATCAATCAAGCATTTTTTAATTAAGGTATGCACATTCTTTTTTCAGACATAATGTTATTATTGCACATTAACAGACTACAGTATAGTGCAAACATAATTTTTATATGCATTGGGAAATCAAAAAAATTCATTTGACTTGCTCTAGTGTGATACTTGCTTTATTGCAGTGGTCTGGATTAGAACCTGCCATATCTCTGAGGTCTAGCTGTAATATCAAAAAAGAGAGTAAATAAGCAAGAGAGGCCCCCAAACAACTACGTATTGAGTAGCTCTAGCTATAACTCAGGTACCAACTCCTTATTCTCTAAGCTGTCAATTAAAAGGAAAGAATATATATTCTGTCTGAATATTATTGCAGATAACCAAATGACTCTAACTGATGAGGGAAAGTTCCTTATGAAAGAAACTCCACCTAATAAATCTGGAAGGAATGACGGAATTAGGAAATCATCGTCTTGTAACACTGAAATAACAGATTCGGGTACTGATCATCAAAGGATCAACCCACCCATCACTGTTATAGCATTATTGAAAGCAAGACAAGCCAACACTGATGCCTCTGTGTGATGCGACTGGAAGCACACAACCCTCTCTACAAAGGACACCTGCCCCAAGAGTGGCACCTGAATGAAATTCACCTATAGGGAGACTTCCACAAACAGAAATACAAGAGCTGGAGATGCACCTTAAATGACTCCACGAGGAAGCAGACAGACAAACGCAGAATGTGGGAGGTTCTATACACTATATAGAACTATACTATACTATTCCTATAGTATATAGGAAAACTCAGCCAGTTTTCAAAACAAATTAATAGGAAAAAAGAAAAGAAAAGCAAGTTGGGACTGCTATGGACCTTATGTGGATGGAATCCTTTTCAAATCTACCTATTGTAAAAAGACATTTTTGAGACAATTGGGGAAATTTAATTATGGACTAAGTGCTAGATGATACCAAGATATGATCATGGCATGTGGCCACATAAGTAAGGTATCCTTTTTGAGGAGATGCATATTGAAACATGCAGAGCTGAAACAGCACCATGTTTGGGACTTGCTTTAAAATACTTCAGCAAAGAGAAAAATTTAAAAATACAGGCAAAAAAAAAAGCAGCAAAATATTGAAAATTGTTGAATCCAGGTGATGGGCATATAAGAGGTTTAATGTATCATTCTTTTTACTTTAGGGTATGTTTGAATGTTGGTGTACATTTGAAATTTGTTATCATGGAAATCAATAAAAACAGAAATATTCCCATCAGCAAAGGTAGGGAGATGACAAATAATTGTCAGAAATTCTTGCCATCCCTGTTTGGATGCCCCATTGCAATGTGACAGAGCAGCTCTTCTCAACAAGAGGTAGAGTCTTTCTTTTCAACCTCCTGAATCTGGGTAGCAGCATGACTTGTTTTAAAGGGCAAACATGACACAAGCAGAAGACTGAAAAGCACTTGGGCATCAGGGCTTGCTGTCTCTTGCTGCTGAGGACCCTGCAACCTCCAGGGGAAGAAGCCCAGGTTAGCCTGCTGGAGAGGTCACATGGAAAGGAAACAAGATGCTCTGGCTGAAAGTCTGCCAACCTCCAGAGACATGAGCAAGGGAATTCTAGACCATCCAGTCCCAGCCAAGCCACAAACTGACGGCACCAACCTAAGTGAGCCCAGGCAAGTCTAGCAAAAGAACCGCTTAGCTGACCCGAGCCCAAACTGCCAGCCCATAGAACCATGATGATTTTTTTTTTTTTTTTTTGCGGTACGCGGGCCTCTCACTGCTGTGGCCTCTCCCGTTGCGGAGCACAGGCTCCGGACGCGCAGGCTCAGCAGCCACGGCTCACGGGCCCAGCCGCTCCGTGGCATGTGGGATCCTCCCGGACCGGGGCACGAACCTGTGTCCCCTGCATCGGCAGGCGGACTCTTCAACCACTGTGCCAGCAGGGAAGCCCTAGAACCATGATTATTTTTAAAGATGCTTAGTATTGGGGTGGTTTGTTACACTGCAAGGACAAACTGATATGTAAGGCTAAACCTATAGGAGGAGTACTACACAAACACATGCAAAAGATTAGCTTCTTAGCACCGTGGGGTACGTGGCATGTGCTCTGTAAGTGTATCTGAATGGGAATTCCACATCGCTAGAAAATGATATATATAGAAACTGCTCTAAAGGCAAGAAGGCTTAGGTAGACTGCCTCCTTTTGTATGTATAATAAGGGCTATAAAACCAAGTAGTCTCTCCACTGATAAAGGCAGGTATGACCGATAAACGTAGAACTTTCTTTTTTCTTCTAAGGACTAAAAAGGTCTGGCTCTGCCCCCTGGTCACCTATGATCAGACACTACACAATAGCCTTTGGGATTGCTGGCAGACGGCCCCGCCTGTCTCCTCTGACACAATTCTGCAACCCAAGTAGCCAGTACATAGAGAGAGCATACACTCTCCTGTCAGAGTCTGGCTCTGACAGAGCCAGGCCCTCCCCTAAGGGCCGCGCTGGGGCTACCCAGCACCCAGGAACACATCTGGGACGCTTTCCAACAGGGCATATTTCACCCTGTGGACCCTAAGGACAAACATGACCCTAAGGACCCTAAACAAATCATGTTTCCTCTTTTGACAGATGTTCGCCAGCAGATGCTGGATTCAGACATAAGGATTAATTAGAGAGTGTTTAGGGTGCCACAGACAAACTAAACCAAAGTCACTGAGGTGCACAGTGATGTTTTAGCTAAGGTATTTTTTCACTAAAACAAAATATTAAAGGATTTTAAATTGACTGATCAATTTAGCTGAATGACATAGCTTTAAAATAATCTTTGTAAGGATTCTGTAGCTCATCTTAGTATCATTAGCAAAATACTGTACTTGTAAAAGAAAAATTCAACATAGTTAAATATTTCTCCATAATACTAGCTATTTATTTGGAAATATTTGAAAGTTAATTTGATACTTTAACTTTTGATGAATATGGCTACTTTCAGTACATTAGAATTACTTTTCGCACAAATGCCACCCACATTTACATGCTAATTTATCCAGTCTCTTCATTTATATTTTTCAAGGTGCAGTATAATTTTTCATAAGTACATTTTTTAAAGCACAAGAATCTTATAAGTAAATGACCATATTTTATACTATTTTGAATTAGCAAACTATTATTTAGTAAATGTTGCAAAAGCCTTTTTGGACTATGGGCTTGGAATTAACATTATTCAACAAGGTTTAATGATACAAAAAGATGGTATTGGGGAAGAATGGACTTTAAAAACTAAAAAATAAATAAGTAAATAAATTGGTGGCAGCTTCATTATTTGTGGAACTAAACTTAAAGGGGACAAATGAAAACTTGAGGCTGAGCTGAAGGTACAACAGAAACTAAGGGCAGCAGGCTGATCCCTCACTTGAGGGAGCGCTTCTGAGCTCCTGCTCCTGGCAGTTCTACCTTCTCTTTTTGAAAGGACCACACACAGAGCTAGGAAAAGCCGTTAGATTCATTATCTTTCTACTGAAAACCAAAATAAATGTTCTCTTTGGTTAACAAAGTGTGGACACACATGGTGAAGGCATCAGAAAGAACACGATGGAAATATCTGGGAAAGGTCTTCTGGGACTAAAGTTTCCTCATCTACACAATAGTGGGGGAGGGACGTTAGGGGTGGGGTAACCCGGAGGGATTGATGTGTGGGTGGGGATGGGCTGGGTTAATTCTCAGACCCTTTCCAGCCATAACTTTCAGTGATCTGAAGAGTCAAAAGCTGAAGATCTTTTTCATCCCTGAAGCTATGAGGCCACTGTGGGATGTGGTTATTCGTAGGTCTTACAAGTTTTGGAAAGATACATATTATAAAACCATATAATTTGTTTCTATGAAAAGCTAACTTTAAACAAGTTTAATTTTAAATGTGATTAATATTTCCATGAGAGTACCTTTATGAAAATGAAAAGTTTTATAAAAGCTGGGCAAATTAAAAAACATGTAAAAATCCAGCTTAACTTAAATCTGTGTGGGAGAGTGTGTATGTTTTGAAAGGGTGTGGCTTCCTGACTGGATTGTTTGGAAACATTCTGACAAAGCCAAATTCACTTCTCTGATATCCTGAAGGCAGCAACGGAACTGGCACCTAAAATAGCACAAAAGACCATATTCCTATACACATAATCAATTTAAGTCAACTGAGAACTGTGATTTTAAAAAGATTTCTAATCTGTATTCTCCTAATTCCTTTTCAGAGATAGTCTACACCAGGGGTCCCCAACCCCTGAGCTGCAGACAGGTATGGGTCCTTGGCCTGTTAGGAACCCGGCTGCACAGCAGGAGGTGAGCGGCAGGCAAGCAAGGGAAGCTTCATCTGCCGCTCCCCATCAGTCGCATTACCCCTGAACCATCCCCCCACACCCCTTCCATGGAAAAATTACCTTCCACGAAACTGGTCCCTGGTGCCAAAAAGGTTGGGGACCTCTGGTCTACACAATAAACCGGATTGGAAAATTTAGCAACACTTTGCATGCTTTTCACTCATTCACTCATTCATTCATTAACTCACATCTATTCAACAAATATTTATACATCTCTTTATTTTTTACAAACATTTATACATCTCTTAGTATATGCCAGAAACAATGTCTTCTAATGTTTTTCCCAATTTTTCTTTTTCATACTCCTTTACTCTCACTCCTGCTTTTGTTAGGTATGATGCCATATTCAGATTACTCAAGAATACATTTAATGGGACTTCCCTGGTGGTCCACTGGTTAAGAATCCACCTTCCAATCAGGGGAAGCAGGTTCGATCCCTGGTCAGGGAACTAAGATGCCGAGGGGTAAATAAGCCCACACGCCACAACTAGAAAGTCCATGCACTGCAACTACTGAGACTGCATGCTCTGCAGCCCACGAGCCACAACTAGAGAGAAGCGCGTGCATCGCAAAGAAAGATCCGCATGCCTCACCCAAGACCCAACTCAGCCAATAAATAAATAAATAAATATACAAATAAATAAATATTTAAAAAAAAGAATACATTTACAATTGAAGTACGGTTGATTTACAATGTTGTGTTGATTGCTGTACAAACAAATAAATAAATATTTTTTTTAAAAAAGAAGACATTTAAAATGTGGTACTAAAATCACAATGCTCTCTTACTGAGGGAAAAACACACACCCCTGGGTCAGCCCCTCATGCTGCGGTATCAGGAGGATTCTTGAGTAGTTTGGTACACTCTACTATCCCCCCTCAAGGGAACTACAGTCCTGGCTGGACTTACTTATGCTTCTTCCACTATTGTTAAGAGAAGTTATTCTTGGGACGACCAACTTTTAGAGAGCCAACCCAGGACACAGCAATACAGACAAAAGACATAATAATATAATATATAATGAGTAACTATACACATGTTACTGCTTTAACATAAAAAATTAGGTGCTGATGGAAATTGTATTATTCTGCATTATTTCCCTTTCTATTACATAAATGTTATTATTTAAATAAAACAACACTAGAACTAGTTAATAGTGTTAATCAGTAGTAATTAATAGGACTAATTAAATAATGTGTGAGAAATATAACAATATTTTTTAATGTTTCTGTCCTCTGACACAGCACTGTAACTCTTTTTAAATTATTTATTAGATATTTAAATTTTGTAGGCTTTATACTGTGTATTTTTAAGATATACGAATGTAAGACTTCTTAAAAGGAAACTATAAATACAAGGCTAAACAGATATTACTTATATTTAACCACCACCACCACACACAGAAATATCCTGTTCCTTTCTGCTCCATGATACAGTAGGGTATTTTTACTCTTTCTGTTTCCTTTCCCCATAATACCTGTCTGAACTGCCTGCAGCTGCTGAGATACCCCTCTTCTCTTCCTGTGGTGGCAACAATGAACACAGTCACATGAAAAATTCACTCTGACTTGCCGCTCTGCCTTTGTCAGGCCCACAGGACAATGATGCCTGGTGTCAGTCCAGTGCGATGATATCAAGCTAAACATCCTCTCAACAAAAACATTTCAGCGCGGAGTAGTTACAATTTTATTTACTAGCAAGAGCAGGTTTTTAGACTTGTGGGAATTCATTTCAACCCTTCCAAAACCATCCATCCACTTTGTATCTACAGGCTGGTTTGTTAATCAGGTCGTCTGCACCTGTAACTTCATCAAATAAGCTACGTCTAAAAGATCCACTGTTTTATAAAACTCTTCATTTTGAAATAATTATAGATTCAAAAGAAGCTGCAAAGAAATGCACAGGGAAGCCCCGTGTTCCCTTCACCCAGCCTTCCCTGAGGTCAGCAATGAATACAACTCAGTATCACTCTGATACCAAATATGCACACTGGGACAATCCAAAGACTGTATTTACATTTCACGAGCTGTACGTACGCTCGTGCACGCGTGCCTGCACGCAGCTCTACACCACTTGTATAACCACACACAGCAGCCCCCACTCACACTCTGTCTTCCCCACAGGGCTCCCTCCTGTCAGCCCTTTATAGCCACACCCGTCCGGTCCCCCCATCCCCTAACCTGGCAACTACTAATCTGTTCTCCATCTCTATAATTACATTACTTCATGAATACTAGATAAATGGAATAACATAGTATGTAACCTTTTGGAATTGGCTTTTTTCACTCGGCACGATTTCCCTGAGGTTTCTACAAGCTATTGCATGTACCAAGGGCTCCTCCCTTCTTAGTGCTGAGCAGTGTCCCACTGTATGGATGGATCACAGTCTGTTCAACCATCACCCACTGAAGGACATATGAGGAATTTCCAATTCTTGGCTGTCATAGATAAAACTGCTATGAGTATCTGTGTACCAATCCCTGCATGAAAATAACTCTTCATTTCTCTGGGATAAATGCCCAAGAATTCAAATGCTGAGTCTCTATGGTGAATCCACTTTTAGTTTTGAAAGGAACTGCCCAACTATTTTCCAGAGAAGCTGTACCATGTTACATTCCTCCCAGCAATGAATGAGGGCTCCAGTGTCTCTTCATCCTTGATGTTATCACTATGTTTCATTTTAGCCATTCTGATAGGTGTGTGATGATATCTCATGTGGTTTTAATTTGCGTTTCCCTAATGGCTAATGATGCTGAACAGCTTTTCATGTGCTTTTTTAAATTTAAATTTTTATTTTTATTTACTCATTTGGCTGCATTCGGTCTTAGCTGCAGGATCTTCCTTGCAGCATGTGGGATCTTTCATTGTGGCATACAGGATCTTTCATTGCGGCACACGGGCTCCAGAGCGCACAGGCTCAGTAGTTGGGGCGCGCAGGCTCTAGAGCGCGCAGGCTTAGTTGCCCAGCAGCATGTGGGATCTTAGTTCCCTGACCAGGAATCGAACCTGCATCCCCTGCATGGAAGGAAGATTCTTAACCACTGGGCCACCAGGGAAGTCCCTCACGTGCCTTTTCCTTTTTTGGTCGCACCATGCAGCTTGTGGGATCTTAGTTCCTGACCAGGAGTTGAACCGGGCCCTCGGAAGTGAAAGCAAGGAGTCCTAACCACTGGACCTCCAGGAAATTCCCCCATTTTCTCATCAAATTGTTTTTTTACTGTTGTTTTGAGAGTTCCTCATATAGTCTAGATACAAACAGTTTGTTGGATGCATGGTTTGCAAATATTTTTTCCCAGTAAATAGCTTGTCTTTTCAGCCTTATGGATCACACTTTTGGTGTCCTCAGCCCTGTTCTAAGTCCTGAAGATTTTCTTTTATGTTGTTTTCTAGAAATTCTATAGTTTTACGTTTTACATTTAAGCTTGTCTATCATTTTTAAACCATCTGAATGGACAAGTTACACCTCTCTCTCAGAGAAAATAGTTTTAAAGCAAAGATGTAATTTGAACTTGTGAGATCAAAGTTTTAGTTTAGTTGAGAAAGTTGCCCTTTTCTGATGACTTATAAAAAAATTTTAAGCAATCATTTCGAAAAACGAGTCATTTTCTCACCATACGAGTTTTTGCCTCAACTAAACATAACAGCAAACAACTCAGGTACAGTCGCTCCATCCTAGGCTTCTTATACATCATCAAAGACCATTAAGCAGTTCTAAAGAAAGAACATACAAATGTCTGTTTTACTGTACCTCTTTTCTCCATTCTCATCTTCAATGTATTTCCAAATTAGAGAAGGACATTCTTTCTGTCCTGCACTTTGAAAATATGATTTTATGACAGGGCAATATTTTAACATCATTTGATGGCTGAGAACTACGATAGCCATTTTGTAGGCACATGTGCCAAGGAGGCTATCTCCTTCCATTTCTATAAATTCAAACATCTCATTAGGTGCTTCTAAACATTTTGAGGAAGCTGAAGAGCGACCAAACACTTGTATTATGAAAGTATCGCAGGTGAATCTTTTTTACCTCATACACAACACTCTTAAAAAGATTTACCTGCGATACTCTCATAATACAAGTGTTTGGTCGCTCTTCAGCTTCCTCAGAGTGCTGTGTATGAGGCGTGCAGGCATTTACTAGGTAAGATCATTTCAGTTTCTTTGGTAATAAGTTTATAGACTAACTGGGATTTCCAAAATTTACATTTGCACTGCCTGCTGAATAGGCAGATGGATAAGCAAAGTAGGACAAGATATCAACAATCTTGTACAGTCTGTTTACTGAGATCTCATTAAAACCCTCATAGAAATGAAGATGATCTGAAACTTCAATTTTCCAATCAAAACACCTAATAGCTGGGCAGAACATTTTTGCTGCCCTGATCTGATGCATCACTTGACACACTGTAGACGCAGGATGGTGGATGAGCCCTGACAGAATCAGCTCTACGCCATAAGGGCCCAACACATCTGGAATCAAGATTTCCTCTTTTTTTTTTGGCCCACATGGCACTTTATTGCAACCTCTGAATCAGGAAATATAACTTTACTCAGTTCCACAGAGTAACAGGGGAATAAAGCCGTGATGCATTCCTATGGCATGCCCAAGATTATTCCATGCCAGTTATTTTCATTTGAGTATTGGTGTCTTTGGGGGAGATGAAAAAACTTTTGACTGATTCAGAAATATATATATGTATATACTTGCCTATCTCAGCCCAAGTTCATGAGATCCGGCGTCCCTGTGTTCTCACCCTGCCCCTCCTGATGCCCTATTCCAATTCTGCTCTGTGTATTGCACATTACCTCTGATCATCCCACTCCCTGATCCAGTCCTCCTGATCCTGATGCATCCCTCCACCTGTCGTTAAAACATCACAGTCATTCAGCCTTCTTTTTCAGTGAGGTCTGGGCCAAACTGTCACTGCTATTGTAATCGTATTCATCTTAATTATCTGAATCCTTAGAAAACATGATCAGAATGTTCACAATGTTAACATTTTAACCATCCCTATCTTGACACAAAGCACAACAGTCAGACAACAGTCCGAGTCAAAGCCGTGGTTGCAATGGCCTTAATTACACACTTAAGTCTCCTTGCTCGGTGAGGAAACAATGGGTGATGCTTTACTGGGACCTGCAAATCATGGATGCCATCAGAGGTCAGGGTAAAAAGAGTGACAACAACCGCAGAAGGCAAATAATCCACGCAGGACCCAAGAGACACTAAAATGGCATTGTTTCCAGCCCATATTTGGGGGGCCACCTTATGGGCTTTGTACTTTTCCCCAACCTTCAGTACCCATCACCAGAAGCCGGGGTGTTTCGTGTCCCAGGGAGTCGTTTCGTGGGACACAGGATCTTCAGTGCTAGAATTAGGACACTCCTCGCTAAGGAAGTCAGTTAGTCCCCCCACCGATACTGTAGAAGAGCCTTCTAGAGGGCCCTAGACCAGGACGGCCCCGCTCACTGGCTCCAGTCAGACCTTTCCTGTGCTCATCGTAGAGGACCGGGGGAGAGGTTTCAGAGAGCAGATAAATGGGCATGTCTCCTTCTCTTCCTCCTTCTCAGCCACATCCCCACTTCATTCTTAGTCCAGAAGTTAAAACTGGTCCCAGAAAGGAAGAGGCAGAGATCAGAGGGGCAAACTATAAACTTGGAAGGTGCAGTGTGCAGACTCCTCCAGACATTTCTACTCAATGCACAGAGAAAAGTCGCACGCAGTAGCCCCATCGTGAATACAAAGCAGGCTTCTCCATCATCCACTAATGTTTCCTTATTAGGTGCCATTCACTACTCTACATGTTTGGGATACAAGAAAGAATCTACAGTCTAGAGAAGGAGACGCTATAAGAGATAAGAACCAGAGAGCGAGGGCTAAGAGCAGGTCGGGGCAAGGGAAGCAGAGAAGAGAAGGGAGGTTTGCTTGGGTGGGGGCTTCGGGGAAGGCATCCCTAGGAGATGGCTTGAGGGGGAGGGTAAACATGTGAAACAGAAAACCATGGACCCAAGAATAAGAGTTCCTGCATTTCAAAGTCCCTGAAGTACCCTTCAAAGGGTACCACCGGTTTGAGGGCTGCTCTTCCAAAAACAGGACACTGGCATTTCCCGTGAGCAGCAAGAAGAACCCACCAAGGGTAGATGTGACTACCTATGATTGACAAGAAGGGGAAGCAAGCCTGGCACCGACCCCACCAGCCTGGAAGGCTGGGTTTCCACCGTGATGGTCAGGGGCTGAGCCCCAGTCTGGGCTGAAGTTGAGTCTGGCGAGTCCATGACAAAAAGCTTACCAAGGAGAAGGGCAGAGGGAAAATATTTCAGCAAAACTATTTAACTCACTGAAAATAATTTATATCTGTGTACAAACAACCTGCTGATTAAAATTGATCCTTAACTGCTCATTAAAAGGAGGTCCACGCTTCAGGACCTATACTTTGCAACACTTAGTTACCATTAAATTGGAGTTACAGTATCAGCAAAATAGAAAAAGGCTGCATTTCTTTATATGCTATAATTTTACTTTTTTGACCAATTCCAACTTTCTCTGTGCTCAGTTAGTCTGACTTAGTGATGTTTTGTCACGTATAAGCTGTAAAGTCCTGACTTGTCTTTCAACTTTCCAGCCAGAAGTAGCAGGATTAGTAAATTCTTCAGATTTTTTAAAAAGGTCAAATTTTCTTTACTAATTTTAAATGACTGTAAGCTCTTGGGAAAATAATTATTTATCATCAAAAATACAATCTATATTCTTCTTGACCTCAACTTAGCTATGACTGAGAATCAAATTTGAGTTTGTGGTCTCTGACTTATAATGTCCAGAATGCACTGTACATAATAAAGTTGGGTTCATCTGGGGCTTCCAAAGCCCAGAGACCCATTAAGAGTTCCCATAAATAAGGACATTTCTAGAGGTGGAGGGTATAAAGCAAGGTTTTCTGATCTTCTGGTAAACTTTTAACTGGGAAGCCCAACTTTAGGTTATTTTATTTTGAGAGAGGGATGAAAATTTTAGCAAGTTGTAGCTTCCCAACATAAGTATAGAAGGGAGACTGAATGCATGATCACAAGTGCAAATCTCTGACAAGGAAGTTAGGAAGAACCACTCTGCTGTTCCCTTAACACCTGCTGCCCACAGCAAAAAGAATAATCAGTTTTCTTAAGTCACACATTTCTCTGCCATGTGTGAGAAGAAAATTTCACTTCTGAAATGCTAAATTAATGTGTGGTTTCCAGCGAGCAAAGTTGCATAACGGTCCTGGCTTTGCCAGACACATGCTGTGTATGTGTGGACAAATTGCCCAACTTCTCTAAGCCACAGTGTTCTTCTCAATAAAGGTGGTAATAGTCACTGCTTTTTATAAGCTGATGCCATGAGGAAGGATTAAATGAGCTCATGTATGAGAGAGTCCACAGGCACTCAATAAACATCTGCTCATTTTTTTAAGAATTATTCTTTGCTTTGTTCTTAATTTTGACATGCTACTTGCTATCTACTGATGTTCTTATTTTTCATTTTTGTATCAGTGTAAAGTTAGAAGAGTCAAGCAACCATTCTAAGGATGACACGAGTTATTTTCTAGACCCAGTTCAGTGATCAACCATCTGTTACGCTCTACATGCTGAGGACTCAGCCATGGACAGCAGACAAGAAGTCCTTCCCCCACATAGCTTCTACTGCAGTGGAGAAACAGAAACAGATAAATAAGAAAAATATGCAAAATGTTAGACATAGTAAGTGCAAGTGAAGAAGACTGGGGAATCCATGAGGAAGGCAGGGGACAGCTGGATCTGTGGATTCAGGAAGGTCTCATGAAGAAGGCGACACCTGAGCACGGGGAGTGAGCCCTGCGCACGCTGTGCAAGACCCTCCAGGTAGAAGGGGTGGCACTGCAAGGTCTCTGCGGAAGGACGGGAGGGGACTCAGTGTGTCAGAAGCAGCAGGAGACCAGTGGCTGGAGCAGAGGAGAGCAGACGGAGCCGACAGGGAAGTGAAGGGTGGGGCATGCTGGCCAGCAGGTTTTCCCTGTGTTGGATGCAGGCCTGCACAGGAATCTGATGGGGTGACAAAGGAGCCACTGTTTGACAGAAATGCTCTGCTGCTGTGCAGAGAACGAAGGGAGAGAGCAACAGGGGAGGCAGGGAAGCCAGCCAGGGGCACCCACAGGGGCCTGGACCCACATCAGTGGCGGTGCTGTCCGTGAATCCCATGTGGGGTCTGATGGTAGAGCCCATAGGGTGTGCTGAGAGAGGAGATGCAGGGCACACCGGAAGAGAGGAGTCTAAGATTTTTGATCTGAGCTACTGAAAGTGTGCAACTACCATAAAATAAGATCATAAACTGTGTGGAAAAAAGCAGGTTTTGGAGGCTGACATCAGGAGCTAGTTTTGGACGTGTTGAACATGAGACTTGTGTGGACATCCAAGGAGAAATGTTGGGTAGGCAGCGGGAAACGTGACAGGACTTGATGTCCAGCTGGATGCAGTGATCATCAATGTGAGATGGTCCCTGAAGCCACAGGTGGGTGAGCTCATAGAGGAGCGGGTGTACATGCAGAAAAGAGACCCAGGACCCAAGACCAAGCATGCCAGGGCCAGAGGTCAGGGAGAAGCAGCCCAGGTTACTAAGAATGAGAAACCAACAAGACAGAGGACAGTGTCTTAGAAGCCAAGTGAAGATGATGTTTGAAGGAGGAGGGGCTGATCAACTGTGAACCATGTCAAATGCTGTCACCAGGCTAAGAGCAGAGAACTGAGCAAAGGGATACCCCAAAATCCTCATAAAAAGGTATGTTAAACCAGTTTGTAATGTTTTAATAAGGTCTTACAATTAAACACAAGATTTACATATGAATTTATCTCTTTACTAAATCTCACTAAAATGACAGTAAGTTATAAACACATAAGGACAAAGAGACAACATAGGTCAGGAAGTGTCTCCTTCCTTGCCCTCTCCCCTAAAACTTTAAACAGATCCTGGAATCTATTCCAAACATTCCAACAATCTATACACCAAACAACAGAGTCTCAAAACGCCTGAAGCAGAAACTGATAAAGCTGAAAAGAGAAATGGATAAGTCCACATTTGTAGTTAGGAACTGCAGGCTCCCCTCAGCAACCGAGAACTACTAGACAGAAAATCAGTAAGAACAGAGAAGATCCACACAGGATCTTACTGACATATGTAGAACACTAACCCAACCTCAGCAGAATACAAATTATTTTCAAGCACTCTAGGAACATTCACTGACGGACCATATGTTGGGCCATAATCCATGCCCCCCAAAATTTAAAATAATTGCAATCATGCAAATGTGCTATCTGCCATAATGAAATCAAACTAGAAAATGATAATAGACAAGAAAATATCTAATCATGTGGAAATAAAACAACACTTATAAATAATCAATCTGTCAAAGAGGAAGTCACAAAGAAATTTTAAAAATACATAGAACTAAATGAAAATGAAAACACATTGTATCAAATATATGGGGTACAGCAATAGCAGTAACCAAGAGGAAAACTTATAGCACTAAATACTTAAATGAAAAATGCAGGGCTTCCCTGGTGGCGCAGTGGTTGAGAGTCTGCCTGCCTATGCAGGGGACACAAGTTCGTGCCCCGGTCCGGGAAGATCCCACATGCCGCAGAGCGGCTGGGCCCATGAGCCATGGCCGCTGAGCCTGCGCATCCAGAGCCTGTGCCGCAAAAAAAAAAAAAAAAAAAAAAATGCAGAAAGGTCTCAAATTAATAACCTAACTTCCTACCTCAAGAAACTAGGGGCGGGGTGGGGGGTGGGAAGAAGAGAGCAAAATCAGCCCAAAGTGAACAAAAGAAAGTAATAAAGAGCAAAAACTAGTAAAATTAAAAACGGAAAAACAAAAGAGAAAAGAGAGAAAACACAAAAAAACATTATCAGGAATGAAGTATGGGACATCACTACAGATCTCACAGTCAGCGATAAGATTACAAGGGAATGCTATGAACAACTTTATACTCAGAAATTTGAAAACTCAGAGGAAATGGACCAATACCTCAAAAACCACAAACTACCAAAACTAAACCAAGAGGAAATAGTCAATCTGAATAGTCTTATCACTTTTTAAAAAAACTGAATATCTAACTTTAAAGCTTCCAAAAGATAAATTTCCAGGGCCAGAAGGATTCACTAGGGATTTCTACCAAACATTTAAGTAAGAATTAACACCCATCAAAATCCCTGCAAGATATTTATAGATATAGGCAAGATTATTCCAAAGTATATATGGATATGAATTCAGATGTCTCTGACTCCAAAGTGCTTTTTCCTTGTACAGCATGTTAGGGTTTGTGTATAATCATTTGCCTAATTCTTAAAACCGTTTGTGATGTGAGAAGCCTAGTGTGCAAGAAATTAGACATCTTCCATTGTTTCACTGTGCATTTTAGAAAGAGTTGTTCCACTGTAAGCCAGTCCTCAACAAACCCATAAGTGGTTACATTCCTAAATGGGAAAAGAATTTGAAAAAGAATAGATACAGGTATATGTATAACTGAATCACTTTGCTGTACACCTGAAAGTAACACAACATTGTTAATCAACTATGCTCCAATATAAAATAAAATTTTTTTAAAGAGTGGTTAAAAAAATAGTATATATGGAAAGGCAAAGAAATTAGAATAGCTAAATTCATTTTGAAACAATAAATAAATAAAATGGGAGGAATCAAGTCTGTGAGATTTCAAGACTTATTATACATCTATAGTAATCAAAACTGTGTGGTATGGACAAAGATCAGTGCAATCCACACAAATATGTCTGACTCATTTTTAACAAAGGTGCAAAAGGCAATTCAATGGAAGGATAGCCTTTTGAACAAACAGTGCTGCCCCAATCAGACATTCATGAGCAAAAAATGAACCCGGACCTGAATCTCACATCTTACACAAAAACTAATTCAAAATCAATCAGATACTTAAATGTAAAACTGTAAAACCTTTAGGGAAAAAAAGAGAAAATCTTCAGGATCTAGGAGTAGGCAAAGATTTCCTAGACACAACACCAAAAGGACAATCCACAAAAGGAAATACTGAAGAATTGCACACTGTCAAACTTAAAAACTTTTCCTCTGCCAAAGACCCTGTTAAGGGGAT
This sequence comes from Lagenorhynchus albirostris, assembly GCF_949774975.1. Classification (NCBI taxonomy): domain Eukaryota; kingdom Metazoa; phylum Chordata; class Mammalia; order Artiodactyla; family Delphinidae; genus Lagenorhynchus; species Lagenorhynchus albirostris. The sequence goes on along the minus strand of NC_083095.1, from coordinate 157,469,285 downwards.
GAAAAGACAAGCCACAGACTGGAAGAAAATATTTGCAAACCACGTATCTGACAGAAAGACTAAAATATATAAGGAAAAGACGTTTCATTGAAGGGGATATTCAGATGGTTATTAGCATGAAAAGATGTTCAACGTCCTTATCACTCAGGGAAATTATGCAATGAGGTATCACTGCCCATCTATCAGTTACAAACCTATTTGGTGACAACACCGAATGCCAGAGAGGACATGGAAAAACTGGGTCACTCATACATCGCTGGTGGGAACGCGGTATGGTCAAGCCACTCTAAAGTCACTCATACACCGCTGGTGGGAACGTGGTATGGTCAAGCCACTCTAAAAAACAGTTTGGCAGTTTCTTATAAAAGTAAACATGCAACTAGTATACCGAGAAATTGCACTCTTGGGCATTTATCTCAGCATAATGAAAATTTATTCTCACACAAAAACTTGTACATGAATGTTCATAGCAGCTTTACTTATAATAGCCCCAAACTAGAATCAGTCCAGATGTTCTTCAGCGGGTGAGTTAAATAAGTTGTGGTCTAGCTATACCACGGAATATTATTTCGTAATAAAAAGGAAAAAACAATTTACATATGCAACAACTTGGATGAATCGCCAGGAAATCATGTCAGTGAAATAAGCCAATCCCAAAAGGTTCAGTCTGTACTGAATGCTTGATTCCATTTATATAACATTTTGAAATGATAAAATTTTAGAAATAGAGAATAATTAGTTGTTGTCAGGGGTTAGGGACGTGCCAGGGGAAGGGAGAAAGTTGCGTGTGATTATAAAAAGGCAACATGAGAGATTCTGGTGGTGCTGGAAATATTCGGTATCTTGACTGTAGTCCCCTATTTAATTAGCCATTCTAAGTAGGTCACTGTGTGACCGACCATCCTACTCTCTGGCGGCTGCTCAGATGATGATTTAGGGGGGTGGGGGGGCCAGTGATGTTTACTCTCTAGAACTACCCAGGTCCCCAACCCCCAGACCCTGTCTTTGGTTTAAAAGACCAAAGATGGGAAGGGGACGCAGCAGCCTGGGCAACAGCAGGCTCCTACTGGGGCTTCAGGATTGGGGATAACCCTTGAGAAACGTCTCCTCTCTTCCCTGGCCTCCCTGCTCCTTGTGGGCATGGGTTCCCATCACTCACACATGTCTATGCACTGACAGGCTGGGATAGCCGGGGCGGTGGGCGGGACTATCTCCACAAGTCAGACGTACACAACTTTTTCAGCCTATGAGACAAGTTATGAAAGTTCAGTGACCTGTATTTAATACTGACCTACTGCTATACGGTATTCATTTTTTATATGACCTCAGAGACTCTTCTGGACTAGGACACTCTCCCTCCAGTGTCCGGCATCCAGTGCCAGCCCCAGAGCATGGGGCAGATTTGCATATTTATTTGTCTGTTTGGTAGGCTTACATGTCCAGGATGCTGTTTAAGATTTTAGGATGCCTTCAGTATACTAACTTTTTGAAATAAAAATATTTCCCGGGCTTCCCTGGTGGCACAGTGGTTGAGAGTCCGCCTGCCAATGCAGGGGACACGGGTTCGTGCCCCTGTCCAGGAAGATCCCACGTGCCGCGGAGCGGCTGGGCCCGTGAGCCGTGGCCGCTGAGCCTGCACGTCCGGAGCCTGTGCTCCGCAACGGGAGAGGCTACAGCAGTGAGGGGCCCGCGTACTGCAAAAAAAAAAAAAAAAAAAAAAGTAATATTTTATATACCATATAGAAAATATAGAAATACAAAAAAGATAGATAAGTACCAAAAAACTATAAACAAGAGACAGTCTATGTACTGGCAACTGCAGAATGGCTCCTGTAGTAGGGTAGATGGTGGCCGCAACCAGATAGGTCCATACCCTAGTCCCCAGAATCTGTAAAATGTGACCTTATTTAGAAAAAGGGTCTTTACAGATGTAAATTAAGGATTCTGAGACAGGAGCCCATCTAGATTATTATTGGGCCATAAATCCAGTAAGTGTCCTTACAAGAGGGAGGCAGAGGGAGATCTGACAGAAACAGGGGAGAAGGGATGTGAAGACAAGGCAGAGACTGGAGAGCAGGGGTCGCTAGCCCAGGAACACCCAGGGATGCTGGGCAGCCACCCAAACTGGAAGAGACAAGGGTCAGATTCTCTCCTGGTCTCCTGGAGGGAGTACAGCCCTGCCAGATTTTGGACTTCTAGCCTCCAAAACTGTGTGGTGATTTGTTACAGCAGCCACAGGAAACTAATACACTCCCTTTACCAGGGAATACAATCCACACACCTGCCAATCAAAGCAACACATGAAAATCACTATCTTTCAAATTCAGGATAAAATAGGTCTCAGGAATACCTTAGGACTCTAGCTCACAAAAGTGTGAAAATATGAAACAGAGTATCAAGGAGTAACTTCAACCAACTTTGCATGGACCTATATGAAAACAAAGAAACAAAAAAGTTTATTATTATTTTATTACTTATTATTTATACTTGTTTATTTCTTCAAGTCAAGAAGTGGGACACACCCAGCTGCTGAGTGGAGGACTAAACACTGTAAGATGCAAGTTAGTCTCAAGTTTGTTTGACACAATGCAAAAAAAGTCCCAAATATATTTTTCAAAGGAATTTAAATGACTCCAAAGTGCAAAGGGTGCAAAAATCTAGTGATAAAGAAAAGATCTATAAGGTAAACTAACAGGTATGATGATAACAAGATCTGCTAGGTATTAGACATAATATAAAGGTATAACTAACAAAACATAAGGATGAAGCTAAATGAAGCAGAACAGATAACAGAGAAATAAATCTTGTTATGTAAGAGAATTAATCTATGGTAAAGCCAGCAACAGGAAAGAAAATATCAAATCAATAAGCTTTATAAGGACACTGGGTTAGCAGCTGGGTGGAGTGGGGGTAGGGAAGGATTCATATCCTTGTATCATACTGTATATGACAATAAACTACAAATGAACTGAAGACTTAAATGTTAAAAATTGAACAACAAGCCAGAACGAAGAGAAAATGGACCAGATCTGGAGGCAATGGGGTGGGGGTGGGGGTGGGGAGGTTAAGAGATGAAAAGGGAAGGACTTTTAAATGCAGTGGGATAAGCCAAGAGGAAAAAGATTGATAACTCTTACAAAGCCAAACTTTTTAGACTGGAAAAAAAAAAAAAAAGACAAGCTGGAGCAAATATTTGCAATAAATAAGTCAGAAAAAGGATTAATATCCTCAATATCTAATAAGTTCACTCAGAGTAAAAAGTACATGAGAAAAAAAGAGAAAATGGAAGAAGAATATTAATAAACATATAAAAAAAGAGCATGAAGAAATCCTACAATCCAAATAAAAAGACAACCCAATTTTAAAATGGACAAAGGATGTGAATAGACGTTTCTCCCAAGAAGATATACAAATGGCCAATAAGCCCATAAAAAGATGTTCAACATTAGTAGTCATTAGGGAAATGCAAATGAAAACCATAACGAGACAACCCTTCACAACCACTAGGATGGCTATAATCAAAAAGACGGACAAAAACAAGTACAAGAGGATGCAGAGGAATTGAACTTCCATATATCACTAGTGGGGATGTAAAATGGTTCAGCTGCTTTAGAGAACAGTCTGGCAGTTCCTCAAAATGTTAAATACAGAGTTACCAGCAATTCCACACCCAAGAGAATTGAAAACATATATCCCTATAAAAATTTGTAAACAAACATTCATAGCAGCATTATGTCACAATAGCCAAAGAGTAGAAACAGCCCAAATGTCCGTCAACTGATGAATGAACAAAATGTGGTCTATCATGCAACAGAATATTGTTCAGCCATAAAAAGGAATGAACTATTGCTACAATATGAGTAAACTGTGAAAACATCATGTTAAGTGAAAGAAGCCAGACACTAAAGGCCATATATTGCAATATTCTATTTATATGAAATGTTCAGAATAGGCAAATCCACAGAGACAGAAAGTAGATTGGTGGTTGCCAGAGACTTGTAGGAGGGGAACTGGGGGGTGACTGCTAATTAGTATGAGGTTCTTTTGGGGATGATGAAAATGTTCTGGCATTATAAAGTTTTATTTTTACCTTGTACCACGTCATGAAATAAATTTCAGTTAGAATAAAGACTTAAAAATAAAAAATAGGTCTTCCCTGGTGGCGCAGTGGTTGAGAGTCCACCTGCTGATGCAGGGTACACGGGTGTGTGCCCCGGTCTGGGAAGATCCCACATGCCACAGAGCGGCTAGGCCCGTGAGCCATGGCCGCTGAGCCTGCAAGTCCAGAGCCTGTGCTCCGCAACAGGAGAGGCCAAAACAGTGAGAGGCCCGCGTACCACACAAAAAATAATAATAATTTTTAAAAAATAATAATATAAGAAGAATATTTCAATAATCTTTAATTGGGATGGGTCACTCTAAGCACAGCATGGATTAAAGAAATTATAAAGGATGGATAGACTTAAGTTTATAAAATTCACAAACTTTTACAACAAAAGAGACTTCCTGAATGGATACTGTTGGATTACAAAAAAAGGTGGTTTCTATTTACATTTTTTAAAAGGCCAGTATAGTCAACACCTGCTGGTCTGCCTCTTATATCACATGGATCCACCTTGGGCCTTGGTCATGTTTTTCTGCCACAAGGACAAGAAAAGTAGAGGAGGCCTTTCTGCAGACAAACAAGAAGAAGAAAAGATTCGTGTGGGAGGGAAGACACCAACTATGGGGAACTGAATGCTGATGGCGTTCAAGTTCCTGCTCCAGCCGTTCCCCAGCCAACATGCATCCTGCCTTCAGGAGCTGGGAGACACTAGGTAATCTCAAACGAGCCTGTATTTCCAGTCAGTGGCTCTTAACAAATGTTGCTTTGTTTCCAAGATTATTATTACTAGAAAGTGTTCTGTTAACAACGATGGCTTTATTTTTATAAAATCTTCAAGTGAACAGTGTTTACGCCTTTGTTTTTTTGCCCAGTGTTTCTGTATTAACATTCAAATTTTAACATTTCAGGTGGAAACAAATATACACAGATTATAATAAGTCCACTTAGTTTCCATAAGAGCTGTTCGAAAGATTCTGAGAGTGTGAAAAACAGCTTTAAAGGACAGGAAATACTCTCAAGGCCGAGATGCTCTGGCATTGTTTCTGCAATGACAAACCATGGTGGCCAATAAAAATTAAAAGTTTCAGAGCCAACAAGATTTTTCAATTTTCATGCTTAAGTTTTAGGATCCCTAAAACATCACAGTATCCCTAAAATCTGGAAGGAAAAACAAGTGAGGTACAGCCTGAGTGGCTGTGAGGTGGACTGTTTGATTTTTAAGATAAGAATGAGAAACGGTGTCATTTTCTTAAAGCCCAACCAGTAAGATCAGCTCTAACGTCACATCTGAAAGGATGTCAAATTGCTATTGGATGGTCTTGTTCATGGGTCTATCTTGTTTATAGGACCATCTAATTTAGAGAGCAAACTGTTTTGTGCCACACATTTCTCCCTATGTTGGAAATTAAATGAATTTTTTGGTTGGTTTTTATTTTTACATTTATGCTCAATGATTTTATGACTTTTTAAATGAAGTATAGTTGATTTACGTTTTGTTAGTTTCCACCGTATAGCAAAGTGATTTAGTTATGTGGGACTTCCCTGGTGGCACAGTGGTTAAGAATCCACCTGCCAATGCAGGGGACACAGATGTGAGCCCTGGTCTGGGAAGATCTCACGTGCCGCGGAGCAACTGAGCCTATGCGCCACAACTACTGAGCCTGCACTCTAGAGCCCACGTGCCACAACTACTGAGCCCATGTACTGCAACTACTGAAGCCTGTGCGCCTAGAGCCCGTGCTCCGCAACAAGAGAAGCCACCGCAATGAGAAGCCCGTGCACTGCAACCAAGAGCAGCCCCTGCTCGCTGCAACTAGAGAAAGCCCGCACACAGCAACGAAGACTCAAAGCAGCCAAAAATAAATAAATACATAAATTAATTTTTTAAAAATCCAAAGTGATTCAGTTATGTGTGTGTGTATGTATATATACATACACACACATATATATAATACATATATATTTATTCTTTTAAAGATTCTTTTCCCTTATAGGTTTTCACAAAATATTGAGTATAGTTCCCTGTGCTATAATGATTTTATAACTTGCCAAGAAAATATCTTACGGAGAAAAATTGATTGCAGGACATCTTCAAAGATACATTGTCCACCAACCAAGTGAAGCCACAGGCACACATGTCCCGCAGGCAGGCCCTGTCTCCCCTGCTCTGCTCCCCACAGAGCGCTGCCTCCACATCACTGTCAAGGGGATGACGATCTTAGACCTGCTGTCCACACCACATCCTTGCCCTGGGGACTACATCCCACGCTCTGGCCTCAGGAGGGCGGGCTCCTTGCCCTCACTCTTCCTGGGAGTCCTGTGTACCATTCTGCCTCCCTCCCTCCCTCCTGCTGCCTGGTTCCAGACAGCAGAATAGAATCACAGGACAGCTCTGCTTTCCACTCCCTCCTCAAGTCATCCAGGGCACCCTCAGATTTGCACAGTTATACTTACATACCTAGAAAACACTTCATGCTTGCTCTAAGGTAACCCAAGTCTGTGCATTGCTAGTCAGAACTCCTGGTTTATAACATCATCATGAGTATTGCAGATGGAGCCCTAGACGTGTTCCAGTCCTACTGAATCTGAACCAAGACAACAGGACAGAAGATGGTACGTGTATACTTTAGGAAAGCTCTCAAAGGGATTAAAAAAAAAAAATAACAGCTTTCTTGAGATATAATTCAAATACCAAAAAGTCACCTTCTTAAAGTGTACAAATTCAGTCACGTGAAAGTGTACAAATTCACAAAGCTGTACAACTATCACCAGTATCTAAATCCAGAACATTTTCAGGACCCCATTAAGAACCTCATTCCAAGTAGCAGTCACTCCCCAATCTGCTCCCCTCCCCAACCTCCTAGTCCCTGGCAACTATTAACCTATTTTCTGTCTCTATGAACTTGCTTACTCTGAACATTTCATATAAATGGAATGATATAATATGTGGCCCTTTGTGACTGCCTTCCTTCACTTGGCACAATGTTTTCAAGGTTCACCGATGTTGTAGCATGTGTCAGTACTTCTTTTATTTTTATGGCTGAACAAGATTCTATCATATGGATATACCACAACTTGTTTATCCATTTATCAGCTGATGGACATTGTGGTTATTATGAAATAATGCTGCTACGAATGTTTATATATGAGTTTTTGTGTGGACAAATGTTTTCAGTTCTTTTATGTATATACCCCTAGGAATGGAATTGCATATATGCTAATTATATGTTTAACATTTTTAGGAAATGCAAACTTTTTTCCTCAGCAGTGGCACCATTTTCCATTCACACCAGCATCCATGAGGGCTCCAATTTCTCCACTTTCTAGTTAACACTTGTTACTGTTCATCTTAATTATAGCCAACCTAGTGGGTATGAAGTGGTATCTCAATGTGATTTTGATTTGTGTTTCCCTGACAACCAATGATGCTGAGCATCTTTTCACATGCTTATTGGCCATTTGAATATTTTCTTTGGAGAACTGTCTATTCAAGTCCTTTGCCATTTAAAAAATTGAGTTGCCTTTTAATAGGTGACTTGTAAGAGTCCTTTATATATTCTGGATACTAGACCCTTATGAGATGTATGATTTGCAAGTATTTTCTCCCATTTTTTGAGTTGTCTTTTCACTTTACTAATGGTGTCCTTTGAAGCACAGAAGTTTATAATATTGATGAGGTCTAAGGTATCTATTTTTCCTTTGGTCACAAGTGACCAAAGAACCATTGCTTATTCCAATGTCATGAAGGTTTACTCCTGGGTTCTCTTCTTATGAGTTTTATAGTTTAGTTCTTATATTTAGGTCTATAATCCACTTTGAGTCAATTTCAGTGTTTGGAGTGAAACAGGGCCCCAACTTCATGACTCTGCATGGGATGTCCATCGTGTTGTCTAGCACCACGGGTTGGACTCCAGGTGACTATGATGTGCACCTGCAGTTAAGAACCACCAAATTCTAGCCCAACACTTCCAGTATCTTCATTTCATAGATAAGAAATTTTAGGCTTAGAGAGATTGAGGTAAAACTGCTCTGTATTTGGAATAAAGGAAGTTACAGAAAAAAAGAGAAGTTGGTTCCCACATTTTAGAATTTCAAAGTCTGGTGAGGAAGGCAAACATCACAATGTCGGAATATACACATCATAATTCAGGAATAAGCACAGAAATATACAAAGTGGCATGAGATCGCAGGGAAGGGTCTGATTAGGTAACTGTCTGGTGATTTAAGCTAAGATTCACTGGTGAGGGTCACTCCAGCAGAAGAAAGCTCACTTATGAAACCTTTAGGCTGAAGTGCTGCGGGAAGCACACACAGTCACCGGAGCAGTGGGGTCTTAAACCAGGGCCAACAGGACAGGGAGTGATAGCAGACGAGGCTCTGTGCTCCGGCTGAAGCCCGGGCAGCAGGGAGCACTGTGTTTCCGCAGGGAAGTGACTCCACCAGACATATGCTTCAGGAATCAGCGGCTGGCGACAGGGATGGCGGGTCCCAGGCAGCAGGGCCGGGAGGAAGGCTTCAGGAGATCCTGTAACAGCTCCTGACGAGGGCCCAAAGCACAGTCCTCAGCCCACAGCCAGTTTTCTGATACGGCCGGCAGATAAGCCTTGTTTGGCTAGAACAGCATCTTTAAAACATCTTGAACTCAAATGCCTGCTGGGGAGGAGGGGGTGCAAGATCTCCCTGGGGTGCTGGAACCCAGCACTCCCTCCTCAGGCCTGCCCAAGCAGGAGCAACCAGGGATGCAGCCAGCCCAGCCCTGTAGGCCTTTCAGTTCACAACCTGGGCCTAGACTAAGGTGGCGATGACGTGAGAGCAAGAAGCTACGGCAGAGTCCCAGGATAGCGAGAAAGCGGCTGCCGCCCTGTGCGGGTGAAGGACCGCAGGGTGAGGCTGACCTCTGGACTTGGGTGCGCCTCACGCACCCACCCACCCTGCTCCCGGGAGGATGGCAAAGCCTCTGCTGAACTCACCACTCTAAATCGTTTGCACTGCTGGCTCCTGGCCTCCCGTGTCAAGAATAAGAATACATGAAGTCTTTCAAAATGGCTTGTCAACTGTGGGGGTTTTTTCCTGCTGAAGTTTTATGACGGAAAGCTGTGGAAAGTTCCCACCTTCCAGTTCCCTGGGGACTACAGATTTCAAATTTCCAAGGCTGTCCGGAAATGCTGGTGCTGGCCAGTGATAGGGTATTTACTTTACTTTCATCTGTCTTCAATTGATATCTCTCAAAAGAGTTCTCTCTCTCAAGATGAAAGGGTGTATCCTAGTTTCGACAGAACGGTCTGTTCTCTTCTGAAGTCTGCTCATGCATGTCCTTCTTTTAGAGCGTAAGTTCCTTAAGGGGAGGGACCGTGCACCTCATTCAGGTCAGTAACCTGGGAGCTTAATGAGGTCCCAGAGCACAGGCGGTGGTTACTGTTGAGAACTGTACAAGACTCCTACTGTCAGGACAGTTATCTGCAAGCTCTTTTTGGCTCCATTCGCCTGCAGGCCTCTGGGCCAGGTTCAAGTCCACAGGGCTCTCATCCGAATGAGGGGAATAAAGGCTGTGGAGGAAGGAACCTGGCATCTGACCCTGAGGGTCTCCAGCTCTTTTCTGTGGGACTGTGTCTCTGAGTCCTGCTGCCTTATCACCATCCCCACCTTTCTCCTCAGTTGCCTCTGTGGGCACTTTCTCTCCAACAGACCCTTTACACCTGGCCCCTCTGGCCCCTCTGTCTCTGTCTTACTGGGTGCTGAGTGGTAAACATTTGTAGACTATTTATTAATCCTTTTAACTTTTTGCTTTACAAACACCTGTATTTTGTTTGTAAATCTCTTTTCTAAAATCAAAACAAAAGTTATATGCTAGAAAGCAAACATTACGCTAAATTTAGAAGGCTTAAAATAACCTTTTTATCTCCTTCTCCAGGAGCGACATAAGAGGGCTCTTCCAACTCTGTAATTTGAAGATTCAGGAAACCATGAAAGCTCATGTGAGCCAAGATCTTCATAGTTGGAGTGGGAATCTACAAGTGAATTTTAACAGGATAAGCAATATGTAACAAGACCAGGAAACTATTCAAGGACAAGATTAGATGGCTGTTCTTGGTTTTAGCTGCACAAGTCAACACCAATCCCTCTGATAGGATAAGAATTACTCTTTTAGCAGTTACTGACAGCAGCAAACGGTAAGATGTTAACAAAGAGCATCCTCAGTGCATGTGGAATGAAGCAGACGATTCTTACAAATGTTAACGTAAGCTCTGTAGTTCATTCCACTCCGTCTTGTTGAAAATTTTGCTCTGCCAGGTCTGGTGCAAACTCAAAATACAGTTTTCCACAAAGAATGGGGCTGCAACTTCCTTCAACTTCAGAGTGATTTTTATGTGGAAAGAAATCTGTGATATCCATAAGAACTTGGGGGATTTTCATAATATGATCATCTTCAGAAGTGCATTTTTTTATTTGTAAAAATTATCTTAAGAGATATTTGGCAAATACATGAATGAATGAAGGTGCATAAAGTGGTGAAACATCTGGAAGCCACTGGCACACACCCAGAGGAAGACTGATCCAGATACACAGGGCCTTGTCAGCAAAGAGGGCTGGTGAAGATGTTCACACACCTGGCAACATCTCTCATGAGGTCTGAGCCAGACATCATCACCAATGCCAAGCGGGAAATGGATCTGGCCCTCCAGAGCCTTAATAGCTGTTGGAGAATGTAGAAAAGAAGTGAGGGAGTGAATTAGAGAGACAAACAGAAAGCTAAAAAGGCAGAAGTGGAGTGTTGAAGAGAAACAGGGATCCAGTCTCGTCCAGGATGAATTCTCATCTCCAGGTTCTGCCTAGGAACTAGGGGATACAATGTCTCTACTGAGAGAAGCCTTCTGCCCTTGACCAGTAATGAGACAGAAAAAAATTTGCAGATAACAACTGCAAGAGCATACTTCCATCACAGGCCCTTGGAAGAAAGGAAACACAGAGAGCTGACATAAATTTCAATGTAAACACAGCTTTAAGCATTTTTTCTTTTTCTTTTGGTGATCTGACACCTTCTCCTTTTCAAAACTAGCAGCGTATTAATTCTCTGTTAAATCTTCTCTTTGAAATCTACGTTTCTGTCAGGCATGACTTTATCCCCATGTCACCTAGTCCTGCCCCCCACATTCCTGTTCCTTCTGGTAACATCCACCTAAATTTCAACACATTTTCCCTCACAAATGTAGCATTAGCTTAAGTCATTAACTATATTTAGAGCTTGCCTTCACCCTTACTGAGACATAAAGGCTAGCTGCGATAATGGTTTTGTTTGTTTATGAAGAAAATGTGTCCATTTTCAATCAGTACTTTTAAATACATCACTCTGTATTGGAACACAGCTTTGACAAATGTCCGGTGGGATAAAATCTCCACCCTGGTCAGAAAACAAACAGGCAGCATTCTTCATCTTATTATGTGAACTCCCCACAGAGCAGGCCATGTGGAATTTGTGTGGGATCTTATTTACTATATTACAAAAGCTGTCCTTAGTGTATGTTTTCTGCAGGACAAAAAAAAAAAAGGCTGCTTTTATAGAAGTCAAATGTCACATCAGAAAATAGTAGTCTGGAATGCTTGGAAAGCATTCTAATGCTTTGGATCCATTGAAAAATATAACGTGCTCTTCACAACAACAAATTAACTGAAGGGGAAAGGCATGTTTAATAAAAATAAAGACGTCTTCTGGTTGGGAGTGAGCTGTCAGGAGGCTGAGAAAGGAGGTGAGGCCTCCCGTGGGCCTCCTTCAGCAGCCACCCTCACCCCAGCTGGCCTGGGAGGCGGAGGGCCAGGGGCACAGAGACCGCAGGGAGCTGGCATCAGGAGCCCCCAGCCTCTCGAGGGGGAAGGGGAGGGGGAGGGGAGGAATGCTCAAACTGAGCCCAGACGCATGGTCACTCAGGTCCTGTCCTGTCCGTGTAGGGGCCCAGAGCTGCCTGTGCTTCTCGTTGCTTCTGTGCTCCCTAGGTCTTCCTGCAAGACCAAGCGAACTGGACTCAAGACATTTATTCAGAACAAATAAGATCAATCATGTACTATATAGACTGTAAGAAGTGAAAAGAGCAATTTCTGGCCAGCACCAGAGCTGCCCTGGACACAAGAAACTCCACCCCATCCAAGCTGACCAACGCCCGGATCAGATACACCGTCTGTTTGTGGCCAATATTAGAACTGTAAAAGCCACGGGCAATGGATAAACAAGAAATCAACTAAAAAAGATGAATGACCTACGTGATGGCCATCACAAGAGGTGACAGCAAAACTGTAAACCTGTTTGTTGGAGAGTCCAAGCAGGCATCCCTGTAGAAAGGGGACCCACCTTGCTGCCTCACACCCGACTCAGCCCACTTGCTCAGGGAAGGAGAAAAGCATTTCCTTCCCTTTCACGGCATGAGGGCTCCGAATGCAGCTCTCCACTCTTTCCAGGAGAAAGAGAGGGTGTGTGTATTCCCTTGTAAACTGTCTCAGTGAGTAAAAATTATATTTTGAAAACATTTCTAAGTAGAATTAGCTGAGGATTAGAGCAACAGCTCCTAACTCCTTCTCTGTAATTTTCCAGGCATTAAAAATCACTGGTCAGTTATAAGGTTGCTAGTCCTGCCTGTGGTTGTACAAAGGCTTAGGATAAGATGCAGGAACAGTTGCTGAGGAGGCTTCGTTCCCTTTTTTGCCTTTTCTGGTGATCCGGACTCTAAATGAGCTCTGAGACCGGGCCCTGTGTGTGGCCCAGGCCCAAGGACGAGCCCAAGCTCGAGGTGCTCTCCGTGAATCTGAGGCTGGTCCTCCTCTCCGTCCCCGGCCAAGTTCAGTGTCCACACAGAGCAACACGCAATAAACGCCGAGGGAGAGAAGGCAGGAAAAACAAATCAAGAGAATGAAACTGTGTCTGGCATTGGCAGACACTAGCTTCCCAATATTTGTTGAGAAAATGAACCCCCTAAGGAAAATAGCCCAAATTTAAGTTTTTTTCAAACTTCCTCTATAGACTGGTTCTGAGGACCTAAGCGAAAGATTTTGCTACTGTTAACAAACTTTGCAAAAAGAAAAGTTTTCACCATGGAAAGAAAATTTGAAGAAAAAAAAAAAAGGAATGAGTAGAAGCTAGCCCTAGCTAATAATAAAACATTTTATGAAGCTTCAATATCAATACAGTTTAGAAGAAATAAACAAGAAGAAATAAACAAGACAGATGACTGGATCACAAAAAAGATTAAAATATATAAGAGAATTTAATTTACTACAGAGGTATATTATATTACTATAACATAGCATTTCAAGAAAAGAGATCACTTAATCAATATGTTTAAATGTAACCAGGTAGCTATCTGGAAAAAGTAAAGCCAGATTCCTCTCATGCTTTATATCAAAATTAATTTCAGATGAATCAAAGTTTCTGATGTAAACATGAAGCCATAAGAAAAAGCCAGGGAGAACAGTGAATATGTGCATCATCTCAAGATGGGAAGGATGGTCTCTTTCCATGCAGGACATAACCTCAGAATCAAACAAATAGGGAAAACATTTGCAACACAGATACAAAGGGTAACTTCCTTAATCTAGAAAGTGCTCATATGGGGACTTCCCTGGTGGTCCAGTGGTAAAGGACCCGCCTTCCAATGCAGGGGACGCAGGTTCCATCCCTGGTCGGGGAACTAAGATCCCACATGCCGTGCGGCAACTAAGCCTGCAGGCCACAACTACTGAGTTCTCGCACCTCAACGAAAGATCCCACGTGCCTCAACAAAGTTCCCACATGCCGCAACTAAGACCCGACGCAGCCAAAAAAAATAAATAAAATTTAAAAAAAAGAAAGTGATCATACAAACAAAAAATAAATAAAACAACGGAATAATGGGGAAGACATCAGAAAATTCACAGGAAGAGAAAGACACATCTCAAAAACAAAACAAAAATCGTAAGAAGATGCTCAACTTCACACATATTTAAAGAGGTAAGATCAAATAAATAATGAGATACTGTTTATTTTACCCATCACACTGCAAAATGGTGGGGAGAGCCTGGAATAACGCACTGAGACACCCCTGAGGGGAGTATATATTAAATGTAATGTTTCTGGGGAATGTGGCAATGTTTATCCAAATTTAGAAAACACATATCTCAGCAATCCCTGGACCACAAAGAATTTACCCGACAAATATACTCCCCTGATCCAAGGTCCGTTCTAAGGTCAAGGTTGCAGAAGCAGCAGTGCTGTCTCCAGGTGAGGAACTGCGCTCAGGTTCAGCCCCACGTCCCTCAGACACGGCTCGGTACCCTCCCCGATGGTCCCAGGATGCCCTGGGCATACATCTCACCAGGCTCCAATATTAGTACACCTAATATTATATAGCCCATAGTAGGTGTGCAAAATAACATTTGTTGAATGAATGAACAAATGAATGAGTGAACGTGTCAATGAGGTAAGTTAGCTAATGAGAAATACCAGTGGGCAGATTAGAGACAGGACTGAAACACAGGTGAAAGGTTAAAAAGAGAGAGAAAATTTTAGAATAGTTCTCTAATGAATTTAACCTGAGTCTTGTGTGTAAAAACGACTTTTATATTGAGTATGCAAAATTACCTTACAATAACAGAGCAACATGAGTAGACAGTAATGATCTTACAAATGGAGCAAGCAGGTTGGGTTAGATGGGATGAAACCAAAGACCCTCAAGCTTTGGAGACGAGCTTGTTAAATAACCAAGCTCCTGTAAACAGGCAGCTAGATTTATCGTGCCCCCGGGAAACTCTCTGGAATGAGAACAGAAAATGCTGCTGTTGATTAGCCCTCCTAGCTGGCGGCGGAATGTTGACCTAAAAGGGAAAGGCTTGCCCTCCAGATTTTACATAACGTGTGCCCTTATCAACTCCCATCCGGGACTGTCCCTCGCAGGGACATGAGGAAGGCGAACCCTCCAGCCTCAGCAACAGCCTGTGCTCCCAAGAGCCTGCCACCCACCAGAAGCTGTCTACACCCGCTTGCGGACCGGCAAGAACAACTTTAAATTGAGGGCAAAAAGAGAAGGATAAGGAAGGATGAGGAAATTAACACAATGAACAAGTTTACTGACTGATGTATTCAGACAAAGAGAGGAAACCAGGGCCGTGAGTGTGTGACCACCTGCCCCAGGTCATAAGGGACCTCGGGGGCAGCAGGGCCGGTCCTCCCCCAGCCAGGCCTTCTCCGGCCACCTCGAAGGCAGGCTCAGCAGCAGGGAGGGGGCATGTCCACGAGGTACCTCTGAATACCTCGCAGTGTTTTCACTTGACAAAGCAAAGCAAAGAGGCTCCTCCAAAGAAGACACTGACCACTCACTCAGAGCTGGTAACTGACGTCTCTGGCTGCAACTCAAGGCTCACTTTAACCAACTTTGGGGTTACTTCCCAGACAGTTCTAAAAAAGTACGCAAAGCAGGAAATGGAGTCAAAGAGAGATACTTCAAATCTTGTGAGAGTGACAATAAAATGAGAAGACTTTAATGTCGTAGGAAGCATTGTAAAATGTGGAAATGTCTATTGTTGGTTTTCTGGCTATTGTAGCCAATCTCCAAGGATGACACCCAGCCCCAACCCCCACCATGCCCACAGGGAGAACCCCCTGTATTCACCTCCGTGTGGCCCCCTGCCCCTGAAGGCAGCGAGGCGGAGCTGTGTGCCTTCTGAGACTGGATTCCTAAGACATCTCACAGCTTCCATCTCTGGGGAGGCCTGCTGTGGGGCGAAGCGCGCTGCTCATGAGGGGGCACAGCCCGGAGAGGGAGGCCCTCAGCCCCCAGCAGGCACCCAAGAGGCCGCCCTGGACGCCCAGCCCACATCACAGGAGCCCAGTCCCCACCCCATCAGAGCGCCAGCCCAGGACAGACCCTGGTGAGAACCGAGACAGAGAACAAGAGACAAGCCACCGAGTTCTGGGGTGGTTTCCTATTCAACAACAGATAATAAAACATTAGCTAACCACAGTGTGGAAAGTACTGAAGTAGATTTCATGCTGTAAGGCGTGAGAAATGTAAACCAAAAAGGTTAATAAACGATGACTGCGCTCTTATGCTGCTTCTTTGAATGGAAGGCCTTAGAAATGCTTCTCTATTTTGGGGTCTTTTGAAGGGGCGCAGGTGTGAACACACAGCAGCGCCAGCAGGGGAAAGACAGCCAGGAGCTGACAGGACGTACTGTGGGGTAGGGAGAGAAGGATGGTGACCACAGGGGCACAGGCAGGAGGCTGGCAGCTGAAGGACTCAGGACAATCCTTGACTTTCAATCGGAAACAAATTCAGCCCTGCCGGTTATTTCTCTTACAAACTCTAGAATGGTCTAGGGTTGCAGAGGTATTTATACTGTGAGCATAAATGTGCTCGAACTGTCAAATTATGTGGCAAAATCTTTATTCTGTACTTTCTCCAGATTTATACCTCTTTTTTTAGACTTAAATCTTATTGTACTTCAAAGATGATTATGAAGTGCCTTGAACTCATGTTCAAGTTTAAAATATAAAACAAAGATGAAAGCACAGACTAGAACAGAAAATAAAAAAGCAAACAAAACACAATTCAAGGATAGTATAACCAAAACATGTTTCAGATCCTGGAGAAAGCTGGTACTTTGCGATAGGAGGTCAAGTTCCAGGGGTACCTCATCCTTAACAACCAGATGTGTCCACCAGTCACTTCGGCCAAGTCATTTCTGCGTCTCAGAGCGGCACTGAAACGGGCCTCACGGGACGAGTGGGATTTGGAAGAAAGCTGTGCAAGAGCAGGTGTTCATGTGAAAGGCACACACACCAGGGGCCTCAGGTGGTGACGGGCAAAGCTCCAAGCTCAGGAACTTCAAGCAGTTCTGAGCGTTTCTTTTGATGTCTGTTTGGCAAAAGAATTTCTTTTTAAACAGACCAACTCACCGTGTTTTGCCAAATATACTAAACACTTCTGAGACATTTTCCGGATCTTTCAGGTTTAAAAAATTAATTCTGGATATTAGTTGTTCCCAAATTCAAAGGTGACATCCCTTGCCGTTAAAACCTAATCCAGATGCGGGAAACACCTGGGGGAAGAGGAGTGACCAGGCGGACCCGCTCCCAGGGCCCAGGGGCTGCCACCCCTCCCGTGTAGGAGCAAACTGCTCCTCGGGATGAGCTGGTCCCTTTCTGAATCAAATCAGAAACGTAAAGAAAAGATAGAGGTCTATTCACGTAGGATCAAGGCAATTTTTGGCTATGCTTGATACTCTTTTTCAGTGTCATGCTTTCATGTTCTCATTGAGTAGCTGTCAAGCACGGCTCAGCGGGGGTGTGAAGGCAGCTCCACCTGCCCAGTGAGGCCCTGGGCTTTGTGGCCTGGTGATTTCCTAGGGGACGGACCACACAGGTATGCTGCTCCAGATAAACCTAGAAATCTTACGGTGTAAATGCAACTGCTGTTCATTAGTCCACATTTTGCTGAGGACAAAAGTGCATTCGATACTGCACAGAGCACAGCATTAGACAAGCTCCCGCCCCAGAGGCTCAAAGTCCACATTAAAACAAAACAAGGAACAGAAAAGAAAGCAGTTTTCTGTCGCCCACCTCCCCCTCTCCTACCTCCTCCTCTCCCCGCAAATGCACCACCCACCCTTGGGGGGTTTCCTGGTCACACACTTTAGTGCACAGAGATGACATGCCACGCTCTCCTCGGGTCCCAGTTTACAGCCGTCACCACCATCACAGCAGCAACAATGACAGGGTGCGGCCACATGAGTAAAACAAGAAGGGCCTGTTCTGAGGCCACGCGGCGGGGCCCGTGTCCTGGTTCCTCTCTCTCTGAGAAGGAAGGTGACAGGGTGAGAACGGCCCTCAGGGGGACGGTGGGGCACGTGTCACCGACGGGGCTGCAGAGCCCTGCGAAGTCCCCACTGTGCACTGTCGGAACCAATCAGGCGCTCAGCTTGTTAGAAGTTGGTTGCAGAGCAGTGGGTGGCGGGGTGCAGGGTAGGGAGGGCAACCTCACCCACACATCTCAGTCACGGGGCACAATCGGGACTGGCGTTGGCAGCCCTGAAACCAGCCTGCAGTGATGCAGCCAGAGACAATGCCCCGGGTAAAGCAGGAATGCACCCTATTATGAAAGAGGAGAAACCTCAGCAAATCGTTGTCTATGCTCTTTCTGAGCTGATAAAACGGCTTTACAATGAGCCAGGGGTGGCTAGTCCCTCAAAATCCACGTTAATGAAATTTCCTAAAACAAGTAAAAACTAGCAAAATCATCCTTTTAAACAAATTTAGAATTAAAAATTCTTATTTGTTTGCAAACACGGTCATGAGCTTTTGAGATGAAAAGTCTAATTCAGCTCCTTATTTAACAAGGAGTAGCTTTTAAATACAACTTAATGCGTTGCTGTGTCAATATTACAACTACTAATATACGTGCTGCTTCTAATGATGCCGATGCATATACACACACACAGATATCATGTAAATAGTGACACCTAATTGATTTTGACATGCATATGTATAAATTAGGACCATTTGGATAAAGATCGAGTTCATGATTACAAGAAGCAAATAACACCCATTAAAACGACTTTTAGGGCTTCCCTGGTGGCACAGGGGTTGAGAGTCCGCCTGTCGATGCAGGGGACACGGGTTCGTGCCCTGGTCCGGGAAGATCCCACATGCCGCAGAGCAGGTGGGCCCGTGAGCCATGGGCACTGAGCCTGCGCGTCCGGAACCTGTGCTCCGCAACGAGAGAGGTCACAGCAGTGAGAGGCCTGCGTACCGCAAAACACACACACACACACACACACACACACACACACACACACAAAACAAGAAAAACAAAAACGACTTTTAAAGGGTGTTAGATTTTCACTCTCTTCCTCAGTAGAAAGTAGCATTTACTGCTATCTACATGTTACTGGGGCTGTAGCAGCAAACACCTGAAATCCATTACATAAGGAACTCCTACTTTAAATGGAGGCCCCTCCCCAAGTCTAAGTCTGGCAGCCACTGCAGACTTGAAGGCAACCTTCCACTCTGTCCCAGTAAGTGTGCAGCCACAGGGGCACCATGACCATCTGCAGACCAAGCGTGAGGCAAGCCTCTAGTATGAACTTCTCAATCAATACCCGAGAGGCTTTTTTTTTTGCGGTACGCGGGCCTCTCACTGTTGTGGCCTCTCCCGCTGCGGAGCACAGGCTCCGGACGCACAGGCTCAGCGGCCGTGGCTCACGGGCCCAGCCGCTCCGTGGCATGTGGGATCCTCCCAGACCGGGGCACGAACCCGTGTCCCCCGCATCGGCAGGTGGACTCTCAACCACTGCGCCACCAGGGAAGCCCCCGAGAGGCTTTTTAAAGAGTGATTTCCACCTCGTTTTCATTGGTTTGATTTTATTCTACTCAAGTACCTTGTTGCAGTTGAAAACTACAGCTGACTTTATTATCGTCAACTTCGAGTCCTCTTTTCCACCTATAATTCTATATGAATTCCTAAAACAAATCATTTGTGCAAGTTATCTGAGGACTAACTTCTCCTGGAGATGCAGTGTTCAAGTCTATGAATAACCCCCAAGCACAGGTTGTAGGTTTGGGTCTCCCCGCAGGAGGAAAGTGTCACCTTCTTCCCTGCAGGCCACATCTTCAGTGACCAAATGTAGTTGTTACTTCAGCCAAAACTTGACACCTTTGCTGTCTAACGTGGTGACCTCCAGCCACATGTGGCTATTTAAAGTCATTCAAAGTACATAAAACTAGAAATTATGTTCCTCCTACACACTAAAGCCAGATTTCAAGTGACCCACAGTCATGTTCACCAGCACGGCCACACGGAGAGTGCCGGAAAGCCTCCTGGGCAGCACTGGTCTTCGTGCCGGGAGATGGCTGTGGACTTCTGGCTAATTAATACATGACACTGTCCACCAGGACACACACAACTAGACATACCCACGGCCTCCAGAGAATTTGGGGGCACCATGACCCCCAGCAGCCCGTGGATACAAACCTGAGGGACCAGCACACTCTGCTCAGAAGTCGGAAGTCCTCCCACACCTGCTCCTGAGGGGTCAGTACCACCCCTGAAGCACTCACCCCACACATTCATGAGAACACAGTGAGGCCTAAGGAGCGAGCATGCCCACAAAATGGAAGAGTTTCAGTTCATTCAAAGTTAAGGTTAATTTGGTTTTTCCTCACCTCTGTCAATTTTCTGTACAGCACATCAGTTTCCTTTCCTGCTTTAGTGTGGCACCCTCTACACCTAACCTTAACTAATTCAGGACCTTACATTAATTGAGGCTCACTGTTTTTATAATTTCTTGTAAAGCAATAATAGATGTAAAAGATTTTAGAAGATCTGACTTAACATTTGACTCTAGGACATAAAAATGGAAGATTATTTCTTTTAAAAACAAATACTTTGACTTTTTAAATTAAAATTTGTCTGTTTTCTCTAAAAGTAAAGTATAGTTTTTTAAGAGCTGGTTAATCAAGTGCAATGTAAACTGACTGGGTCTCCATGGGCAGCCTCTGGACTTCCCCAGAACCATGAATTCCTTCAAGGAGTCGATATATGCTCCAAAAAGTACTTCATTTTATGTCGGATCATTCTGACATACTCTCATTTTAGGAAACAGGCCATAGTTCAGTCTACAGCCACCATCTGTCCTTAGAATACAAATGAGCAATAAAAGGAAGTCTCTAGAAGCATCCTTTGAAAGGTGTCCCCACAATTCTAGAGCCCCACAGCTTTGTATAGTTTCTAATCACGCACGTAAGCAGCTGAAATGAAAAATAATTTCCCTTTTGTATGTGCCCATTTCCACATTTGCTTGTACAACATTCCCATTCTGCCTGGACCAGCAGGGAAGCTGGTGTGGGAGGCAGGGCTGGCCTGGGACACGTGCTCAGGAGAAAAGGTGACCTGCAAGTTAATTAATGTCCCCTCCCCCAGCACCCCTCCCCCCCCACATTCCTACACAAGGGGTTAAAGCAGGATAAAGAGAACAGCAAAGACAGCGTTAGTGGGGCAGCAACTCTCAGAAAGGCTGGAGGCTAAACCTCAGGTCGGTTTGCTGTCCCCTCCTGCTCTCCGCCCGCCCCGCCCCCCAGGCGTCTCCAGGACTCACTGCCTCCCCAGGGCCCACGCATTAGGCCAGATTCCCCACTGCCTTTTTTCCTCTCTTGAATATTTCCTTAGGTGTGTATTTTTAATGCTACATTTATGATTTCATCGGGTCAGTTTTAGTGGTTTAAAGCTAAGTCTCAGTTTCTAGGAAACGCCATCTTGTCATCAGCATCAACTCCAGTCCTCTGACCTCTGGTATGTGAGTAACAGGACCCTGATGTCAGACGCGCACTCTTCCACACGTGGTTTGGACCAAGTGATGGTGTTAACTCATGTATTAAAAATATCTTCATCTTGCTAGCTACTTTGAAATATGTTGAGCATTATTTTAAGAAAACAATTGCTTCTCATTAATATAGAGTTAATTTCAAAGTTACACAAGATTTTACTACATTTATTGCTTTCGTCTTCACCATATCCTCACTAATTTCTTTCCTGGTGCAATTTATTGCGACAATTGATTCAACCATTTATCTCTGTGTTAGGTACATGCAGGGATTTTTGTTTCTTTGTTATTTGTTTTGTCTCTAAAAACAAAGCAATAATAATAATAAAACATTAATGCCCTTGTGGTCTGTTGCATCCTTTGCAGGCAGGTAGTCCAGTGAAGTGGGTAAGGAGGTAAAGCTTATAGCTTCATTACCTGAGTGCAAATCCTTCCAGTATCACTGTTTAGCAGAGGGCAAGTAACTGACTCTTTCTGCCTGGTTTCCTTCTCCCCTAATCTGCGGTAACATTAACTGAGAGACACAGGATTGCATCTACAAAGACTTTATCCAATTAATGTTCATCTCCTGTTGTGACAGTAGATTCAAATTTGACCCACAATTGGGATACTTTTCACCCCTACTCAGGAAGCTTTGTGGATATTTAGTAGTAATTCCCAGATACTCAAGTCAATGAAATTTTAAAAAGTGTTTCTGGACAATAAAGTCTGATGTCCTTGCCTCATCCCAATCCGGCCTTAAACTGCCCCAGTGCACTGACCAGGGAGACCTAGCGAGCCCCTCATTAGCACAGTTTCCCCATCACCAAGCATCAGGCAGAATTCTTACCATACATATGTTTTACTTGTCTGTGTCTCAGTTTGGGGAAGGGGAAAAGAGGGGTCAGCGGGCTCAGTTATACCACGGAGCAGACCTTAAATATGAAAATGACTCTCATGCCCCCATCACCAGTATCAACGATAAAAGACTTCCTGATAACACTTGGAGATCTGAGAGACCTTTCTAAAATGACTTTGTGACTTTCACTCTAAATCGTTAGACAAACAACTCATTCAACAGACTGCAGAAAATGGGCCACAAAATGACCAGGAGGCACATGATATCACGCAGAGAAGAGGGAACAGGGACCACAGTTAAATCTGTAACTAGGTTTAAGTACAAAATCCCTAAGAGACTTAGGTGGCCGGATTACAAATGAAGAGTAACCGTCCCTGCATGAGCAACAAAGTCCCTCCCTAACAGCCTTCCCCAAATTCACAGTCATGGGTCCAATCCAGTGTGATCAATAATCGTTAAAACAACAAAAACACCACCACCACCACCTTTAGATCAATCTGGTGGAGGGTGATTTTGAGAGTCACTAGAAAAAGCGAAACAGACCCAAGATCTGACTAATGGGCTGCTTGCTCACTTGGTCTTGGTGGTGACTTCATCACTGTGGAATGCCGTCTCACTTTTGTCTGTGGCCTTCCTACTGCCCCTTCCGATTCTGCCACTCCCAGGACTTGGGAGGACTACAAACATGGCTAAAGCACTTAAAATTATTTTAAAATGGTTGTTTGAAAGAACTAATATAATTAATGAAAAAAAATATGCCTCAATTTGAGTTCCAGGACTATTACTTCTGCTGGAAAAGAAAGTCTAGTAAATCTTCTTTCTGTGCTAAAATGCAGAGACCCCTGTTTGGCTGTATACAGTTTGCAGCCCACTGGCAATCTATCCGCTTCCTGTGACTACAGTCAAAGAAATTTAACTTGGAATCTAATAAAAGAAAACATTTCTTTCAAGTTGTAGGCTTGCCTTGGGGCTTAGAGTTAACACTGGGTCCACTTCCTGCAGCCTTGGAAAGCCTGCGAGGGAGGCCTTTAGGGCAAGGCTCGGGGCTTCTGTGCACAATGCCCAGAGAATGCGGAGAATGCAGAATGTTCTGTGTTCTCTCTCACTCTGAATTGTTTATACTTGCTAAATAACCTATATTTACTCCTCAATTCAAGATGACTTGTGTATGTGACTGAGGCGTAAAATGATACAATCATCTCACACACTCAATGTAGCAACCATCTCCTTACTGCGCCACCCCCCAAGCCCTGCCCACAACTTTTCAGTGGTGAAATGATGTTTTTATTTCCCTTTTAATCCTGACATCATTTATTCTATCAATGCCATTTAATAAAATGACCAAATGATAAAGGAGAAAAAGAGGTATTTTGAGAAAGGGTTTCATTTCTGGCTTTAATTATAAGGATAGGGTTTTTTCTTTTTTTTTTTTTCAGAGAAAAAATTCTAGTGATAAAAGAACAGCATTTTAATGAATGCTAACTTTTAATAAATCTTTTATAATTTGTGGATATATTCTACTCATAAAATATTTACAACTCAATGAAATGAAGGAATAGACAAGCTATACACGGAGCTTGACAGCCTCATGTGCTTGGTGGTGAAATTATCACAACCATGGGCCACTACTATAATGTATTAATAAAGTGAACAAATGATAAATATGGAAACTCCTGAAAGGGAAAAATTCTTCAGAAAAAGTCTTTAGGCCGAAAGCTATACAGGGTATCCCTGCTAAAACAAGGCCATCCTACTGACCATGCAGTCCTTGTAGAGAATCTGAAGACACACCTTTTTCTACTAAATGATGAGGCACCTGCTCCTTATCTGTACTTGTGGCTGCACTGAACTCACAATAGGGAAAGGAAACTAAACATCTTCTGAAAGAAAGTAACTTTACAAAGAGATGTCCATCATGTCTAAGTGCTCTTTTAAAACAGAGCTGGAGAAACCAGAGATCACCCTGTTCAGCGGTTCTCCACAGATGCTGCATGGACCACGGAGGGGAGCGGGGCTGCTGTACTCACACGGCTCAGCCCTGCAGCTAGGCCTGGCAAATTTTGGAAGGTAGAGCCCAGACACCTACAATTTTAATAAGCACCTTATTTCATTCTTCTCTACAGTACCTCTGTTTTCCTAGTCCCTTTTCAAACACAGAAACTCTAATCCGGGTTGTCCAAGAAGGTAGAACAACTGTCTCACAGTGACATCGTGGGTTTTTCTCATTCATTCTTCTATTCCACAAACTTTACTGAATGCCCACACTACACAGGCATCACTGTCACAGCAGTAGGGGCTACAGAAGTGCCCTCAGGGAGCTTACAGTTGAGCAGAGATAAGACATTTACACAAAGAGGTAGGATTCAAGGCAGCCTGCAACAAACACAGCAGGAGTAGGCTAACTAAAGGGATCCAAGGCTTCTAAGTAACTAGCCCTCCTCCTGGTTCAGGTGATCAAGAAAGACTTCAGGGAATTCCTTGGCAGTCCAGTGGTTAGGACTCCGTGCTCTCACTGCTGGGGCTGGGTAAAGGCCAGACGGGCAGGAAGGATAGGCAAGCAAGGACAGGAGGGGCAGGGAGAACTCAGCTTACCGTCTCATGCGCTGCCCAGTGTGGACATCGTGGGCGGCTGCAGCCTTTATACAGAAGTGCTCCAACTGAACGGAACAGGATGGGGTGGGGAACAAGACCATCCCTGTACACGGGGGTGGCGTCTCCCCCAGGCTGCCAGGCTGCCCCGTGGGACAGCTCTCCCTGACTCCTCAGACTGTCCTCTTCTCAGACTCTGGGGAAGATCTGGACCCTGCCCTCCTCACATCCCCAGTTCTGTAGGGAACCCCCATATTCACCAGTGTCTTACATTCTTTTATGATGTGAACCCAGGCTCAGAGGGGACTGGCCCCTTCCCTGGGGCCCCGCTCCCTGCAGGAGCGGCCTGCAGGCTTGGGTTTAGATGTCCTGCCTCTCAAGCTGTGCTCCCCCAACCTCCCAGTTCTCTTTAAGATCTGGCTGTAAGGGGCTCCCTGAGACAGCATCCCTGAGGGGAAAGGGAAACCCAAGCAGCACTTCTGAAGGCCTTGGGGACGGGCTTCAGGTCTTGCGGCTGGGCTTCAGGTCTTGAGGCTTTGTTTCCTCTTCCTTCTCCTTGATCAGTAAACGCCCCCAGGCATGTACTGAGCACAGGCAGCTGAGGACTGCCCTTGTGTTTTTCAGCTTTAAAACAATAACAACAAAAACTGATAAACAAACAGATTTCTTTCCTGCTTTGGGCCAGTAAATTAAAAAAAGAAGTGAGCAGGGGACTTCCCTGGTGGGCAGTGCTTAAGAATCCACGTGCTGGGGCTTCCCAGGTGGCGCAGTGCTTGAGAGTCTGCCTGCCAATGCAGGGAACACGGGTTCGAGCCCTGGTCTGGGAGGATCCCACATGCGGAGCAACTGGGCCTGTGAGCCACAACAGCTGAGCCTGCGCGTGCGTCTGGAGCCTGTGCATCTGGAGTCTGTGTGTCTGGAGCCTGTGCTCCACAACAAGAGAGGCCAGGACAGTGAGAGGCCCGCGCGCTGCGATGAGGACTGGCCCCGACTCGCCGCAACTGGAGAAGGCCCTCGCACAGAAACGAAGACCTAGCACAGCCAAAAATGAATAAATAAATAAATTGGAAAAAAAAAAGAAAAACCTCACTCACTTAAAAAAAAAAAAAGAATCCAGCTGCCAATGCAGGAGACACAGGTTTAAGCCCTGGTCCGGGAAGATCCCACATGCCACGGAGCAACTAAGCCCGTGCGCCAAAACTACTGAGCCTGCACTCTAGAGCCCGCGAGTCACAACTACTGAGCCCGTGCACCTAGAGCCCGTGCTCCCCAACAAGAGAAGCCACCGCAATGAGAAGCCCGTGCACCGCAACGAAGAGAGGAGTCCCTGCTCGCCACAATTAGAGAAAGCCCGCACACAGCAACAAAGACCCAAAGCAGCCAAAAATAAATAAAATTTAAAAAAAAAAAAGTGAGGGGAGGAAAACAGAAAGCTGACCTAGAATTGTCAACCTTTTATTTTGCCATCTAAGAATATTTGGGGAAATATTTCCTATTTTATACAAATAGGAAAGTCACTATTTTAATAGAGAGCAACTCTTTAAGTAGAATAAATTCAGATTATGAAAAATATGTTTTACGTATTTTATTTTATTTATTTAGCCTTGGACTAGTGGCTAGTCCAGGTGGCCCCATCTGTAGTACTTAGAAATGAGTTCAGGCTGAGAAATGTAAACCACAGCTCAGAGATTCAAAGAGGGCGCGGAAGGGGGCTCACGAAGAGCAGGGAAAAGGGCAGAAGCATCGGAGCTTCTCAGGACAACAAGCACAAGTTCAGATCTGAAAACCCCTCATCAACTGTAATCCAGGCTACAAAACTGTTCCCTGAGCCAAGAGAACCAAGCTGGACGAGAGGCTGATTTTAAAATATAGTGTGCTGTAAATAAATTTAAACATCAGCAGTGTAGGAAAACCAGTTTATGTCAAAACATACTGTTTAATAAAGTTCTTATGGAGTGTCTCCACAAGACACAAATGTTGGCAAGGATGCAGAGAAAAGGGAACTCTTGTACACGGTTGGTGGGACTGTAAATAGGTGCAGCTACTGTGAAGAACAGTATGGAGGTTCCTCAAAAAACTAAAAATAGAGCTACCATATGATCCTGCAATCCCACTCTTGGGCATATATCAGGACAAAACTATAATTCAAAAAGATACATGCACCCCAATGTTCATAGCAGCATTATTTACAAGTGCCAAGACATGAAAGCAACCTAAGTGTCCATCAACAGATGAATGGATAAGGAAGATGTGGACTATATATATAATATTACTCAACCATAAAAATAATAAAATTTCGCCGTTTGCAACAACATGGATGGACCTAGAGATTACCATACTAAGTGAAATAAGCGAGACAGAGAAAGACACACACTGTATCATATCGCTTATATGTGGAATCTAAAAAAACAAACAAATAAAAATAAAAACAGAAACAAACTTACAGATACAGTACGGAGAGGGAAGGGAGGAGGCGAAGGGAGGAGGCGCAAGATAGGGGTAGGAGATTAAGAGGTACAAACTACTATGTATAAAATAAATAAGCTATAAGGATCTATTATATAGCACAGGGAATGTAGCCAACGTTTTTAAATAATTTTAAATGAAATATAAGCTATAAAAATATTGAATCACTATGCTATACACCTGAAACTAATAATATTGTAAATCAACTATACAATAAAAATAATAAAATTTTACTATTTGGCTTTTTAAAAAGTTCCTATTTTTTAAAATTTTTTCCGGAAATCAGGTCAATAGTAAGACATGAGAAAGAAACAAAAACTTAAATATTAAGAAAGAAGATAATTTTTGCATGTGTTTCTAGGAATCAAATGGGAAACTATTAGATTTAATTTAAAAGTGAGTGAATACAAGATACACAAAATTAAAATACCAAGTATCGGTCTGAAAATATAATGAAATGAGATTGAAACACAATCTAAAATAAATAATAATAAACATAATGAGAAATGAAAGGACCTATTTAAAGAAAATTGGAAATTTTGGTGGGAAATACAAAAAATAAGATTTGAGTTAAATGCACAGTCCATGCCATGTGCTTGATTAAGAAGACTAAACATTTTTAAGTGGCCAGTTTTCTCAAAATAATTTGTAAATTCAACATAAGTATTCCAAAGTTCCTCTGAAAAAACAAACAGGAAAGAATCACAAAGAAAATTTGCAGAAGAATCCTGAAGGGGGTTAGCCCTATCAGATACTAAATTATTTAAACAGTGTGGCACTGGCAGAAACACAGATAAGCAGAACAACTAGAGACAACGAAGAAATAAAACGTACTCATATTAAAATGATATCACATGGCTTCCCTGGTGGCGCAGTGGTTGAGAGTCCGCCTGCCGATGCAGGGGATGCGGGTTCGTGCCCCGGTGCGGGAGGATCCCACATGCTGCGGAGCGGTTGGGCGCATGAGCCATGGCCGCTGAGCCTGCTCGTCCGGAGCCTGTGCTCGGCAATGGGAGAGGCCATAACAGTGAGAGGCCCGCGTACCGCAAAAAAAAAAAAAAAAAGATATCACAAATCGATCAAATAAAACGGGGGAAAGATTGAGCCAACTTGGTAGCAATTCAAAAAGAAAAAAAGGCCCCTCATCCAATTCCATATACTGAAATAAATTCCACATGAATTAAAGAGTTTAATAAGAAAAAGCTTTAAGGTAGAAAAATATATTGGATATCTAAAACTTCTGGAAAAGAAACACCAAACGGCAAAAAATATTTGCAGTTAGAAATGATTATCAAGACTAATAGCTCTGCAATAAATAGAGTTATTACATTTGTATTAGATTTGCTAGTACCATGGTAAACTAGTATAAACTTTTGGGAAGGTAATTTGGCAACACATGTAATTGGAATCTTAAATATATTCGTATCCATGATCCAGTAATTCCACTTCTGGGAATCAAGCCTAAGGAAACAATCACATATAATAAATACTCTCTGTGCACAAAGATGCTCATCACATGGAAAAGAACTAGAGACAATCTAAAAAAGCATTAAAGAACAATTAACTGTGCAGCCTTTAAAAACGATGCTTAGGAACAATGTGCAATAATATTTAAGTTTTATAATGTTAAAGAAAAAGCCTAGGTACTAATTGCATATTCAATGAGGAACATAACTTTATTTTTTAAACCTAGATTTATGTATAAAATACTAAACTATTTCATTAAAATATTTTTTCAAACACTATATATACTCATTATATATGTGTACATATATAATGTACTATATATACATTTACATATTTTTATATGTTTATATTTTATATAAACATTATATATAATACACACACCCATCACCTGTTTAATGCCTTTAATTTGTTAAAAAACAAAGCATAAGGCCAAAAGTACATTAATGTAGTACCCTGACTTACCAGGCAGGGTTCAACTTAACGATTTTTCACCTTTACGACGGGGCAAAAGCAACACGCATTCAGCTGAACTGTACTTGGAATTTGAATTTTGGTCTTTTCCCAGGCCAGGGGTGTGCAGTGCGATCCTCTCCTGCGAAACTGGGCAGCAGCCCCCAGTCAGCCATGCGATCATGGGGGTAAACAGCTGATATACTTACAACCATCCTGGACTCACAGAACCATTCTGTTTTTCACTTT
Source organism: Lagenorhynchus albirostris (assembly GCF_949774975.1). Taxonomy (NCBI): domain Eukaryota; kingdom Metazoa; phylum Chordata; class Mammalia; order Artiodactyla; family Delphinidae; genus Lagenorhynchus; species Lagenorhynchus albirostris. Next base: position 157,439,784 of record NC_083095.1, on the reverse strand, counting down.
CAGTACAGTATTCAACAAACTATTCAAAACATAAGCTATTCAACACTTTAGTATAAAATAAATGGGCTCTGAGTTGGATGATTTTGCCCAACTACAGGCTAATGTGAGTGTTCTGAACATGTTCAAGGCAGGCTGGGCTGAGCTACGATGTCTGGTAGGTTAGTGTGTATTAAATGCATTTTCAACTTAGAATATTTTCAACTTAAGATGAGTTTATCAGGATGTAACCCCCACCTTAAGTCAAGGAAGATCTGTATTACCGTTCATTTTGAAGGGTAATATTATAATTAATCCCAGAGCATCCTTAAGTCCCAAATTTTTCACCAAAATAAAGTCATTAAAAAAATACCCCATTATGAATTAAATGTATTATTAAATAGTACTTATATTTAAAACAACAAATCATTTAAACCTTAAATACAATTCATTAGTCTCCTGAAATGGGTGAATAACACACAAACATTCTCATAAAAGTTCTTTTTTGTTTCTGCCTCCACTAGCGTACATCCTAAAACTACATTCCGTAAGGAACGGCTCTGGCCCAGTGTGCCCAGAACTACAAGGGCATCTCCACTCATTTTCACTCCTGTCACTACAGTGACACCCCAACAGAAGCACAAGAAGAATGCCGAATGCAGTGGGATGCTATTAAAAGGACTAAACATGGGGCTGAAAGCCTGGCAAGAAAATAGGAGAATGAGGAACCCAGGGAGGCAGCAGACAGACTGGATCTCACCAAACGCTCGAGCTGACAAATGCCCAGAAAATGTGCTCCACGGAACCCAAGGACTCCTGCTCCGCGGGACCAAGAGGTGGCAAATCCACTCCCCTGGCTGGGGGTAACCAATCCCGGGAAGGAAATGAGACGAGAGGCCTCAAAGTAAATCAGACTCGTAGAACAGATCCATGTATATGGTTTACAGTGTTAAGTGCAAGATAATCTTTGAGTGATTGTCATTTAAAGTGTTTAATATTTTAGAAGACCTGTCAGAATGGTCTTGTCATCTGTAAGCTGAAAGATGTACCAGAAATGTATTGTTTATAAATAATACTGTTATGTTTGAGATACCTTGATTACTGTACTAATAGTTTACTATATTTTGTTTGTTTGAGACTTTTTTTTCTATTGCGATTGTAAATTTGCCTCTCAAACATTTTAAAGGCTTAAAAATAGAATATACTAAACCCATAAATGTAGTTTAAAATGTTGGAGGAAAATCCAATTAACTAAAAATAATCAACAATTAGTCTAATTTTATGCAAAATAATTAGATTCATTAATAGAAAATAAGATTTGTAAACTGAAAAGGAAAAGGAAAATTAGCTTTTTAAAAGTAAAACCTCCACAAACTGAACACCATTTTTAAAAACAAGTAACTACAAATGTCCTTTGTAAGGACAGCAGTCCCTCTGGACATTGTGACCTATCACTTACTCCTCCCCAGCCTCTCCTGCAGCCACGGGAAGGCTAGCCAGGCCCCAGCCCCTCCGCAGCCTTCTCCCACTCTGAGGTCACACTAAGTCATTCATCTCACCCTCCAGGGGGACCCAACGCCAAAAGGCATTATCAAGTCATAGTCATTTTACTAAAGATTTCACGGGGAAAAGGTCAGCAAAATTAATACTTTTTCCACATACCAAAAAATTTTTAATTTTAATTTCTTCCATTAGATATCTCCTTTCTTCTGCTCAAAAATTCTCTTTCCTACCAGTTTCATGAACTCTTTTGGCCTCTCCCACACCTCTCTTCAGATACAGTTCTGACCCTCACCTGCATGCCCCACTCAGGAGAACAAAAGTTCCACGGTGGCCAGACAGTGGCCCTGCTCCCCTACCCACCCTGAGTCCACCACTCCAGTGTAAAAGCCCAACAAAACTGGGTAAGATAGGATCCCGCTGCCAAGGAAATGAGATTTTTCTTATATCTTAAAATAAAATCACTATGATAAGCCAGTTGAAACAAAACGAGAGTTAAGGGGATACAGGCCATCATAAGGGAATAGAAATACAGCCACTCCACTATTTTGCAACGCCATCAGTTAGATCTTTATGCTACCCAAGGCAATCTACAGATTCAATGCAATCCCTATCACATTACTAATGGCATTTCTCACAGAACTAGGACAAAATTTTTTTTAATTTTCATGGAAACACAAAAACCCCCAAATAGCCAAAACAGTCTTAAGAAAGAAGAACGGAGCTGCATAAACCAGGCTCCCTGACTTCAGAATATACTACAAAGCTACAGTCATCAAAACAGTTTGGTACTGGCACGAAAACAGACATATAGATCAATGGAACAGGACAGAAAGCCCAGAAATAAACCCATGCACCTACAGTCAATTAATCTAAGACAAAGGAGGCAAGAATATACAATGGAGAAAAGACAGTCCCTTCAATAAGTGGTGCTGGGAAAACTGGATAGCTACATGTAAAAGAATGAAATTAGAAGATTCTCTAACACCATATACAAAAATAAACTCAAAATGGATTAAAGTCCTAAATGTAAGACTGGATACTATAAAACTCCTAGAGGAAAACACAGGCAGAACACTCTTTGACATAAATCACAACAATATTTTTTTTTTGATCCGTCTCCTAGAGTAATGGCGAGAAAAGTAAAAATAAACAAGTGGGATCTAATTAAACTTACAAAAGAAACTATAAACAAAATGAAAAGACAACCTACGAACTGGGAGAAAATATTTGCAAATGAGGCAACCAACAAGGGCTTAATTTCCAAAATATACCAACATCTTATACAGCTCAATATCAAAAAAAAAACCCCAACAATCCAATCAAAAAATGGGCAGAAGACCTCAATAGACATTTCTCCAAAGAAGACATACAGATGGCCAACAGGCACATGAAAAGATGCTCAACTTGGCTAATCATGAGAGAAATGCAAATCAAAACTACAGTGAGGTACCACCTCACACTGGTCAGAAAGGCCATCATCAAAAAGTCTACAACCTGTAGACTTGTAATAACCTATAATGGAAAATAATGCTGGAAAGGGTGTGGAGAAAAGGGAACTCTTGTACACTGTTGGTGGGAATGGAAATTGGTACAACCATTATGGAGAACAGTATGGAGTTCCTTAAGAAAATAAATGAAGAACTACCATATGATCCTGTAATCCCACTCCTGGGCATATATTCAGAAAAGACTAAACTCTAATTTGAAAAGATACATGTACCCCAGTGTTCACCGCAGCACTATTCACAATACCCAAGATATGGAAACAACCTAAATGTCCATCAACAGATGAATGGATAAAGAAGATGTGGTACATATATACAACGGAATATTACTCAGCTATAAAAAAGAATGAAATATTGCCATTTGCAGCAATATGGATGGGCCTAGAGATTATCATACTAAGAGAAGTAAGTCAGACAGAGAAAGACAAATATATATCACTCTTTCGTGGAATCTAAAAAAGTGATACAATTGAACTTAGTTACAAAACAGAAACAGACTTAGAAAACAGACTTAGAAAACCAAATTTTGGTTACCAAAGGGGATAGCGGGGTGGGGGAGATAAATTAGGAGTTTGGGATTAACAGATACACACTACTATGTATAAAACAGATAAACAACAAGGACCTACTGTATAGCACAGGGAACTATATTCAATACCTTGTAATAATCTATAATGAAAAATAATCTGAAAAAGAATAGATATATATATGTAAAAATGAATTACTTTACTGTACATCTGAAACACAATAAATGAACTATACTTCAATAAAAATTTTAAAAAGACTAGAAAAGCTGGAAATGGGGATGGGCATTCTAAACAAGCTCAAAGCCCAGGTAAATCACTCCCACTGCAATGAAAAGCAATTACATATGTTACACCAACAGAGCCACTGTTGGTGTGGTTTCCTATTGGAAAAAATGGACAGCTGTCAAGAAATGGAAACCAGAGGAATATTTTCCCAGTTTTCAGAAAAGAGCAAAGAGTAAAAATACGGAAATTGCAAACTGGTAAATATGACATTGATCTCTAACAAAATTCTAGAACAGACAAACCAATGTTCTGCTGTGAAAGGAATAGTATATACAGTTATGTTCAATACAAAATGCATTAAAAAATTATTAGACACCCCCCCTCCACAGCCCTTCACAGAGAACTTGATGTGATAGTAAATCTCTACACAACTGCTAAAGGAGGAAAGAGAATCCTCCTCTACTATTCCCTCATCTACTGTCAAAAAAGCAGAATCCCTAGAAAACTGATACCACAGAAGAGTGCAAAGGCCATGAACGAGGAGAGACACTGCCAGGGGAAACGTCTGCCTGTTCCACTGCAGCCCTCCCTCTCAAGCCTGCAATCCAGGCCTCCATGCATGTGAGCCCTGCCTGGGGGCTGCAAGGGCGCGGCTCCCAGCCCAAGTTCACCCCCTCCCCTCTACACTGCCTGCCTCGGTGCAGGACCAACATCGTGCTGGGGCAGCATCCTGGGAAAGGATGCTTTCTGTGGCCGGATGCACATCTAGAGTCCGAAGCCTGGCGTTCACTCCTCAACTTGAAACCCTCCCTGGCTTCCGTCCTCCTATTAAGGGTGAGAGTAAGCCTTGCAGGTTGATGGTGAGGACCCAATGCCAACAGGTATGAGGTGAACTGGACAGAGTGCCAGGCGCCACCCTGAGAAAACCCCGAGGGTCTTAGACCAGACCTCTGTGGTCTGGAACTCTAAATCTGAGATCCTGTGACCAGAGTTTGGAATCAGAAACTCTTGACTCAGATCCTTTTGGGCTATAATCTTTTCATTACAGTTAAAATTTAAAATGTGAACAACTGGAAAAAAGAGGATTCTCTGAACACAAATTTGATTTTCTATTCTTCCCATTTCATAAAGCCAACTATAAAAACAAAAGCTTCTGAAATAACTGGTTTATTATACTTGTTCTCTGTGAAAACAGTCAAAGTCATCCTCTGCACCGTCCCTGCCCATTTTCCTCTCTGTTTTAATCAGATTCTATGAAGCCACATTTATGCAATAAGTAGATTTTTGTAAAAAAAAAAAAAAAGGGGAGGTCGGGGGGAGGACTCCTATGTGACCATGTCTTGAGAAGCAAGTTTTCCACGGATGGTCTCATTAACGATGTGTCTGGGGCCAGGTGGACAACAATGACGTCACCTGAGGGACACATATTGAAGGATGTGCTGTGTCCACACAACTGACAGGTGGTGGTTAGAAGAGACTCCAAGTGCATAAAAGTCTGTACATGAAGGAATCTGAACACAGGACACAGCTATACAGAATCTCTTCAGATATGTTCTGAAAGCAAAAGTTCTTTCGTTTCAATCAATAGTTCTATTTAATGAATATATTTCAGAATGTTTCAAATAAAATCTATCCAATAAAAGAAATACAGCACGTTTGTTACATAATGCTAATATAATAATTCTTAAACTGGAAGAATTATTCCCACCACGAATTCTCGCAGGGTATAGGAGGCCTTGTCCGATGGGGAGCCCAGGCCTGTCCGGCCAGACATGTGGTTCTGGAAACCGGCTAAGCCTCCGGGTACGATGGCCACTGCCACGTCTGCAGCAGCACAGGTCTGCCGGGGAGGTTTAAAGCCACTGGAAGGCACATAAGCAGTTCAATTATCATAATAAATTCATTGAAAAGGTGGGGTTTCTCTTTTCCTCCTGATCAAGGTACAGTCCTTGATGAAAATCATACAGCCAAGAGGATCCCATCCTCAAAGAAACCCACCAAATAATCATCTAATAGCAGGGAACTGGACCAGCGAATTCATTTCTTCACCAAATATGCCTTAAATATTTGTTCTGTGCCAGATGCTGTCACAGGTACTGAGGATACAGCAGGGAACAGGCACAAAGCCCAGCTCTCCTGCAGTTTATATCCCAGTAGGGAAAACACAACTGACAAAATAAATATGTAAGCACAGGGAACTCTAGTCAACATTCTTTAATGACCTATATGGGAAAAGAAACTAAAAAAGAGTGGATATATGTCTATGTATAACTGAATCACTTTGCTGTACAGCAGAAGCTAACACAACACTGTAAATCAACTATATTCCAATAAAAAAATATGTAAAACATACAGTATACTAAACAGTGCTGGGGGCTTTGAGGAAAAAAAATAAGGCGGGGGAAAGCGAGAGGGGACGGGAAGTGTGACTGTAACGGGGGTTCCGGCACAGGTGACACTAAAGCAAGACTGAAGCACTGAGCATCCCGGTCATGCAGCTATGCAGACAGGCCGAGCGGCTGCAAGGGCCTGGCACAGTGGTGCATGTCCAGACGGCCGGGGCAGCCGCAGCAGACACCAGGGCAAGGGAAGGTGGGCAGACAAGAAGGGACAGCCACGGGCTTTACCCAGCGTGAGACGGGAGCCCTGGCGGAGCTCTGTGCGGAGGAGTGACACCCACAGCTTCCCTTTTCACAGGATCCTGAGGTCCTCTGAAGAGTGTGCTAGGAAAACTGACTGCAGGAGGGCAGCATGAGAACCGGAAGTTGCCAATGAGCCACTGCACCAACCCAGGTGAAAGGTAGTGCCAGCTCAGGCGCGGGTGGCAAATGCAGGCGGGGAGAGGCAGTCACAGGGGCATCAACTCTGAGGTGTGGCCAGGAGAGCCCTGCTGATGGACTGAACACAGCCGAGCACGAGAGAAAGGGGGCAAGGATGAGCCCGGCGTCTCTGGCCTGAGCAAGAGCAAGGACGAGGTCACCACTAACTGAGATAGCAGGTAGGGGAGAAGTCAGATCTTGGTTTTGGACTCAGTTTGAAGCGAGGGCCTGTGTGATTCTGGAGTCCAGGAAAGAGGTCCCTATTAGCATTTGGATGTACTAGGTAAGCCATGAGGCCGGCTAAGGCCAGCAGGGGAACGAGTCCAGAGCGAAGGGGAAGCCCAGGAACCAGGCCCGGGGCCAACACTGAGATGTGGGGCAAAAGGAGAACCAGAGGCGTGTGGGTCCTGGGGACATGCTCCCAGGCAGAGAGGGTTTCATTTGTGCCGAGGACAGTCCAGGAGGTGGAGGCTGGCTGACCAACACGACTGTGACCTTGGCAGCACGAAGGTCTGCCAATAAGCCACTGGTGACTTCCCAGGAGAGCGGTTTCAGGGGAGCAGTGGAGACAAGCGCTTGATTCAAGTGGATAGGAAAGAGACTGGGACACAGCCGACTCTTCTAGGCTCCAGTGCTGACTCCTGTCCGAACTGTGGAGCCTCAGAACTCCAAAGCCTCCTTTGCTCTTAATTCTCACACAAGACTTCCTTGTTTCCAATTAAACATCTCCTGTTTTAGTTTTTAACACCATTTCCTTGTATTTGGTCCTCTATAAACTGGGAAAAAATATTCTGTGTCTCTCTAACATGGACAAAAATCTGTTAACGTTTTATATTCTTAAAAACAGTAGTCAAGGGACTTCCCTGGTGGTCCAATGGTTAGGAATCCGCCTTCCAGTGCAAGGGACACGGGTTTGATCCCTGGTCAGGGAACTAAGATCCCACATGCCATGGGGCAACTAAGCCTGCATGCCACAACTAGAGATCCCGCATGCTGCGACTATAGAGCCCACATGCTCTGGAGCCCACGCCCCACAACTCGAGAGCCTGTGAGCCACACAAAAGATCCCACGTGCCGCAGCTAAGACCCGACACAGCCAAAAATAAATGAATGAATTTTTTTTTTTAAAATAGTAGTCAGTAAGAAAATAATTCCATTTACAATAGCATCAAAAGGAGGGGTTTCCCTGGTGGCACAGTGGTTGAGAGTCCGCCTGCCGATGCAGGGGACACGGGTTCATGCCCCAGTCCAGGAAGATCCCACATGCCGCGGAGTGGCTGGGCCCGTGAGCCATGGCCGCTGAGCCTGCGCGTCCGGAGCCTGTGCTCCACAACGGGAGAGGCCACAACAGTGAGAGGCCCGCGTACCGCAAAAAAAACAAAAACAAAAAAAACCCAAAAGGAATACAATACTTAGGAATAAATTTAACAAAACAAGCACGAGATTTGTATACTAAAAATTACAAAACATCCTTGAAAGAAATTTAAAAAGACTGAACTAAAAGGAAAGACATCCAATGTTCAAGAACTGGAGGCCTTAATACTGTGGAGTTGGCAGCATCGTACCAATCGCTCTACAGACTTAGCGCCGCTCCATCTAACTCCCAGCTGTCGGACTTCCCTGGCGGTCCAGTGGTTAAGACTCTGCACTTCCACTGCTGAGTGTACGGGTTCCATCCTTGGTCAGGGAACTAAGTTCCCACATGCTGTGTGGCATGGCCAAAAAAAAAAAGTCCCAACTGCCTTTTTAAAAAAAAGAAATTGACAAGCTCATCCTAAAACCCATATGAACATACAGTGGACCCAGAATAGCTAAAACAATCTTGAAAAAGAAAAAAAAAGTGGGAGGATTGACATTTCCCAATTTCAAAACTTACTGCACAGAGTGGCTCTGGCCTAAAGAGGGACACACAAATGAATGGAATAGAAGCTAGAGTCCAAAAACAAGCTGTACAAACAAAAATGTATTTATTGTCAATGGATTTTCAACAAAGGTGCCAGGACAATTCAACAATTTCAACAACTGATGCAGAACAACTGGATAATAACATGCAAAAGTATGAATCTGGACTCCTACCTCACACCATCTACAAATTAACTCAAAGTGAGTCACCAACTTTAAATGTAAGAGCTAAAACTAGAAAACTCTTGGTAGAAAACAGAGGAGTGAATCTTTGTGACCTCAGATTTAGCAATGGTTTCTCAGATATGACACCAAAAGAACAATCAACAAAAGAAAAAGCAAATAAATTAGACCTCAAAAGGATTTTTAAAGTTTTGTGTTTCAAAGGACAGCATCAATCAAGTGAAAAGATATCCGATGCAGTGGGAGAGAAATATTTGCAAATAATATATCTGATAAGGGACTTCTATCCAAAGTATATAAAAAATGCCTATAACTCCATAATAAAAAAATAAATAACCCAACTGAAAAATTGGCAAAAGATGTGAATAAACATTTATCCAAAGAAGACATACAAATGGCCCAAAATCTCACAAAAAGATGCTCAACAAGATTAACCATTGGGGAGATACAAGTCAAAACCACAAGGGAATTCTAATTCTCAGCCACCAGACTGGCTATAATCAAAAGATGAACAGTAAGGAGCGCTGGTGAGGGCGTGGAGGACCTGAGCCCTCAGACATGGCTGGTAAAAATGGAAACAGTACAGCCGCCATTCAGCAAGGCACAGAACTGTCAGATGACTTAGCAATTCTCCTCCTAGGTTTATATCCAAGAGAAATGAAAACATATGCCTACACAGCCACAAAACATACATCCGTACACAAATGTTCACAACAACATTACTCAAAATAGCCACAAAAATAGAAACAGCCCAAATGTCGATCAATTGATACATGAATAAATAAAATGTGGCACATCCATATGATAAAATATTATTAGGCAACAAAAAGGAATGAAGTACTGATACATGCTACAATATGAACGAACCTTGAAAACATCACACTAAGTGAAAGAAGAATATATTATTCCATTAATATGAAATGCCCAGAACTGGCAAATCTACAGTAGAGACAGAAAATAGATTAGTGGTTCTCTAGGGCTGGTGGAGGGGATGAGGGAGGGAACGGGCAGTGACTAAGCCCAGGATTTCTTTGTGGTGATGAAAAAGTTTTAAAATTAGATTGTGGTGACAGCTACATAACTGTTAATATATTAAAAACCACTGAAATGCATACTTTAAATGGATGAATTGTATTTTATGTGAATATCTCAATAAAGCTGCTACATAAAAAACAGTAATCAAATCTCTAACCGACTCTATGTTAAATAATCCCGATTTTTAAAACTCTGAATAATTTTCATTATTTGTTAACTTTTCTATGATCCATTTTTCTGGCTTTTTTTCCCATAACCTTTAAGAGATGATAGCTTAATTAAAGTGCTCATTTAATCTAGAACAGGGGTCAGCAAACTACAACCTGAGAGCCAAACAGAGCTAAGAATGGTTTTTATTATTTTAAAGGGTTAACAAAAAAACAAAAAAAGAATATCCAACAGACACCATATTTGGTCCACAAAGCCTAAAATATTTGCTGTCTGGTCATTACAAAGGTTTGCTGACCCATGATCTAGAACAACAAAGTGAGTCTGCACAGTACA